>NC_058371.1:129931896-130254396 GCF_018350175.1 Felis catus
TCTTCAGATATTCACCCAACCTAAAATTTCATCCTTACTTCAGGATATAATTTTTTTAAGACATAAGCAATTTCATAGCCTATTAGTCAGAAGTCACCTCATACACATCTCTTGGGTATTACAAAAATTAAGCATGCAATTTATTATGAAAACGGTTACATATTTGAACATGGGAAACGGTACTATTAATAAAGATGGAATAATGACTTTGTGATCAGGTTTGTTTTATGCAAACCAGAATGTAGTCACACTAGACATGGGGGTTCTCTGAATGATCCACTTTCTTTGAGTACCAATCCCATAAGAATCTCCACCTTTCCCCTAATAGCAGGCAGGGCCCCTTGTGTCTGTCTCTTTGCTGGAGGGGCTATTTTCCCTGCAGTTGAGCCCTTTCTTGCTATTTCCTACTTCATTTCCTGATGATTCCCTTTACCAGTCAGACACTTCAGACAAGTTTTCACTGTTCTCCTTTGTACATCCAAAGCATGCCACATTCAGCACCCAGTGTTCCTCCTCCTTCTCTTTCAGACTCTAGTGCTCACCTAAAATAAACTGGTTTCCTATTATATAATCTAGATGTTGGCTCATCTATGGGACCATCATTTCTGTGCCTACATTGGCTCTATGTTCTTGCTAGTTTCCTATTTATTCCTCCTGAAAAGACCAATCGAATCCCAACAAGCAAAGAGATGGCTCCACTTAGCCAGAGAGATAACCCAATCAAGAAATTAGTGTGTGAGCATACAAAAACAAAAACAAAACACTCCATATCTCCCATCTAACTTGTTCCTGGCAGAGAAAAATACCAAGAGTTTTAATTACATTGTTAATTTCAAAATCCTTTCTTATAAACAAGATAAAATTTGTAATTTTGCCTCCAAAATACAGTTTGTTTAAAGATGTTTTAAATAAGAAGCTGGGGAGAAGAAATAAACTGTACTGACTAACAAATTAGTTCAGTGAAGGCTAGTGGAGTGCAGTAATTACCATTTACTGAGTACTCACTAATGCCAAGCTTTTTTAATGGCGGGGGGCGGGGGGGGGGGTGTGGAGAGAAACAAGCCAACATTCAGAAAAGAAAAACTGGAAAACAAAAACAAAAACCAGCAGCCATGTAGATTAAATATGTGAAGTTTCCATTTGTGACTCCTTCCCAAATTCTCATTCACTGGGCAAGTCATAGGAAGAACCTGGTGTGATATGATAAACCATATTCCTTCCACTTAAGAGTTTTGCTTATTGTGCAAATGAAAGCCAGACACACTTCCAGAGTACTGGGACAGTCCTCAAAATAGGGATAATACAATTTGTAGTTGTTTTATATTAAAAGTTAATCCATCCTTTAAATTTCTACAGAGTAGCCAGAAGCCTGAGTAAAGGATTAAATTTAGATTGTAAGTAGTTCTATCTAATACAAAATGCATCCTGACAGTCTATATCAGGAAATACAGGTAGAAATATTTTCTTCTTTAAGCCCTGAATTTTTATGTTCGTATGTTTACCCCCAACCACACTCCATATTTCTAATTTATTACAAATATGTAATAAAGTTTATTTTTGCAAAGCCAAGTGTCATTACCTGCAGAGATTTTTAGACACTGATCTTATCTTCCAAAGAGGAGGAAAAACATTATTTAGTGACAACTGACTCTAGTTGCTGGCCTAATGTCTCCAGAATACAGGTAAAATGCTCAAAAAGGACAGGTCAGAGTCATGTTGTTTTAGAGCTGTAAGGAATCAGGTATTCCAACGTAGATATCTAACAATTACATGATATGTGGTACTATTTGTCATTTAAAATGTTTTTTATAACGATTTTTTTTTTCTTACTGACCCAGATGCCATTTCATCAACTGAAAGAAGAATTTACTCTCTGATATGAAATATCACAAGCGGCATGGAAATTCAGTATCTTGCAGACAGGGTTACAACTATTTAAAACAAAACAAAACAGAGAGTGGCTTTATAGCTTTCATGGATGAAGATGATCCTTTGTACAATATAATGTCCCTTGGTTGATCAGTACTTTATGTCACACACGTAGGCACTGTACTCAGTGAACACATAAAATATATGAACTATGAAACATTTTGAATATTGACATTTTATTTTTAATATTGACATTTTAAATTATTTTTAATACTCATAAAACCTTACTGCTGAGTTTGTTGAAATTCAGAGCTGCCTACTTCAGTTCATCAGATACCTAGTGGGAGGATGTAATCACAAAGCTAGAAAAATGTGAAACACTCCAGGCTAGACATCTTAGGCTAATCATAATGTGGAAACGTTCTTCAAGGATGTGAGCACACAGCACTTCATAAATAGTACTGCTACCAATTAATTTCTCTAAAATGAAGATTACAGATTTCCCATGGTGAAATTAATGTTATAGAGTCAACCTCTTCTGTAATAGAAAATGGTTATTTTGTCTCCTAATTCTAAATTAAGATATAACCTTCATCCTCATTCTTCTCTACCTACACACATTTAATAGTAGATGTTGGTGGAACTTGTTTAAAATTTTCTCTCTAGTAAAATCAATGATTCTCTCCTCTACTAAATAAATGATGCTCATTTTAATTACAGATTTAATAAAATAATAAATCTCAAGTTACTAAAGCAGTAGAGATCAAAAGGATGCTTTATAGAATATGTCATTTTGTATGTATTATATAATATATAGTAATGGTTTATTTTTACAATTTGCGATGTTATATCATTAATTTATTATAATTAATTTCAATCCAAGCCACTAACTCAAAGACCACAGTGCTGACTAATGACTATAAGATAAAAGAATAAAGAGATGATTTTTTATACATCCTTCCCTTTGGAGGCACCATTTTATTTCTCTTCTAGTATTTCTGTCTTAGTTTTTATATGTGAACTTCTACCTTTTTGGAAGAATGGGAGAATTTTTTGTATTTGTTCTATCTCCTAACCTATCCTTCAACAACAGAAAGAACTGTCTTATCTAAATGTGAGATTAGGTAAAATGATGAAATATGGAAAATTTCAGCTTTTCCAGCAGTCTTTACTTTGAAATAATGGATTTACTGATGTTGACTTTCTCCTCTTGCTCCTCTTTCCATGTAAACTTATTTGAAGCAGGGCTTAGGGTCTGCCTTGTAGAAACAAGTCATCTCTATTTGTGGTCCCACTTTTGGGCCTTGGTGGGAATAATGCAACAATGGACTTGTAGGAAGTTTGCAGAGCTAGTATTTGGAGGTGGGCCTTTGGGAAGTAGTTAAGTCATATGGGTAGAACACCCATGAATGGGATTAGTGCCTTATAGAAAGAGCCAAAGAGCCCAACAGGCACATGAAAAGATGCTCAACGTTGCTCCTTATCAGGGAAATACAAGTCAAAACCACACTCAGATATCACCTCACACCAGTCAGAGTGGCCAAAATGAACAAATCAGGAGACTATAGATGCTGGAGAGGATGTGGAGAAACGGGAACCCTCTTGCACTGTTGGTGGGAATGCAAATTGGTGCAGCCACTCTGGAAAGCAGTGTGGAGGTTCCTCAGAAAATTAAAAATAGACCTACCCTATGACCCAGCAATAGCACTGCTAGGAATTTACCCAAGGGATACAGGAGTACTGATGCATAGGGCCACTTGTACCCCAATGTTTATAGCAGCACTCTCAACAATAGGCAAATTATGGAAAGAGCCTAAATGTCCATCAACTGATGAATGGATAAAGAAATTGTGGTTTATATACACAATGGAGTACTACGTGGCAATGAGAAAGAATGAAATATGGCCCTTTGTAGCAACGTGGATGGAACTGGAGAGTGAGATGCTAAGTGAAATAAGCCATACAGAGAAAGACAGATACCATATGTTTTCACTCTTATGTGGATCCTGAGAAACTTAACAGAAACCCATGGGGGAGGGGAAGGAAAAAAAAAAAAAAAGAGGTTAGAGTGGGAGAGAGCCAAAGCATAAGAGACTGTTAAAAACTGAGAACAAACTGAGGGTTGATGGGGGGTGGGAGGGAGGGGAGGGTGGGTGATGGGTATTGAGGAGGGCACCTGTTGGGATGAGCACTGGGTGTTGTATGGAAACCAATCTGACAATAAATTTCACATATTGAAAAAAAAAAGAGCCAAAGAGCTAACCTGTTTTCTTTCAGCCATGTGCGGACGTGATGAGAAATCAGCAGTCTGCAACCCGAAGATAGCCCCTACCAGAACCATACCCTGGCACCCTGTTCTCAGACCTCCAGCCTCCAGAACTGTGAGAAATAAATGTTTGCTGTTTATAAGCCACCCAGTCTATGGTCTTTTGTTATAGAGGCCCAAACAAGATCTAAGGTATAGAGGGCACAGGTCTGTGCCCTGTCCCATGTTTAGATTTCAATTGTTTCACAACCTGTAGTTGGAAGCTATATGAAAAGATCATTCACATTTATTTGTTATAAGGTGTGGTATAAGCCTAACCCCAAATTATAAGTTATATTAATTGCTTATATCTGTGTTTTTAGATTCATCATTTACATTATAGACTTCTTGAACAAAGATAATAACATTTTTCAAAGCACTTAGAAAATATAGAAGACATACAAGACACTTGGTAATTTACAGGTTAAAAATCATTAAGCAGTTCATATATGTTATATTCAAATATGTATTTAATAATAGAAAATAGTGGGGTGCCTGGGTGACTCAGTTGGTTAGGTGTTGGACTTAAGCTTAGGTCCTGATCTTGCAGTTTGTAGGTTCAAGCCCCACATCAGGCTCTGTGCTGACAGTTCAGAGCCTGGAGCCTGCTTCTGATTCTGTGTCTCCCTGTCTATCTGTCCCTTCCCTACTTGCACTCTTTCTCTGTATCTCAAAAATAAATAAACATTAAAAACTTACAAAAATAATAGAAAATAGCATATTTACATATTTCAATACTTTAATTATTGGGCAACTTTAACTAAGCTAAATAACCGTACAAATTAAATAATTATATAAGAAAGGTTATAGTGTTCTATTCTAATAATGGAAATATTCCATGAGCCCTCAGTAACTATAAAATTACTCATATTCTTAAATTTTAAAAACATATTCGCTGTTATGATTTTCCTACATAGATATGTAAACTCTATTTTACATTACTATGTTAAATTTAGAAATCTTACTTAAATTTTGGCAGACTAAAGAGATTAGATTGTCTGTCAGGAATTCTAGGGCTAAGTCAGAGGGGGCCATAAAGAGAAAAGAGGACCCACATAGCAAGTCTTCTGAGTTGAGAAGGCTCAGTGTAATAGGCCTGCTCACCTGAGTTATACACAAGAGCTTTTCTGTAGTTTCTGACATTTTATTAATAATCCTCCATCAAGATGAAAGAAAGACCCAAAGGTCAGCTTGATCTAAATCTGTGTTCTGTGTGCTTGCTGCTCATTCTTCTGTTCATCAATATGAGGGAGGTAAGGAAATGAGGGGTGTGGATGAGGATGGATGAAATTCTATTTGTCAACTTTGTATTTACCTTCAGTTCAATAGTACTGCATGATTTGCACATATAACAGTATCAGAAATCTCATGCCAGGTCAGAATAGATGTTTAACTATCTCTGAATGTTGGAAACCTGACCAAAATGGGAATGCTTCCCCTGAATCCTGAAATAGCCTTAAGTCATATATGAGTGCACCACCTTTAAAAGGCAGAATCTCTATTATTGCCCTCTAGGCTTAATTCAGCAGAGTGGAGTTGCTAGAAAATTAGGAAACATGCACCATTTATGTCCCAGACCTTGTGTTGCCTGTAATAAGGCAAACATTTCACAATGGCATACGATTCTCTAGACTCTAGCAAAATTCTCCCAGATGCCTTGCATACAATTAAAACAATCTAGTATAATCTATTTCAACTTGGCAAAATTAAAACTATATTCTAGTTGGATACGTCTCTCTGGGAAAATCCAGTTTTCCTAAGCTGTCATCTTTGATAAGAGTTCCAGGCGCTGCTGACAAAGCATTAGATGTTATCAATGATGTATGGAGAAAGAAAAGAAAATGTCTTGCAAACAGATTTAAATAAAATATGCTCATGGGACATATGTCATGTATCAACACCCTGGATTCTAAGCATACCAGTGAACTGGATTACAGTCTTACAGAGTGGTCTCATGACTCAAAGGTAATAAATACTTCACACCATAAAAGAGGTTTTAAACATGAAGTGGTGAATATGTCTAATATCACTGCATTTAGAAGTTCAAATATGAAGCTGTAACTGGTTGCATTAGCTTGGAAAATGTAAAATTAAAATATAAGAAAATAGGTTGATGGGTATAAATGAAAATGGTACTTTAAACTAAGTATCACGGGGTGCCTGGGTGGCTCAGTCGGTTGGGCGGCCGACTTCGGCTCAGGTCATGATCTCGCGGTCCGTGAGTTCAAGCCCCACGTCGGGCTCTGTGCTGACAGCTCAGAGCCTGGAGCCTGTTTCGGATTCTGTGTCTCCCTCTCTCTGACCTTCCCCCATTCATGCTCTCTCTCTATCTCAAAAATAAAATAAACGTTAAAAAAAATAAACTAAGTATCAGAAGCAGTTGAAAACAAAATGACACATGTTTAATATATATGCAGTTTTTAACTTGCATTGAAGGTAAACACCTAAAGCTATCCACTGATACTTCTGAAATATAATTAACTATTTTTCTCTGCACTGTAATTAGCCTAGGAATCTAAGAGTAAAATAAAGATTGTACTGAAACTATTAAGTAGCATCTAACATCAACATGGTGGTATTTAGTATTAATAATTCATTCAGCTTACTGAGGTACTAATATGCAGTTTATACTCTGAGAACCCTACATGAAATTCTGTGGAGTTGATTATTAGCAAGAAATAAATTATTCACTCAAGTTTATTTTGATTATTAATAATCACCTGTGAATATTAGGAAGGGAAATAGCCATGTAAGTTCCATGAGGGCCAACTGACATAGATCCTACAGAGAACACCTTTACATTGTGAAAACAGGGGCACTTGGGTTAATCGTCAATTAATCGTCCAACTCTTGATTTCTGCTCAGGTCATGATCTCACAGTTCATGAGTTCCAACCCTGCATCTCGCTCTGCGCTGACAATGAGGAACCTGCTTGGGGTTATCTCCCTCTCTTTATCTCACTGTTCTTCCCCCACTTGTGCTCTCTCTCAAATAAATAAATAAACAAATGAATAAAGAAACAAATAATTAAATAGTAAAAATACACAAAAAATACTTTAGAGTTGCATGTATAGCACATTGAAAGGTTTATTTCAATTGAGGATTTAAGAAATGCATTCTGTCTGCATGGAATAATAAATTCATTTAAAATATTTGAGTGCTTATAAGTCATGCACTGTTTTATGCACCAGTTTTTAAAATTTTTTAATGTTTATTCATTTTTTGAGAGACAGAGAGAGACAAGAGCGTGAGTGGGGGAGGGGCAGAGAGAGAGGGAGACACAGAATTGGAAGCAGGCTGGAGGCTCTGAGCTGTTAGCACAGGGCCTGATGTGGGGCTTGAACCCATGAACTGTGAGATCATGAGCTGAGACAAAGTAAGAGGCTTAACCGACTCAGCCACCCAGGCGCCCCTGCACCAGTTTTTAATACTGGGCACTGAGTGAAATGTCTTTATGGGGATGCACAAATCCTTTATTGTTTTTTCTTACTGTCAAGAAAAAAGTCCCAAGAAACAGGCACAATGAGAGGGTTATTAGTAATCGCCATAACTGCAGGGACTACTTTACACTGTCCTTAAGTTAAAGAAAGGGGAACTAAACCTTAGATTATTGGAAAATCACTGAGTAAAGATTTGTTTTTGTCTTCAAAGCTACAAGTAAGTACATACATAACATTTTCTGGTTTCCTCAAAGATGCAGTATGAATAGAATAAAATAAACTTAAGTTTTATGAGTCAGTTTGAACCTTCCTATTTAGACACAAAAAATTTATTATTTACACAAACTAAATTTAATATATTATCTATGAAAGAATGCTATAAATAAGTTACAATTTCATTGTTTCATAATATTTTGCTCAACTATACACCATTTAGTTCTCAAAGGACAAATCTGTAGTATTGGGAAAGATTGGCCTTGTTAGGGACTTTTGATATAAATGTTAGTAGTTTTAAATGTTTGAGTAAAATTAAAATATGGAAAATTTTTTGCAGATTTTGGAATTGAAAAAAGGAATAATGTTCATTTGCCTAATGACAGATATGACATATTTACAGAAAACAATAATTTTGCTTTTTATGGATCTCAGTTACACACCAAAAGAAGAATCAGTGAAAAGAAAAAGAATTCAGCTCGAAGAATTAACATGTTGAAGTGATGGTTTTCTAAGAATCAGATTATCACACATTAGTAAAAAGTAAAGCTTCATTTTCCAAAAATATAGCTTGTCCATTTACTACGGCTCAGAAAAAAAAAATCACAGTTTTTGTTTTATTATCAAATGTTTACCTATATCTATATCTATAGCTTAAGCTGAATATATGCAACTAAAATCAAGAACTTTCTACTCATTTGCACATATTTCCAGGACGAATGGAAAACCTAAAAAAATAAAGTCATTAAAATTTTTGTTTCAAGAACAGGATTCATTTAATATATGTTTATTTTAATATTCTAATGACAAAATCTTACTAGTAAATGTGCATTTAGACCACAGAATTAGAAAAAAAAGTAATATAGTTAAACAGAAATACATAATACTTGTGACAAAGAAGGCTTTATGATATTATACATAGAAAATCCTAAAGATTCCACCAAAAAAACCTACTACAAGTAATAAATCAATTAACTAAAGTTGCAGCATATAACATTAATATACAGAAATATATTTCATTTCTATATACTAATAACGGAGTAGCAGAAAGAGAAATTAAGAAAACAATTTCATTTACCAAAGAGAGTAACAATACTTAAGAATAGATTTAATCAAGTAGGTAAAAGACCTGTACTCTGAAAATTATAAAACACTGTTGAAAACACAGTTGACACAAATGGAAAGATATTCTATGTTCATGGATTGGAATAATATTGTTAAAATGTTAAAATAAAATGCCAACAGAATTTTTCACAGAACTAGATTTGTAAGGAACCACAAAAGACCTCAAATAGCCAAAGCTATCTTGAGAAAGAAGAATAAAGTTGGAAGTATCATAATTCCAGATTTCGAGATATATTACAAAAGCTGTAGTAATCAAAACAGTATGGTACTGGCACAGAAACAGATACATAGGTCAATGGAACAGAATAGACAGCCCAGAAATAAACCTATAAGTAAATGGCCAATTAATCTATGACAAAGGAGGCAAGAATATATAATGGGGAAAAGACATTCTCTTCAACAAATGGCACTGGGAAAATTGAACAGCAACATGTAAAAGAGATAACTGGACCACTGTCAAACACCATTACAATAATAAACTCAACATAGATTAAAGACGTATATGTGAGACATGAAACCACAAAAATCCTACATGAGAACACAGGCAGTAATTTCTCTGACATCAGCTGTAGCAACATTTTTCTAGATATGTCTTATTTTTAATGTTTATTTGAGAGAGAGAGAGAGAGAGAGGGAGAGAGAGAGGACAAGTGGGGGGGGGGGAAGAGAGACAGAGGGAGGCATAGAATCTGAAGCAGGCTCCAGGTTCCAAGCTGTCAGCTCAGAACCTCACATGGGGCTTGAACTCACAAACTGTGACCTCATGAGCTGAGCCAAAGTCAGATGCTCAACTGACTGGGCCACCCAGACGTGCCTAGGTATGTCTTTTAAGACAAGGGAAACAAAAGCAAAAATAAACTACTGGGACTACATCAAAATAGAAAGCTTCTGTACAGTAAAGGAAAGCATCAGCAAAACAAAAAAAGCAATCTACTGAATGGGAGAAAATATTCACAAATGATATATCCAATAAGGGGTTAATATCCAAAATATATAAAGAATTTATGCAACACAAACAAAAATCCAATTTGAAAAATGGGCAGAGGACCTGAATATACATTTTTACAAAGAAGACATACAGATGGCCAACAGACATATGAAAAAATGTTCAACATCACTACTTATCAAGGAATTGTAAAGCATACCCATGATGAGATTTCACTTGACAACTGTCACAATGGCAAAATTAAAAAAGACAAGAAATAACAAGTGCTGGCGAGGATGTGGGAAAAAAGGAACCTCTGTGCACTGCTGGTGGGAATACAAATTAGTGCAGCCACTATAGGAAACACTATGAAGTTTCCTCGAAGAATTAAAAACAGAAATACCATACGACCTAGTAATTTGACTACTGAGGTATTAACCTAAAGAAAACAAAAACACTAATTCAAAAAAATACATATGAACCTCTATGTTTACTGCAGCATCATTTACAAAAGCCAAGATATGGAAGCAATGTTAAGTGTCCATTGGTAGATGAATGGAATATTAATACAGCCATAAAAAAGATGAGATCTTGCCATTTGCAACAACATGGATGAACTAGAAGGCATTATGCTAAATGAAGTAAGTCAGACTGAGAAATACCACCTGATTTCACCCATGTAGAAGTAGAACCAAACCAAATCAATAAACAAAAAGTAGACTCAGGCCTTTAAAAACAGAAGAAAACAGGTTGCCAGTAGAGAAAGGGGAGGAGAGAGAGGCAAAATGGGTGGAGTGTCAGATACAGGTTTCCAGTTATGGAATAAGTCATGGGAATAAAAGACACAGCACAGGGAATACAGTCAATGATTTTGTATTAGTGTTGTATGGTGACAGATGGTAGGTACTCTTGAAGTAAGCAGAGCATAATATATAGAGAAGTTGAATCCTATGTTACACACCTGAAACAAATGTGACATTGTATGTCAACTATACTCAATTTTTAGAAATAAAATTACAATTAAAAGAAAAAGGAGGTCTTGCCATCTACTGCAGTGTTGTTATTTTTGGTAATTTACTTTAATATAAATAAGAAAAAAATCAGAGTGTAAAATGTGTAGCAATTATCATTTCAACCGTATAAAAAAAATGGGGAGAAACACCTGAATATCCAAAAGAATTAGGTTGGGGTAGTGGAATAATGGGTAACATTTTTTATTTCTCTTCTACCCCTAGGTAAGTTTTATTTAAAAAAAAAATTGGGGGTGCCTGTGTGCCTCAGTCAGTTAAGCATTCAACTCTTGATTTCGACTTAGGTCAGGATCTCATCATTTGTGAGTTCAAACCCTGCATAGGGCTCTACATGACTGTGTAGGTCCTGCTTGGGATATTCTCAGTCTCTCTCTTTCTCAAAATAAATAAACTAAAAAAAAAAAAACAAAAAAGAAAAAAAAGATTTCAAAAATCTAGTCTAAAATAAAGGTTACCTAACATTTAGTCAAGATGATTATTTTAAGTAAAAAGTACTCTACTATGATATACAAACAGTATGACTTCTTCAAGAAGCAGAATTTGTTGTGATATATTGGCAGTTGGGTTCATAAAGTTTCAAGGATGAATTGTAGTGTTATTCATTCAACTTTAAGTTCAATTACATCAGAAGGATTACATTAAATTTGCCAAGTGTCTGCCTTTTGCAACATACTGATGATAATGCAAACAAATAATGTAGCCAATCTTGAGCACTATAACAGGCACAGTGTCATCTTTTCAGGAACTTGACTTTTTTTGCTAAAACAAATATGCCTATTGTGACAAAATTCAGGAGAGGAAAATATATAGACTCTCATCCATGGAAATTTATATCATGATATAGTTTCTTTAAATGATGGATTGTATGAGAAGATAGGCTATACAGTTCAAGACCTCTGTGTTCAAAATGACAGAATTATGAAGAGTATTTTAATTGAAAAGGTCAGATTAGCTAGGAAGTAAAAATCAATAAACAAACATATTTTCGATTTTAGCCTACCTCCCTTCCTCCAATATTTGCCATGTCTTTGCATGTCCAGCATGAAGAAGTCAGTCTTAAGCAAAGACAGGACCCTAAAGCATCCTTCAGTCTCTCTTCTGCTGCTCATTAGGTGATAGGAAAGTTCATTAATTGTGCTAGCCCTTAGTTACCCTGTTTGCAACACATGGAGAATAACAATAAAATCCACATATTTCACAGAGTAGTTGGGAACTGTAAATGAATACAGGATGAGTAAATTAACAAAAATTAAAATAAACAAAGAACAATGAGAGGAGGAGCTTATGGGGATAAGACATCTATTATGTTGATGTGAGATGTGTTTTGCACTGCTGCATTTTTTATTAAAATTCACATCACTTTAATAGTTATTTAGTGTTGCTACCAAACTAGTTTGCTAGCAAATCAAGGACAATTGACAAAAATTCTGCAATTGAAAGAAAAGTAAGGGTGGGTACAGCAGCAGGAAACCCTGGGAGCCTTTAAATATGAATTCAAATACTTTTGGGTGCCTGGGTGGTTCAGTCAGCTAAGCATCTGACTCTTGATTTCGGCTCAGGTCATGATCTCCTGGTTCCTGAGATTGAGCTCCATGTGGGGCTTTGTGCTGACAGCACAGAGCCTGCTTGAGATGTTCTCTCTCCCTCTCTCTCTCCCCCTACCCTGCTTGTGCTCCTTCTCTCTCAAAATAAACATTTTTTTCAAAAAAATGTTTTTTGGCTGGCTGCTGAATAAACAAAGAGCTGTGCCTAGAAACTGAGAATTTAATAAAAGGAGAACTGGCTTTTGTATCTGGGGAATTATCAGAACTTTAAGGGGTTCTTATTCTAAAATAACCAAGTTCCATGAACTTTAACAGCTCAGAAACCCCTGTAACCACCGGCTTGGCAGGGTCTCTATTTTCTTTCTTCCTCTCAGCCTGACATTCCACCAGTCTGTGCATGCCTCAGTGAGAAATCATTTGATTTAAGGAACATTACAATGGAGTACGTTTTTCTTCTCTATACAAATGTATTCAAATTTAATTCACATATGCATAAATTTTTTAAATAACATCTTGTAGTTCTATAACTTTGGGCAATTTATTTACCATCTTTAAGCCTCAGCTTCTATACATGACATGGCTGAGTGTGATATGAGATACATAAGTAAATTTTCTAGAATAATATTGACACATAATATGGACACTTATTTGCCTTATACTTCTCATTCTTTAGTATTTTCACAAATATAGGTCATAAATATGTTCGTCATTTAAAATTTTTACTCTTCCATTCACACCTTTTTTATATCAGCTCTTTTCCCACTATCATTAACTTTCTACCTATAGTTTCTATACTGTTTGCATTAGAGATCATTTCTTCTAAAAAATCAGTTTAAAAAAAAATCTAATTGTACTACCTCGTCAAAAAGTTTTCTTGTGAAAATGATAAGCAGACTACATAAGGATGACCTAAATTTTTGAAAAAGTTTTTATTGTTTTACTGAATGCTGTTTTTTTTTTAGTTTTTCTTTGCTTTTTAAAAATTTTATTCATTTATTTTTTATGTCTTTGTTTTTTAGAATACTTTCTATTACAATTTAGACTTTGCCCTTTCCTTACGCATCTACAATTTATTTTAGTTCCTAGTCTTCAGATATCTTAATAGTTCTATTTTCCTCTGCCATTTTATCTTGTTTGCTGTGACACCCATCTTGTATTTCAATTCTCTGTGTCATGTTTCCACTACTGGTTTGTTTGGTCTCTAGAACTCCCTCCACTAAATTATACAACAAAACCAATACTACTCCTTCCCCCTTTTATTTCAATCTGTCATCTCCCAAGTTACATAATTTAATATCGTGACATTATCTTGCTTTATTCTCTAAAGGTTTCCTTAACAAATACTGGAGCAGGAACAATGATACAAATTTTAGTCATTTCTTTAAAAACTTACCAAATGCCCACTTGGCTGGCTGCTGAGACCAGAAGGATGACAAGACCCCATCATTAAGGTGCTCATCAATGAGAAAGGGAAAGACAAGTCAAGGTAAAAGTCACATTTGAATGTGATAGGAAACACACACCAAAAGGATACTTAAGCCCAGGCTTCTCGTTAGAATGATTCCTGGTTAAATTTTCAGTTAATGGGATTCAAGGCAAGCTGCCCCAGAATGTGACACTTTGTCATGTGGATTGTTTGAGGTGGAGACAATCAAGGGCTCACAGTCATGAAGAGGTTTTTGGCTCTTTAACTGTCTAAAAGAATTTAGATAGAAAGCCTCTACCAGGAAGAGAGCTATTACCAAAGATAATTATAGTTTATCGATAGGTTTATATAGGTAATTAAAGACTTTTCCTCATGACATGGCAAACATTTGTTTACCAAACATTAGTTCTTGTTTTCCTGTGAATGGTCTTCCCACCCTTTGAAGCCTCAAACTCCATCCTCTCTCTTTCCCCTTTTCCTTAACATCATGGCATATAAGCCTCCACTGCCTGTCTTTGACCCTCTAGTGTCTATGTGAGGCTCCTGAACACAGGAAATTAAATTTGCTTCTTATTAATCTGTTTTATGCCAATTTAATTATTAGTCCAGCCAAAGAGCCTAGAAGGGAAGAAGAGAAATGTTTTTCTCCTCTACAGACTCTTCCTTTGTATTCCTTACAGAACTTAAAATAGTCCTAGTTATAGCTCAACAAGTTGGGAAATGCGATGATGCTAAATTATTAAAAAAAACATTTCTGGCCTAGTCATTCATGTTTTATTGATCAACGGAGTAAAATAATTGTCACATGATATCAAATAGTCACTAATGTCTGTTTGGAGTAGTGGGTTTCCTCACTTTTGACAATTCCCTCAGTCTATATTTGATGGGCTTTGGTAGATTTATTCACAATATGAAATACATATATGTGAATATGTATATATTGTATTTAGATACATTATATACACACAGAGATTTATTTAAGATCAGTGAAAAATATGTTTTCTTAGCTTTTATGTAAAATACTTAGATTTTTCTAAATCTCTTCATTGTTCTGATAATGCTAAGTCATTTTTTAAAAGTGCTTTTTTTATTTAAATTTTTTTAAACGTTTTTATTTATTTTTGAGACAGAGAGAGACAGGGCATGAACGGGGGAGGGTCACAGAGAGAGGGAGACACAGAATCTGAAACAGGCTCCAGGCTCTGAGCTATCAGCACAGAGCCCGACGCAGGGCTCGAACTCACGGACTGTGAGATCATGACCTGAGCCGAAGTCGGACACTCAACCGACCAAGCCACCCAGGCGCCCTTACAAGTGCTTTTAAAAAATGGGCTTCTATAGTGTCCTCACCCAGCCCCAAGGAGTGTCCATAAAAAAGGACATGGTAAGGAAATAACATTAAATGTGCCTGTAATGTCCCAAGCTCTTTCTGAGGAAAGCGACTGTACTCCCCTCTAAGACTGTGACAAGTTGCTGCAGGTGACAATCTAATATGTTTTCCTATTTGTATCATAAAACTTGCTGTCCTGTCCGTCGGAGCTTTAATGGTACTACCAGCTAATCAATCAACAAACAAGACCTATTGTTTTATTATGATATTGACATGTAGCAAAGGAGAATTATGGTATCTTATTGCATAGAACTAGCCTCACTGCTTTATAATTTATACATTTTTATGTATTAGGGAAAAATATGGACTCAGGCTGACTTTGCTGCAAATCCTTACTCTATCACTTATTATGCAGACTTGAACAAATCAGTTAATCCCTCTGAATATCTGCTTTATTATAGATGAACTGGAAGTAATAATACATACTTCTTGATTTTATTATAAAAAGTAAAGTCACTAATAAACCAAAAGCATTCACTGGAGCACCTGCCAAGGAGTAAGAGCTCAGTAAATAATGGCTGTTATTAAAATGAACTGTTTGTGCCTGTCTCCCTGATTTGAATGTTGGCTCTTTAAGAGAGACTATTCTGCTCCATCTTCTTAACCCTTGCTGGGATGTCCGAAGTTAGCCTGGCTTTCAAAAGCTTAAAGATAATCTTGTGAAGTAGAACATTATGCTATAATGCTTTATATTTATGCACCTATCTACACACATATACATAAACACATGCACACATACATACCAACACATATCTTCTCCTTCTGCATATTAACCCCCCTAGTAATTTGGGAACATGATTTGTAGCTCTGCCCCGACCCCCAATTCTAAGTCTTTGGCTATCTTTATGTCTTGTTGACTACTTGAATAGTTTTATTTCATATGTTATTCTATGCACTGAAATCTTGATTGGTATAATAAAAGAAATAAGAATGCAGAGAAAACCAGGGGAGACTGGGTGGCTCAGTCGGTTGAGCCTGACTTTGGCTCAGGTCATGATCTCACAGTTAGTGGGTTCAAGTCCCACATTGGGCTCTGCACTGTGAGTGCCAAGCCTGCTTGGGATTGTCACTCTCCCCTCTCTCATTGGCCCTCCCCTACTTGCACTTTCTGTCTCTCAAAATAAATAAATAAACTTAAAAAAAGAGTACAGAGAAAGCCACTAAGTTATATAACAACATAGCTTATAAATGAAAAATGTACAAAACATCCAAATTTATATATCAATTTAATTTCTGCCACATGCCTAAATTGGCCATAGTATGGCTTCATGCTGCTTTTAAAAAATATTTATGTCTTAAAGGTAAAACAACTTTATACTAGCACTTAAATTATACCACAATTATTTCCCTATATCCATGCCATACTGCAATATGACAACACTTCGTGATAAAGACTTAAACAAATATGTACTATTGCCAAGGCAAGTGCAGTAGAATATTAAAGATTGTATCTTTTTGTCAGCTCTTCATCAGGTTACTAGAGTGTGTCAGGAATTGGAGGCTAATCCCCATTATGTATCACAGGATATTGCCTCATTCACACCGTACAACTGTCTCACAGACCTGAGGAGGAATGTAATTACTGCTGCGATAAGCCTTTTCTGGAATATATGCAATTAATTCACCTGGAGAAAAAAGGAGTAGCCTGACACTTTAATAATGTTTAAGTATACCTAATCTATTTCTTTTCTGTTCCTAATGTTTCCTAAATATGAGAAAGAAAGAGGATTTGAAAGTACTTACAGCTGTCTGTTCTTATGTAAATCATCCATGGGCCTGTAATATTCTATCTTAAAATGAGTGGTATGAAATAATACCCTAAGTTATAATAGAATGTAGAGCAAGTGGGGAATTACTTTTAAGATGAATTCAGGATATGATTTTCATGCAAAAAAGAATGTTTCTCTTATCAAGTAGGAATTATTCTGTTATTAAAGCTTCAAGGACATAAAATTTTATTCAATTTGATTTCTGAATATGTTTTAAACCAAATCAAAATCATTCTCTTCAGATTCTTGATAAAGTGCTATTTAGCTGTATGTATTTCTTAGAGTCTTATTTTTAGCTCCTCCTTTATTATGCACAGTAACCTGATTATACATAATGCTTTACTTTCAGTTCTTCAATTGCCTTCCATTTTTCAAAATTCATCAGTTCTACAAGTGCCTTTTATGCAGCTCCATACTTTGCTATTCAAGTATTAACAAATGAGCTGAGAGCTTGGTTTACATTTAAATAAAGCAAATGGGATTTCTTAAGAGACTGGAGAAAAATGGTTGTTTATATGTTTACTTACATTCAAGTAAGAATTTTCAATATTTGCTTTCAGTGAGAAAAAAAGGTTTAATAACACACTAACATATATGTGTATACACACACACACACACACACACACACACCCATATATGTATGTATATAAATAGAGAGACAGATTCATATATATACTTATCTTATGTGATCTGTTTTTCAACTTAGTCTTTACACTGAAGGAGGAAGAAGTTTTCAAAACTCAGCTATGTACCTACCTTATTGGATATCTAGAACAGAGATAATTTTAAAAATCCTATTTCTAGAAGAAAATCCTACTTTAAATAATCAAGACATAAAATGAGATTTAGTGATAGCCAGAAAAGAAACGCAGCTAGTTGAAAGGTGGTCATACAAAGCGTTGTAAATGTTATCATGCCATAAAGTAATGTTTTAATAAACATAATATTAAGATTTATGAATATTTTGCAAAAGGTATCATTTAGGCAACTTTTTTTTAAGGTTTATTTTCGAGAGAGAGCACAGAGCAGGAGGGACAGAAAGGGAGGATAACAGAGGATCTGAAGCCAGCTCTCTGCTGACAGCAGAGCGCCCCATGTGGGGCTCAAGTTCGCAAACTGTGAGATCATAACCTAAGATGAAACGGGATGCTCAACCAACTGAGCCCAGGTGCCAAATTTAGGCAACTATTAAATCATGCCTGATGCAACTTTTTTGGTTAGTACATTAGTTTTAAAACATTAAAACAAAACATACAAAAAAAAGGAAACACACAATTTAAAATAAGTTCAGAACCAGCTATTAAAAGTCAGTAAAATACTTAATGTATGAACTAAAATATGTATCTTGTAGTTCTAACTCTATTTCTTTACATCTTAAAAATACTACAAATGGTTATATCAAATGACAGAACTGAAGTATCTCAAGATTCTTTCATTTTTATAACTATGCTTTCATTTCTTATTTTGAATTTATTGTTGAATACCTTAATATGTAGTACTACAGGGGTTAGAAACACAAATTGGGTTTAAAGATTCTGAATTGTTAATCTCTGTGCAAAGTTCTCCTTAACAGGAACTTCTCCCAATTAACCTTCATTTAAAAATACAATGTTAATGGGGCGCCTGGGTGGCGCAGTCGGTTAAGCGTCCGACTTCAGCCAGGTCACGATCTCGCGGTCCGTGAGTTCGAGCCCCGCGTCGGGTCTGGGCTGATGGCTCAGAGCCTGGAGCCTGTTTCCAATTCTGTGTCTCCCTCTCTCTCTGCCCCTTCCCCGTTCATGCTCTGTCTTTCTCTGTCCCAAAAATAAATAAATGTTGAAAAAAAAATACAATGTTATTAAGAGATGAGTAATAATGTGCTAACGGAAATTTTAAAAGTGTGATTAAAATGTAAACAACCTAACCTGAAGTTACTAAATTAGGATTCAGATCCATAAGAAAACAAACAAACAAACAAAAACCCACATCATTCAGGGAGGAGACTTACAACTGCCATTTTTTAAATTGTTGGCCTATGGTAAAGGCAAAATGCTTTTAGTCGGTTTTATTATTATTTTAAGTGCTTCCCAGTCAATGCCGCTCCTCACTCATTAGATTAGAAACACATGATGACTAAAATAACAGCTCTCACTACATTCTGACAAGTCTAAATGGTATGTGGTAAACATGAAGGCAACCATTGGAAGTATTTCTGTTTTGCCTTCCTTTTCTTTGTTTTAATGAGGGATGTATCATAGCATACTTATTTTCAGACAGTTCATAAACTTTCTGGCTGAAGTCTTATTTATGGGTCACTTGTTGAAACTCGGCTTTTAAGTAGAAATATGCTTTTAAAGAAATATACCGTAAAAAGCAGAATCTGATGCTTTCTACTCAGATGGGCTGCAAAATGAACAAAAGTTTCTAAACGAAAGAATAAAATGATAGACGTTATCAAGTTTAGAGTCATAAATTACTGACAATTCACCTTTTTTAATGTGGTTACCCATGCAAATTCATTATTGACAAAGTAATAGGCATTTAAATTACTGGTAAAACATAATATTAAATGCATAGCATGGTGTATTAATCCTAATTAGGGCAATTAAATTTTACTATTTACAGTCTTAGGTCCAACTAAAGTTATTTTTACTTTTAAGTTATCTTCAATTTCTTTAAAAATATTTTTTTTTGGGGGGGACAGAGAGAGACAGAGCATGAACGGGGGAGGGGCAGAGAGAGAGGGAGACACAGAATCAGAAACAGGCTCCAGGCTCCGAGCCATCAGCCCAGAGCCTGAGGCGGGGCTCGAACTCACGGACCGCGAGATCGTGACCTGGCTGAAGTCGGACGCTTAACCGACTGCGCCACCCAGGCGCCCCAAAAATATTTTTAATCAATCCATTAATAAATGCCAAACCCAATTTCTTCAATTTCTGAAATCGTATAGGGTAAACTTTTCACCTATACTGTGAAACCATTTATAAAGTTTCTGAAGCCATTTATAAGATTAATAATCATTTAGAAGAAAGTATCCATTCTCCCCCCACCTCCCAAAACACAAGGCTACACTTCACCATCAATGTTTATGATAAATCTCTCAGATATATTTTAGGAACAAGAAGGTAATATTTACAATGTCCCTCAGTTTTATACTAGCAATAAAATTACACTGCAATCTTCAACGTGACCTTCACTTAATAGCTGAGAAAAAGAACCAAACTTTCTCATAAGTGGGAAAAAATATTTATCTGTTTTATGTCACCAGTAGTCAAAGTTAAACCTAAAGTTAAAATAATTTATTTTAAATAACTTTTGTTATATTGATTCTGATTAGGTATTCTTACTTTTAGCCAATATGTTTAGACCTTTGGCCTTAACTTATACCAATGCATTAAATACCATGAAATCCCTAAATCTTTGTGCTGGTAGAAGAGTTCTATTTCTTTTTTTTTATTAATTTTTTTATGTTTATTCATTTTTGAAAAACAGAGAGACAGAGCACAAGCATGAGTGGGGTGGAGAGAGAGGCAGACACAGAATCTGAAGCAGGCTCCAGGCTCTGAGTTGTCAGCACAGAGCCCCACACAGGGCTCGAACTCCCGAACTGAGAGATCATGACCTGAGCCGAAGTCAGATGCTCAACCGAGAGAACCACCCAGGTGCCCCAAGAGTTCTATTTCTAATACTGAAAAAGTTAAACATACTCTACACAATAAGTACAATTTATATTTAAATATATATCCAAATATCATTGAATTATTTTTAAAAAAAGACTTCCTATTGTTTCTGACTCTGACAGTTTGTTCTTTTCCATGCTTTCAATTAATATCCTTATTAACAATAATTCTCAGTGAAGTACATGTCACAGTTTTTCATCTTATTTCCTACTCTGAACCAGTAATTCCTAGCAGTCCTTAGTAATAATCTTGTCCAGGTTTTTGATTTTTCTTCTCAGATGTGAGTTTTTGTCAACTAGAATCTTACAGAGAATTTTGATATGCAAAAACAGTAATATCATAACTAATGTCATTAAGTGGCTGTAGTGAAAGAGTAGAATTCCATAAGACCTCTGATACCTTTACTTCCCTTTCAGACTAAATGATTGTATTCCCAAATTCATGTTGAAATCCTACCCCTTTGATGTGATGGTATTTGGGGTGGAGATTTGGGGAAGTGATTAGGATTAGATTAGGTCATAAAGGTAGGGCCTTATGGGATTGGTGCCTTTAGGATGGGATAATCCACCTTGGGGATTAGGGTTTTAATTGATTAGCTTTGGGGAGGACACAATTCAACCCTAGCACTATTTTTCATCTTTCAAGTGAATAGATATTCAAAGACTTAGAGACCCTGTCATCAATACCCCATTTGAAGGAAACGTTCAGGAAAACTTTTTAAATTTTTTAACATTTATTTACTTTTGAAAGACAGAGACAGGGCACGAGTGAGGAGGAGAAGAAAGAGAGGGAGACACAGAATCCCAAGCAGGCTCAAGGCTCTGAGCTGTCAGCACAGAGCCCGAAGCAGGGCTCGAACTCATGAGTCATAAGATCATGACCTGAGCTGAAGTTGGATGCTTAACCGACTCAGCCACCCAGGCACCCTGGGAAAAGATTCTAACCAAACCATAAATGAATCAGAGACCATAGAAAAGAAAGATAAAAAGTTGAGAAAACAGTAATGTGTAATAAGTCTTATACTATGCACTATAATTAGGGATTTACAAATGTAAATCACAAATATTAAAATAAATATGTTTCAAAGGAAAACCACTAAAAGAACTGAAATCACTAAAAGTCTTCAAAGCTTTGCAAATTTCATGTATGTTTCCAGGGTAGGAAACAAATAAAAACATTAAGATTTCATTTGATGGGGAATAGTCTCAAACTTGAAAAAGGAATTTCAAATGTTTGGTTAATTCCAATTTTTGTTTGTGAAAATATTTTATAATATTAATACAAGCTATTTTGATAATTTATTATCAACATAAAAGTATTATTTGCATAGCTCATGTCACATAGGTACAGCTAGCCAGTACCCTTCACATTACCTCATAGCAATGCAGAGAAGATTTTGTTGTATTATAAAGCACTTAGAAGTAAGTGTATGAACCAATTGTTTCCTGATTACCCATAACAAAAATTCCTGCCCAAAGAGTTTGTCTTCTCCAGTTAGTTGCCCTAACACTTCTACAAACACAGGACACTCTGGTATTCTGATATTTAATATTCTCTTGTACATCATACAATACATGCAAATAATTAGCTATTGAAAAAAAAAACAGTAAGTCTCACCAAGGTAAGTGATGCATACAAATTTCAGGGATAATAATTTAAGACATCTTGAAATTGTTCCCCAAAGTACAAACCTCTTATTTTTGTTTTTCTTCTTCTTAAAGATAAACAGGAAGGAATAAATTCAGAGTATGATTACAAAATACATTCTTATTAGAAATGCAGTTAATAATGTGGATAATTTGCCCCAAAATCAATATATAATCTAAAATCAGAATTATTAGGTTTTCTTAGCATATTTATGCTTTGCAAAATCTACTAACCCAGAAAAAAAAGTGAAGTTAAACCAACATAATTCTGAAATCACAGAGTAAAAATGCTATTTAAAATGTGTATTTAGTGCCTGAAAAAAATATATAACTATGAAATATAACCATAAACATTAACATTTTGTGCTATGAACTAAATTGTGTCCCTCCCAAATTTGTATATTAAAACCCTAATCCCAGTGTGATGGTATTTGGAAATGGGGGTCTTGGGAGATGCTTCAGTTTCAATGAGGTCTTGAGGGTATATGTAGCTCTCATGATGGGTTCGTGCCCATGTAAGAAAAAAGTTAGAACTCTCCTTCTTGTCCTCTCCATGCACATGCACTTAGCAAAGGCCATGTGAGCATAGAGTAGCCATCTGCAGCCAGGAAGAGAGCTGTCACCAGAACCCAACCATGTTAGCACCTTGATCTTGGACTTCTAGCCTCCAGGACTATGAGAAAATAAATTTTTTAAACCATCCAGTCTATGGTGTTTTGTACAGCAGCTCTAGCAGCCTAAAATGCAATGCAAAGGACTATTTATGTAATGGTCAAAGGAGAAGCCCATCCATTCTACCGAACTTTTTTTTCTTCATTCAAACTGGGTACCAACAGATAGACATTAAACCTATAACATACAATTTTATTGGGGATTATAATAACCCTGAAGCAATGGTTCTCAATTCAGGAAAATTTTGCCCCCAGAAGACATTTTGCAATGCTTTCTCTCTCTCCCTCTCTGTCTGCCCTTCCTCTGCTCTCTCTCGCTCCCTCAAAATAAGTAAATAATTTTCTTTTAAAAAGTTAAAAAAAATCTTTTTGAGAGAGAGAGAGAGAGAGAGAGAGAGAGAGAGCGAGCTCATGGGAGCAGGGAGAGGGCCAGAGGGAGCAAGAGAGAGACAGCAGGCTCCCAAGTAGGCTCCAAAGTAGGCTCCACACTCAGTGCAGAATCCTGAAGTAGAGCTTGATCCCACGACCCTGGGATCATGACCAGAGCCGTAATCAAGAGTCAAAAGCTCAACCAACTGAGCCACCCAGGCACTCCTCTGAAATGTTTTCAAATTCTCAAAGGTAGGTAGGTAAAGTATAAAAGTAAAGTTTAATGTCCACCTTGTCAAAATGTCACAAGTTATTTGTTATCAGGATCACAAGTGTGCTAGGACTTCATTTTTAATGCATCCAAGTGGGTTGTATAGCTTTTATGGGCTTATACCCTTCCTCTATGCTCCAAATCCAGTTTTGATGATGCCCTTTTCTTTTCAGCAACATCTCTCCTTCTTTAAGTCCTTAAATCACTTACACACTTTCCTCTTCAGCTATAGTCCTCTTTTTAAAACAAACTTTGTTTTCAGAAGTTAACATTTTCTTATTTAAATATCCAAGATGGTTATGCAAACTACATAGCATAAAAATGGAACAAAAACAAAAACAAAAACAAAACTCTTGCAAGTCATTTTACTAAATCAGCCAACAGAAGACTTTCTTTCTCGGATGCAGGGGCATTACATTACTTTAAGTATAATGATGTAATATTAGCTTTAGGAGTAATCATTTTCTCATTCCACTCAACAAATGGAGGTCTGATGTCTTGTATATGTTTTAAATTTAATCACAACTAATGTTAAGGGGAAAAAATGAATACTTCTTTCTGAGCTAATCCACCAAGAATAAGCATTCTGACAAAGGGAACAGATTTTCTGTTGTGTTAAAACTGATGATTATTTGCATCCATTAATATCTACATGATTTTCATTCAACTTAAATATTTTTTTGTCTACCACATAAACAAAGCTTGGTCACATAACATGTACCTCTGGAGTTATGTTAACTACAGAAATGTTTTCCTAATGTAATAAAATAAATTTACAGTAAATCTATTACTTATTTAGAAAAGGTAATTCCAAGTAACATAAGACATGTTCCTTTTGTCTGTAGTACTATTACTATTTTAAATACTGGTTTATAGGTTTTCTAAAGCAACAATAATAAGCCTATGAGGCCAATAACCAACATCAAGTCAATCATAACACAGTCCCAATAAAGGTCAGGTTTCAGTTAAAACATTATCTGTTGTCAAGAACCAATAAAATATGCTCTAAATCTGTCCCCTATTTCACTAATATGTTGAGAATTCTCAGAAGCTTGATGGTCTATAAAATCTGTTTTGTCATTTAATTGTATCAAATAATTAGGTAATATATCATTGTTAATGTAGTCAACTCTGACATCATCCTAAAGAATATAATTGGCTAGGATTTGTTTTTTCATCTTGATAACGAGTCAGGCTCTTTTATTGTTTAATGCTTCTTCATTTTACTAGTATTATTAAGAACTTTTGATGAATTAAAATTCCTTTCTCATTCCTCTCTTTTTCATTCTTATTTTACAGATCATTTTTTATTAAACTCAGAGTAAATTTTATTGCAAAATATTGTTAATATACATATATAAGTTGAAAACACATACTTAAGTAATGCACACTGCTGTTCTTGTTACCTACCAAATATATTTTCAGGTTATGAAGTTTAACTTAATAAATTTTGTATAATGTTGCATTTTAAAAACCCCTGAAAATATCAATAAACATTTAATATTTTGTGTAATTTTATACAAGATAGATATCACATTAACAAAAATTAGGTTAATACATTTTTGGCAGCTTTATGAAAATAAAAAGTACAATCTATTTTTGTTTAAGATTTTTGAGTACTTTGCTTCATATTACATGATCATATCTCTAGGTAGAGCAGTATGAAGTCAAATCACACACTTTACAAAATAAAATATGACCTTAGTCTTTACAATTTTTGATAGATAAAACTAAAATATCTAATTTTGGTTTAGTGATCTGTTTCTGGAATTATACAATGTTCAGTATAGATTAGAGACCATTCTATTTTTCAGATTTTCAAATCCTCACATCTGTAAGACTATAAAATTGATAATTAATCCGATTGAAGCATTAACAGTTTATACATAATATTATTGTCAACAAAAAAGTTGTTGGAGGGTTTATAGCAAATAACCTTGCAAGGAAAGTATGTTTGTGGGCCAATATTTTTATCACTTACCAGCTCTTCCTGAAGTTGGCAAATGAGTTCATCCCGCTCTTTCAGCTGCAGCTTCAGCATTGAGCATTCATCTTTCATTATATCCTATAAAAACATCAAAGAGACAGCATAATAGGCTTAGCCATTTCACTTTGCTCTTGATAAGGAAAGTCAGCTTCACACAGTGGGAGATAATTGCATATGACTAATGAAACTCAAATTTTCTACAGTCTGGTATTTTTCATAATATATTCTAAGTTGCAAGATAAACAAGCTAATGCGTCTGAAGATATTATTCTATATAATATACACAGGTATGTTTTTTTAATCAGTCTTTTTCTTTAATATCCATTTGTCCATTTCGTTGCCTAAGACAAACCAGTGAGTCATCCTAAAGTCTTTCCTCCCATTCTTGTGCATACATAATGAGTAGAAAAATGGCTATCCTCTAAAAGAGATACTTTTACCTATAATTTGTTCCCCTGCTATAATTAAATATTAATTCCCAAACCAGTTACCAAGTTATGGTCTTTATCTTTGATGGTGTCTCTATAATACTTGTCCCTCTCACTAGAGCACTATCTTTGGGCATTTTCTTCTCACTGTGTGTGTATGCTCAGCCACAGCCTCTATGTACACAATACATACACATCCGTGGCCTATATTACTCTATGCCTATCTTACTTCTAACTCTCAAATACAAATACTTAATCTAGACACATGTACCTTCCAAGCCTCAACTCATAAATAAAACT
This sequence comes from Felis catus, assembly GCF_018350175.1. Lineage (NCBI taxonomy): Eukaryota > Metazoa > Chordata > Mammalia > Carnivora > Felidae > Felis > Felis catus. The sequence continues at coordinate 129,958,265 of NC_058371.1, forward strand.
ACTTACTGAGCATATACTCAGCAATGTCCCATAGATATTCCAGGGCAGCATTCGTCTCATCATTTTCCTCTACCTGAAAACTTGACTTCTACTTACTTCTCACATGTTTATATTTCCTAAATTAAGCAGGAAGCCATCCTATACTCTTAGTTTTACTCACTCTGGCCAAATCTGATACCAAAGTCTTTAATCTCTATTTCCTTGATATTTCTTAGATGCACTCTTCTCTATCTTCATTGACTTACTCAAGGTGTCCATTGTTTCTTTCTGGCTTAATGCAGTGAATTTCTGAACCGATTTTTCTCTCTATCACCTTCCCTATCTGCTAGAGATATTTTCCTAAATGGCAATAAATTACATCCCTTCTTATTTAATAGCTAATCACCTCTTTCAGGAAAATAAAGAAGTCAAACACTCTTTAGCATAGTATATAGTGCCTTTCGTTATCTGCTACTTGCTTATTTCTGGAGCTTCAAAGTTTTTCATTTCCAACTTTCCTAGAACCATTGATCATTCCTACAGAACTGAAATACAAAATGTTTTATGTATCCTGCTTTACCCATACACAGGTCTGGACTATAAAGTCTTCTACACATGGCACCTCTCTATTCCCCACAATTTCTTGTGCTTTTAGAGACATTTCAAACATTGCTCCTTATTCCACTAGAAAGCTTCCCCTTGTTGGCTAAGACACCCCTTGGGAGTAAGAGCATGTTCCATAGCATCTAAAACATATGTCATTTCATGCAATATTAATACTTCCAGCGTTGTTTGCTTGTTCCCCAGCCTCATTGGGCTTTTTGCCTCCTCCACTTCAGCAGATAGGCTATTTCATTAGCACCAAACACTGTAACTGATGTGCAATTACTCAAATACACATTTCCTTTCCATAAAATTACCAAATAAGAAATGTTTACATTAGGGGAATTCCCATTTCTTCTGAATCCGTTAACCTTATCTGAACAGACAAGGAGGAAAACAGCTAATGGCTTAGAAAAAATAGTACTTTTCATTCCGGTTTTCATGATGTTAATAATTTGTACTTCCTCTAAACTAAGTAATAACAAATGTATGATTTGAATTGACTAATATCTCCTTTCATCTGCTTGCAACCAGCTTGCCTGGGAGATGCTCATTACCTCTGTACCTTTCCTTTTGCACTATGCCTATTTCTTCCCTAAATCACGGTTTTCATGGATAGAGTTTACACACATTGTTTTTAATACATATTTTAACAGATTTTAAATATTAACGAAAAGATGGCTTAGCTTGCCTCACAGCACAAAGGTAAAAACAGCAAACTTAAGAGAAGGTAAGAGGATAATCAAGCTTCTTAGAATCAGAGATGTAGAATCAAATTCGTGGTACTTCAACTAAGTAGTCCTGTGACTGTGCTAGCAACTTTTCTGTGGAGGTTGAAGATAACATCAGATGATAAACTACCTGATGGCAAAAACTGCATTGTATTAGTACTTATGTTCCCAAAGTCTTGCATAAGATCTCACTTAAGAAAAAGAACTCTTAACATAAAATAAAATGTTGTCACAAGTGAATTCTCCAGGAGACAAATACTGAGGTGTGGTTAAGGTTTATTTATAATAAAAGGTCCATTAGAGAGTAAACTCACATAAAAAGAAAAGAAGAATCAGACTTGGCTAGGGAGGAAGTTGGACCAAGACCCATACCTGACAAACCTCTGCCATCTAAATGAAGAGGTCCAGAGCCAAGGGTGTCTGTTAGAGGAATCCTGTGTTGAGAGAATGTAGGCAGGCTCTTGTACCACTCCCTGTTCAGTCACTGGGGGCTCATGAAGGAGAACTAAATGTCCCCACAACTATATGGTCAACTAATCTTCAACAAAGCAGGAAAGTGTATCCAATGGAAAAAGTCTCTTCAACAAATGGTGTTGGGAAAACTGGACAGCAAGTTGCAGAAGAATGAAACTGGACCAATTGCTTACACCATACACAAAAGTAAATTCAAAATGGATGAAAGACCTAAATGCGAGATAGGAAACCATCAAAATCCTAGAGGACAATACAGGCAGCAACCTCTTTGGCCTCAGTCACAGCAACTTCTTACTAGACATGTTGCCAAAGGCAAGGGAAACAAGCAAAAGTGAACTACTGGAACGTCATCAAGATAAAACCTTCTGCACAGCAAAGGAAACAATCAATGAAACTAAAAGGCAGCCTATGGAACAGGAGAAGATATCTGCAAACAACATATCTGACAAAGGGTTAGTATCCAAAATCTATAAAGAACCTACCAAACTCAATATCCATAAAACAAATAATCCAGTGAAGAAATGGGCAGAAGACATGAATAGACATTTGTCCAAAGAAGACATCCAGATGGCTAACAGACACATGAAAAGATGCTCCACATCACTCATCATCAGGGAGATACAAATCAAAACCATGATGAGATACCACCTCATACCTATCAGAATTGTTAAAAGTAACAACACAAGAAACAAGAAATGCTGTCGAGGATGTGGATAAAGGGGAGCTCTCTTACACTCTTGATGAGAATGCAAACTGATACAGCCACTCTGGTAAACAGTAGAGAGGTTCCTCAGAAAGCTAAACAGAACTACTCTATGACCCAGCAGTTGTACTACTAGGTATTTACCTAAAGGATACAAAAATACTGCTTCGAACAGGCACATGCACACCAATATTTATAGCAGCATTATCAACAGTAGCCAAATTATGGAAATAGTCCAAATGTCCATCAACTCATGAATGATTAAAAAAGAAGTGGTGCATATATTCAATGGAAGATTACTAAGCCATAAAAAAGAATGAAATGTTGCCATTTGCAATGACATGGATAGAGCTAGAATGTATTTTGCTAAGCAAAATAAGTCAGTCAGGGAAAGACAATACCGTATGATTTCACTTACATGTGGAATTTAAGAAAAAAAACAGACGAATCTGGGGACAGAAAAAAAAAGAGAGAGAAGCAAACATAAGAGTTTCTTAACGATGGAGAACAAACTGAGGATTGATGAACAGGAGGGGGGTGGGGATGGGCTAAATGGGTGATGGGTTAAAAAGAGTACGTGTGTTGAGCACTGGGTGCTATCTATAGGATAATAATCACTAAATTCTACTCCTTGAAACCAATATTACACTATATGTTAACTAACTAGAATTTCAATAAAAATTTGGAGAAAAATAAAAAGAGAACTAGATCTCAGCTGCTGTTACTTATTCATTGTCTCAGGTCATCCAGAGATGAGACTGACTTCAGCTAGAGAGCTGAGGCAGGCCCTAAAGGCAGGAGCTAACAGCCAGAGGCAGTCAGCTAACTGTAGGATTTGCACTTACTTCAGGAAGTGGTCCTTTACTGAAAGAGGATCTGGGCATCTGCCTGAATCTAATACAATTGTATTATCTTTTGTAGATTAATTATCAATAATATTTTTGTATATTGTTTTATTAATTAATTTAAAATGGAAGATTTGTCAATATTGTGACTAATAGAATTGTAGAAAAAAATGGTTTTCCAAAAATATGCTCACTTTATATAATTCTCAGATGTTTTTTTTTTCCCCCTGGGAAACTTTTTCAAGAAGTTCACAATCTCAGAGCTTTAAATCAGATAGGTGATAATGTATCATTTGCATTTACTTATGGAGTAACACATTAAATATTTATCATATGTTATCAGAAGCCAACTTTTATAAAAGCCTTCACTATGAATGACTGTGCAAATGAATCTTAGTTATCTAGACTTTCATTCTTAGTTGTTATATATACATGTGCCAATATTCACAGAAGTATTTGCTTAACAAACAAAATAAAAAGTCCTTGAACACACCTACTCTTAGGGGAAAAGTAATAGCAATATTCCCTCAATATTCTCACTGTATTTGCAAATTTGTGGAATTTATTTGGCAGGATGATCTACTGAGTTAGAAATCATATTGATTGTAGAATTAGCTGGATTTTAATATTCTTGATTTTTCAAATGAGGTTATTTCATTAACCTGTAGGCTAATGTAACCAGTTTAAGCTTGTGCTTATTTAAATGTATATTTCTCATTCATAAACTATATGCTTTAATAATTATGACATCTTCTGTTTCTCATTCAAGCATAATTAATTTTTAGGACTATAATTCAATTCCATTATTTCTAAATTCAGTAATTATTTATAAATGTGGAACTCTTAGTGTGGTAGATTAAAGATGTCTACAAATCATTTTTTTACTATTCCTACTGAAAGATGGAGGCCAATGCCCTCTCCTTGGATCTGGACTGGTTTTGTTGTTTGACCAATGAATACTGCGGAATTAAGTCCACATGACTTTCAAGACTAGATAAGGTCAGCTTCCAGGACTGCTCAGTTAGAATGCTCCTTTGTCAGGTTACTTCCTTGCAGAAAGAAACTAACCTAGCCATGCTAAAAAGTAAAAACACATGTACTTCTGTTAACAGCCCCCTATCAGCTTCAAAAACACACCCAGCTTTAATCACCAGCCATCAGAGTGAGCCATCTTGCACATCTAGCCCAGTGGAGTCTTCAGGTGACTGAAGCTCACAACCAATTGCCTAACTTAAATTACTCCCAAATTCCTGACTTGCAAAATCATAAACAAAATAAGATTATCATTTTAAGCCATTAATTTTTGGATGATTTGTTATAGATACCACAAGCACATGTGGATAAACTCTGAATTATTATAATTAGAATTAGTATAAATTATGGCTCATTATAGTTGTATAAAAATGTATGCAGCTAATTTTGAAATATTTTGTGATTTAATTTATGATTTTTGTGATTTAAAGTTATAGTTTAAATAGTGTAATTTTCACATAGCTCATTTTATGCATGAAATGAACATTTATGTCATCATTGCATAAGTTACTAGACAATCAGACATATAGATATAAAAACAGATTACAAATTATCTTATTCTTGTCCTTTTATTTGATAAATTTGGAAAGTCACAGCCAGATATATAGATATTTGGGTAATCTGTCCCAAATTCAGTTAGCCAATTCTAGTACCATACATCCTATAATTTATTTTGCCTAGAATTAGAATCAACTCATTGTTTTAGACTATTGTATAAACAAATTAAGTACCAAAAAATAAAAGGCAAGTAGAATCTGTAAATCACTTTGAAAATGATCTTATGCTAAAATTAGAAATATAGGTTTAAAAAAATCACATAATTTCTAACTCATAAACCTCACATAATTCCTCAAGTAAAATCATTAATGTAATTCTTGGCTACTAGTTACAAAAACACGTCAAAATTTGTATTGAATCATCATGACTCTTTCTATTTATAGACCTCTGGTCTTCTCTCTGAAGGGCTTTATGATTTACAAGTTATTTCCTAATTCTTATAAATAAAAAGGTCAAAGGATTTTTAAAAAATAAAGGAAACAGACAACTCTATCAGAGTAAAAAAGGACAAAATGTTATGAGTAAGTGGAAAAAGAGAAGAAATAAATAGGAATATGGTAGGAGCGAACAGCAGGGTAGAGGTTAGAAAGCACAAAAATGTATAATAACCAACAATGTATTTTGCAGGTCTACCAAAATAACTGACCTCAAATGATTCTTATGTTTTTTTTTAAAGGATTTTAAATCATTTTTTAAAATTAATTAATTTGGGGGGGGGAGTGTGTGTGTGTGTGTGTGTGTGTGTGTGTGTGTGTGTACGTGCCCATTCACAGGGGAGGGGGGTAGAGAGGGAGAGAGAGAGAATCCCAAGTAGGCTCCTTGCTGTCAGCACAGAGCCTGATATAGGTCCTGAACCCAGAAGCTGTGAGACCATGACCTTAGCTGAAATCCAGAGTCAGACACTAACCAAATGAGCCACCCAAGTGCCCCTGATTCTTGGGTTAACTGAGTTCTAAAGCAGCATACTACCTGTAATATCTGAATAACTAGTGAAATAAAGCAGTGTAGGTACATAATCATCTAAACAGGACCATAAGAGGAACTGTTTTTAAATACTGAAAACAAAGTGACGTGACCAACTCTTGGTTTCAGCTCAAGTCATGATCTCACAGTTTGAGTTCAGGCCCCACATCAGGCTCTGTGCTGGGAGCAGGGAGCCTACTTGGGATTCTCTCTCTCCCTCTCTCTCTGCCCCTCCCCTGCTCATGCTGTGTCCATCTCCCTCTAATAAACAAACAAACAAACAAACAAATAAATAAAGCCAATAAAAACACCGCTCTAATTCTTTATTTAGTTTAAAATATACCAAAACATTGGTTTGTGAGCATAAGTCATTCCAGAAACAATCTTATAATCTAAAGCACTTCGAAGCAAATTTCAAGAACCATTGGCTCAGTTGTGATCATGTGACATTTAGTGTCATGTACTACTCATATTGTAAGACATTGCTCATTTATCAAGTAAAAATTTATTAGAAATGTTGGCTTGTCTTGCAGAACACTCACCAAACAAGTTACTCGAAATCTAAGGTTTTACCATAATTGAAAAAAAATCATAAATCATTTCAGTATCAATAATTGCTAAATGATAAAAAGTTTCTTTTTACATTCAATTGAAAAGATTCTAGATTTGACTTTATACAGTCACTTAAGAGATGAACTAACATTTCATTGATTTATAGTGTTTTTTTCCTAAATATTGTTTTCATAGAAATATAAAAATAGAAAAGGCATAGTAGGTGTTCAAAGTGAATATCTTAGAAATGTATTTTTTAGCATATACAAATCAGGAAACAGCATTATCCATTGACACAGTGGTATATTGGCTGTGATTTTCAAGCAATCAAAGAAAAGCCTCCTTGGATATTGGCATAATCCTTTCATTTGGAAGTCTACTCTTATTCCTAATGATCTTTATCACTCAAAAGATAATGATGACTATATCTGATATTTGTATAGGGGCTTTATAACTTGTAAAACACTTTAATTTACAGAATTTCTTTTTGCTATCAGAATATTTCTTGACCAGTTATTGGACAAAAATCATACATTTCTATGATAAGTAAGGGCTTTAGGCATAAAAATGAAGCAGAAAAAGCAATTGCAGCAAAGGTCAAACAAAAGGAAACCATTAATAATAATACTAAGACCCTTAAGCTGTGCTCAATAACCTCTCAACCAAATTCATTGTAATCCTACATTTTTTGGAATCCTTAAAAAATTAGACTCACTGAGAAATGTGCTGAGATGTTAAAATAGTTCTATGAGACAATGGGCTTGTCATTTCTAAGTTCTTATAGTCCTATTAGGTTCACTTTCTTGCATTAATTACAGCCCATTGACAAGTCCTTGAGACAGGCAGAGTGGCCTTCCTCTAGGAACTCAGCTGCCTCCAGGATGACACTTTGCTAAGGGCAAAAGGCAATCTTAGCTTAACATTATCCCAACCTTCCAGGATTCTGTAAGTCTACTTTAACATATAAAAATTCCTTTGGAAACCTCCTTTATCTCTACCAGCCAAATATATGTTAGCAATCATCCTCCAAGCATATGGCCCACTAATATACATCTGAATGGTCTCCTGACTAAAGTTTTATTAAACAATAATAAATTATCCTTTCCTAACAATCTAGCCTCCTCAAGGTCCTGGAAACCTTGCTTCGAAAATTGCTTACAGATTTAAGCTACCCTCACCCCCTCCCAACTTAAAAGTATATAATCGGGGCACCTGGGTGGCTCAGTGGGTTGAGTGTCTGACTTCGGCTCAGGTCATGATCTCATGGTTCCTGAGTTCGAGCCCCGCATTGGGCTCTGTGCCAACAGCTTGGAGCCTGGAGCCTGCTTCAGATTCTGTCTCCCTCTCTCTCTCTGCCCCTCCTCCACTCACCCTCTGTCTTTCTCTGTCTCTCAAAAATAAATAAACATTAAAAAAATTTTTTTAAGTATATAATCAGTCACCAGTGAAATCCTAGTGCAGCTCTTCCACCCACGATTCCTGTCCCTGTGCTTTAATAAAACCACTTTTTGCAACAAAAACATCTCAAGAATTCTTTCTTGACCATTTGGTCTGAACCCCAACATTTCCACATCAATGATCCTTATAAAAACTATTCAAAGTTTTCACTATTTTGTTATTTGTTTCATCCAGGAAATTTTTGATTGAAAGTAAAATTAAAAACAAACATTTGTGTTTCATTTTCTAAAGACTTCTTAAAGTGATTGTATTTTGTAGGCATAAAGATAAAAAAAAAAAAGTTTCCTAGCATCATAGGATAAGTTAGTAGGCCTGACCAATTAGTTTCCTCATCTGCTAAATCCGTGGATTTCATCAAAATCAATTATGAACTATACTTAAGACATAAATGTCTTATAAACTCATCAGCAATCATCTTCTCAAAAAAGAAAGCCAACAAGTGGTAAAGTAATATTAATTTATATTGCCCCATTGAACTTGTTTGATACAAAATTCTTGGGGGAAAAATATCCTTAGGAGATCTTAAGGTTTTCTGATACGAGCATTTTTTTCCCTCACAGAAGACAGACATAATTGTTACATTATACCTGTATTTTTTAAATAAGGTAGGTGATTGTGACCCTTCCCACAATGTAGACTTTACAAGAAAGAAAACTGAAATGGGTTAGAAATATGCTGTTAAACATTCCTGTTATGAAGTCACACTTGCTTCCTTTTCATGTTTTAAATAAGAAATAGGGAACCTCTTATCCCTGAACATCCTGAATGAAGTAAGAGAATTACATTTGAACACAACTATAAGCTTAGTTTCTGAGAAGGAAAAGTAATCAAAGACAGCAAACACATGCCATTCCCCACCTAGAAGTGTCTAACAAAGTTGTGTTATTTTTGTTTTGTTTAAATGCTATCCTGACCCAGTTTTGAGGCTTTGGTTAGAGGACGTTTAGTTAGACACCCTTCTTGAACAACTAATTAAGTCCACATTCCAAATGCTTCTCTTGGGGCGCCTGGGTGGCGCAGTCGGTTAAGCGTCCAACTTCAGCCAGGTCACAATCTCGCGGTCTGTGAGTTCGAGCCCCGCGTCGGGCTCTGGGCTGATGGCTCAGAGCCTGGAGCCTGTTTCCGATTCTGTGTCTCCCTCTCTCTCGGCCCCTCCCCCGTTCATGCTCTGTCTCTCTCTGTCCCAAAAATAAATAAACGTTGAAAAAAAATTAAAAAAAAAAACAAAAACAAATGCTTCTCTTATTGGGCCCTCACATTTCAGGGTCATTACATACCAGCCCTACAGAATGAGGTACCAGGTAACTAGGGATAGCCTCTGGGGCCTCTTTCCCCAGAGTTCTTGAAATTATTGAAATTAACCAATCCTCAGAGAGCCCTAGAAATCTAGCTAACCCCATGCTGTTTGCCATACATAAATTGCCCCCTACAGCTGAAGTTTGCTGTTACTCTGCAGCCTGAGGGCAACTTCCTGCATGGTCCTGTTTAGAGGCCTTCTCTCCCAGGGAAGTGTAAGTAATGGAGGTCTGCATTTCAGGAGTGTCCATGTGTGGTGTCTCTCCATTAAAAGAATCTTTAAATCTCATAAAACACAGTGCCTGCAGGGCATGCTGCAGGTAGTGGGCACCATTCTGCCATTCTCCCAGGACAAAGGAACTGAGCCAGCTCCTGGGCCCTGGTCATTTATATGCCCTTCAGACAGAGAAGAAGGGCAGTGGGAATAAAATCAATATATTATATCCTGCTTTATAGAGTGCTGAATTGTGACAATAATGAAGAATACAGAATAAGTAATGTTTCAGGATGTTTTTCAAGGATCCTAGCAGACTTGTAGAAGTCTGGGGAGGAGAAAAAGCAGAAAGCTAGGAATTGTGCATAATGCGACTCAATTTAAGCAGTGGTTTCAGGCAGTCTGGGAGGTCAGGAAATTAAGTTGCAAAAAAGCAATGAATATTAGCTGATGCTACAGATCACAGCTACAAAATATAAATCTGTATTGGACAGTAAGGAAAGGAAATAAGGTCATGCTTTGTTCTTTTTTAGAGCACTAATGGATAGCAACAGCATACACAGTGGTATCTTCAAATACTCATTATACGTACATTGTAAAACAGGAATCTTTGAAGATGGCATATACATGAATTCGGAATAAGTAGCTTTTCAATTTATGAAATAGATATACTTTTGAATGCCTGCTTATGTAGTGAATGCCTGAATACTGTGCCCAACTATATAATTAACTTCCATGATAAAACAAAAATTTTGGCTTTAAGATTCTATAAATTAAAGTTAAGAGGACTGAGAAGTTTTAGGTTATCATTAAACAACACTAAACTATTCTAAGAACTATTATCTAATAAAGGGAAAAAAAAACTATCAGTCGAACAGTGTTTTTCCTGTTACCTGTTGCTATCTCTCTTTCAGGATAGAGAAGATCATATTTGAGTGTTGTGTCACAGTTTAGCTGTGTGACCTGGCACAAATCAATTACTGATAACAAAACTACAATTAGTTGAAATTCTGAAATAATCCCAAATGTTTTGCATACATCATCAGTGGATACTCACCTTTTTACCAGGAAGGTGGTATTAAGCACATTTTTCAAGGTCTTAGCAATTTCCTATACCATAGAACTAAAAAACAATGACCAAAATAAATCCAAGTCTGCATTAACACAAAACCACTGTATCTCAGTAGTAGTATGCACTACTTTGGAGAGCTTCAATTTTCTTCATAAAAGGAGGTTCATGGTATGTATTTTTTCCCACAATGATTCATTCAAGTACGTATAAGGGAAACAGCCACAATTACGCATAGTAGGTAGACTGTCTAAAACAGCACCCCCAAATTTGTCCGGCTCTTATCTCTAGGATCTATGAATATGGTATCACTCAGGTGGTTATTATGTTCTATAGTACAGTTGACCTTAAAATAGGGAAATGATCTGGGTGGGCCTAGTCATATAAAGCAGAAGTCGGATATATTTCAAGCATGGTAAGGATTTGACTCACTATGTTTTGATAATTGAAAGGGCTGTGTGAGAAGGGATATCAGAAGGAGATGAGAGAAAGAGCCAGCAAAGAAATGGAACCTCAAGCCTTCAATGTCAAGGAAGTGAATTCTTCCAAAATCAGGGATGGACTGGAAAGACCTCCTAAGCTCCTGATTAGAACAGCTGAATGAGACCTTAATTTCAGCTTTGTGAGACTCTGATAAAATACTTGTTTTTTTAAGTCAGCAAGTTACATACACAAATACAGAGACTAAGGTAATAGAATTAGAGAAAGCTTTCTTGAGAAAAAAAAATATCTAACCAGAATCTCAATGTTCAGAAGAATTAGTAAATGATTAAAGAAATGGAAACATTTTCCAAGTAAATGCAGGACCTTGGGAATTTCTGGAGTCAAAGGAAACCATTGCAAGAACTCAGGGAACAAGTATTTCAATACAATAGTGTGGAGAGATATACATTAGCAAGAAGATACAAATGAGGACCAAATCACAAAAGACAGTTGTGCCATAATAATAAGTTGTTTTATTCAGAAGGCTTTAATGTATCAATAAAGAATTTTCATCCATGGAATGGTATGATCAGATTTACTTTTACGCAGTTTACAGTAAGTTCACTATGGAGGATGTGCCGGATGAGACCAAGACCAGAGATAGGAGGCTGGTTTAAATTTTTTTTTTCAACGTTTATTTATTTATTTATTTTTGGGACACAGAGAGACAGAGCATGAACGGGGGAGGGGCAGAGAGAGAGGGAGACACAGAATCGGAAACAGGCTCCAGGCTCTGAGCCATCAGCCCAGAGCCTGACGCGGGGCTCGAACTCACGGACCGCAAGATTGTGACCTGGCTGAAGTTGGACGCTTAACCGACTGCGCCACCCAGGCACCCAGAGACTGGTTTAATAATCTGGGAAAGAAACTATGAGTACTTAAACTAAGATGTGGGGGGCAACTAGGTGGTTCAGTCAGTTAAGCACTGAACTTCAGTTCAGGTCATGATACCACTGTTCATGACTAAGTGCCCATCAGCCCCTCTGCTGTCAGCACAGAGCCCGCTTTGGATCCTCTGTCTCCCTCTCTCTGCTCCTCCCCTGATCATTCACTCTATCTTTCTCTAAATAAATAAATAAATAAATAAATAAATAAATAAATAAGCTAAAAATAAATAAACTAAAATGGGTCTGTGGGAGGAGATTTGAAAGCTTTTTAGAAGGTGGGCTCTACCAGATATGGGTGGCATAGGAGGAAAAAATGAGAGAAGAAAGAGTAAAGAATGATATAAAGTATCTGGCAGGTCTAATGGGGTTCACCCTTACGTTCACCGCAAGTGCCGTTCACTCCTGTTGAGAGCAAATCTAATTTGAGGTGGAAGAATTTCAGATGAAGAAAATATAATGAGTTTAATTTTAGTATCCCTTGTAATAGCCAACTGAAGAAATATAGTATGAACTATTGATGTAGGAAGGTACATCTTCTACCTTCAGAAGAAAGGTATCTGGTCAGGGAGTAAAGATTTGGGAATCACTGGAATATTGATGTAGTGGAAAATCAACAGCTGAAAGATGAAAATAAGTGACTTTGGGAAACAAACAACCAAACAAAACCTGAAAATGAACAGGTTGAAAACAAGAACAGCATGTGCCATGATAGCCAAGGCAGGGATTAACTTTAAGAAAGAGAGTGAGATCAATGGTGTTAGGTGCAACAGAGATAAAGTAAAGGAAGGACTTATCAAAAAGTAAGTCGTTATTGACTTTAACAAAGCAGTTCCAGGTGATGTGTTAGAAGCAGAATTCAGATTACAGTGGCTCAGAAGTAAACTGAACATGTAGGAGAAGTAAGGAATTACCAACTATATAATTTTCAAAATATAACCTCATTCCAAGAAATGAGGAATAGTAGCTGATAGGATTGAGATGTGTGTGTGTGTGTGTGCGCGCGTGTGTGTGGGTGTGTGCATGTGTGTGTGTGCCTGTGTGTGTGATGGAAAAGCTTGAACAGGTTTAAAGACTGATGAAAATGATTCAGTAAGCAAGGAGAAGTTAAAAATACAAGGGTAAGAAGGAATAATTAAGGGAAGGAAGTCCTTCAAGTGTTAAGAAATGAGATTCACTACATAGAAGGAGGTATGAGCTTCCCATAAGCAGAGAAGTATCCATGAATATAAGGAAATGAAATAATCTTTTGTTGATAGTGCTTCAATGATAAAGGATTCTCTTTCTAAACAACTTTATGCAACACACTGCTAAGGATTGAATGTGTCCCCTCAAAATTCATATGTTGAAGTACTAATGCCTAGTACCTCAGAACGTGAACTTGTTTGGAAATGGAGTCACTGCAGATGTAATTGGTTAAAATCAGAAAATACTAGAATAGGGTAAGACCCTACTCCAACATGACTGACGTCTATAAAAAGGAGGAATTTGGACACAGAGATGCGTACAAGGAGAACACCACGTAAAGACTGGAGTTATGTTGGCACAAACTAAGGAACTACTAGAAGCTACGAGAGAGAGACCTGGAACAGATCCTTCCCTAGCAACTTCAAAGAAAATACAGCCTTGCTGACACTTTGGTCTCAAAATTCTAGCTTTCAGAACTGAGATAATACATTTCTGTTGTTTGAGCTATTCAGTTAGTGGTACTTTGTTACAGTAACCCTAAGAAATCAACACATAGACATAACGTAGTTTTCAATTGCTATACCTTCTTACAGATTATATAAAAGTAATTGAGTTTATATATAATTTTTTTAATAATTAACCAATGAGCAAATAGAAGGAAGTAGGAAAGGATGGAACAAAGAGAGTACATAAACCATGACCTTTCTCTACCATGTCTCTTAACTTCAAAGTTCTCCAAATGCTCACTTTTATTTCTAACATACGATAGTATTTGAAATGGAGGGGCTGTTAGCATATCTAATATAACAGGAGTTCTTTGTTCCTTCAGGTTATGAACATAAAGTACTCTTATCTTTGCATATTTAGTCACTGCTTGATTTCTGAGCAAGTGTAGAGGTGTAGATGTCTATTAAGTCTGTATCTGTAGCGGGAGTTCTGCCATCAGTCACACTCAATCATTCAAGTGAACAGCAGGGCTTATTGTTGTGGACTTTTAGGCAGAACACTAGGGAGACACCACCATATAATTAGGAGGCACCACCACATTCTGGCAACTTGACACTGATCAAAATGTCTTAGACAAGTTAGTCTCATCAAAGTCAAATTTGCTTTGACTGCTAATCAGTATGTGATGAAGCTTGTGGAGATACAATTGTTCAAATTCCTTTTCACATATAATAAAAATTTGGTAAGAATAATACCATCTTCAGTCATCAAGGAAAATGTAAATAAATGCCTCAATATCCACACCCCATCCTCATTCCATCCAAGCCCTGCTAGTTGAAAAGGAAAAAAAAAAAAAAAGAAGAAAGAAAAAAGACACCCCTGACAACTAAAAATTAGTGGCCAAACCACAGATATGTATCGTTATAATGTCAAAATATACAAGGCAACCGTAAGTATGCAACAATAAAAGAATTGTTATTATATGATGGTAAACCTACCCAATGAAATAATGCAATTTTGAAAATGGATGGTTGCACAGTCTATATGGTAACATGAAAAATACATTTCTAAATTTAAACCTAAATTTTAAATTACACCTAAATATTTATTCAAAGATATTTAGCAATCACATAACCTGCTGAATCTACAGCACATATTCCATGACCAAAAAAGGAAATTCCAAACAGCCAGAGATTTTCATTTGCACACCACGAACATAATTACTAGAACGCATAGTTCACACAATAATTTTTACTACTGCATTAATCTCTTCCATCGGTTTCCCTGATGACTTTAGCAGTTCTCCCATGTGTCCTACCACCCTTGCTTAAGGCCATGCGTCCTTCCAGCCCTGCTTCCCTTCTGCTTCTGATAAAACGCTTGAGAATATACCTGATAAGGAACTCCCTCATCAGAGGCTAAAGAGGAAAATAACTTAAGACCCAAATTATTTTTAATGAACAGAAAAAGGTAACTTTTGGATAAAAATTATATAAATACTCTCCCCCAGCCTCACAAACGTAAAACTACGTGAATATTTATTTACTAGACACCAAAAACATGGAGTAAAAAGACATGCTGTCTTTGAATCCTTTTGATTCCAATCCTCTTTACACATAAGAAAGCAATAAAAGTTTTGTTAATTAAGCTTAAGACAGAATACAAAAACTGTTCAAAAAGATGTTATTGTAAATCTATTAAAATGTTAAGATTGTAAAGAAAATAAATGGCAACTTATGAAAGTGTACAACTTTAACATACAGTTTTAAATGGCATTGGATGGAGATTTATTTAAAAAGCAATATATTTAAAGGTGAACGGTACTTTATTTCTGTCAATAACTGTCAAGTTATTTTGCTTGAACACAGAAATTGTAGTTGTAATTCATGAGGTCTTTATTCTACCCTTTTCACATTGAGAGATTTGCACTTTAATGGTATTATACTATCTTGAAAGTAATAGACCTTGCTGTTCACTTTGACTATGAATTTAAATATGATTTCTGTCCGTCTGTCGCTACTTGAATTTTGTCCAGCTGTGCAATACCTAACATCCTAAGAAGAGAGCCAGTCAAGTCACAGCATTATAACATAATAATAAGAAAAGGCCCGGAAAGAAAAGAAAACCTGTATTTTAAAGAAATGCAATAGCAAAGTACACAGGTAGCAAACTAGATAGGTAGTTTTCAATAGCAGGTAAATGAAGACTTTACCTAAATCATGTAGGGAGCATATAAAAGATTTATAATCTCTTGCTTCCCCAGTTTTACCCCCCCAGGTTATGAGACCCAATTGCAGGTGGGAGTTGGAATCCATCTTTCCCCCCCCCCCCCCCATTTTTCTAAGCTTACTCTTTGGAACACACTGCTGTTGAAAATCAGTTGAAAAAGGAAAGCTTATTAGAATATGTAAAAAAAAGCATATGCATTTACGACAACAGGTTTAATTTTGCTTCTTGTAATCACAGTGTGCAATTGTCCTTATCTGACAAACACTTTCCATTACCCAGGATGATGGGGGAAAATATAGGTTTTCTATGAATTACTCAGAGTTAGTTTTATATAAAATCATAAGCAATACGGGAAGGGTTAGACACTTGTTCACTGATATTCAAAATACTGGTATAAGAGAAAAGCCCTCTAAATTGCAGTAACTTTCAGCTTATATCTTCTGTATTAGTTCTGTCAGTCCTTAAACTGGATTAAGTTTCCACCTTCTCTAAAGCAAACGTAACAACAAACGACAACATACTTTGTGATTCCTAACTTCTATCCCTGACTTGCTCCTCCTTTGATTAATGAGATTCTTGGAAGAGCAACTACACTTATACAATCAATACCCTCATTTGCAATTTAGCCACCATGAATAAATAACTAATAATTGTTCAATCTCCCTGCCTCTGAAAACTAGTTTCCACTCTAGTCACTTAATTAAAATTGCTCTCATCAGTGTTAAGTAAAAACCTTTTTTTCAGTCCTCAGCCTGATCTATGCTTTAGAGTTGCAATACAAAATCCCTTCTTTAAAATATCTTTCTCTTGGATTTCTGCACATTTTCTCCTTGGATACTTTTCAAACTCTTTAATATTTTTTCCTTTCACTTTGCTCTTTAAAAGTTAATATTTCAAAGGTACCTATCTGAAGACCTCACCCATCTCCCCTTAAATGCTTTACCTCAACAATTTACCATATTAGCAATACCTGTAATTTAATACTTTCCGATTTATCAGCCAAACCTCCTCCCAAGTCTTCTGAAATATTGCGTCAAATTTCTAACTCCTTCCTGGAGGCTTGCCGCTTGTTATGTTCCAGGTACGTCACACTTGAACTTTCACATCTACAGTTTTCACCCCACAGGCAACATATAATTTCTCCTACAATTCTGGTCTCAATTAATATCACCTCTCCTATAACTTGATCAAGAAACTTGATTCCTCCTTGACTTCTTTTAACACTTTGTTAACTCCATATATTTCTGGAATGGGTTCTGATGAGGTATCCACTGCAATTCTTTTTTTTGTTTGTTTGTTTGCTTTTTGTTTTCTTTCCTCCAGAGGTAAGAGATTTTTCTTTCCTTGTATTCTTTTAAGGTTTTTCCTCTCTGTCTTTGACTTTCTGCAGCTTCAATATGGTCTGTATAGGTATAGATTTCTTATAATTCTTGCTTGGAATTCTCAAGCTTCATGGGTCTGTGGTTTGATGCCTGACATTCATTTTGAAAAGGTTTTAAAGGGGTGCCTGGGTGGCGCAGTCGGTTAAGCGTCCGACTTCAGCCAGGTCACGATCTCGCGGTCCGTGGGTTCGAGCCCTGCGTCAGGCTCTGGGCTGATGGCTCAGAGCCTGGAGCCTGTTTCTGATTCTGTGTCTCCCTCTCTCTCTGCCCCTCCCCCGTTCATGCTCTTTCTCTCTCTGTCCCAAAAATAAATAAACGTTGAAAAAAAAATTAAAAAAAAAAAGGTTTTAAACATTCCTTCTGCTCCATTTTCTCTCTCTCTTCTTCTATTACTCCAATTATGCACATGTTATACAATGAAACTATCTCAGAGTTATCAGATATTGTTATTTTGTTTCCGATCCTTTCTCTTTTTGTTTCATTTGGCATATCTTCAAGCTGACTGATTCCTTCCTCAGCAGTGTCTAATCCACTAATGAGCCAAGCAAAGGCATTTTTCATTTATGTCAATTTCTAGCATTTCATTTTGATTTTCTTAGTTTCCATTGCTTTGCTTACATTGCCCATTTGTTCTTGCATGGTATTTATTTATTTATTTTTCCACTAAAGCCCTTAAGATATTAATTAAAATTATTTTAAATTGCCTATGTGATAATTTCATAATCTGTGTTTGTGTGAATTAAGTTCTGCTGCTTGCTTTGTTCCTTCTTCTGTTCCTTCTTTTTCCCTTTTAGCATGCCTTGTAATTGTTTTGAAAGCTGGAGGTGACATATAGGGTAATAATAAGTGAGGTAAATAGTGTGAGTTTTTATGGTAATCTTGCTAAAAGTTGGCTGTGTTTAATATTTCCTATAGCTGTAGGTCCCAGAGGCCTCAAATTCCTTGACTGTCCTTACCTGTGTCTCCTCTGTTGTCTACTCCAATTGCTAACCTATGAAGACCTTCTAATAGAGTCTGGGCTTTGCAGTTCTTTCAGCTAAAGTCCACTGTATACTGGAACTCTGTGTAGGTAATTATAAGGAGTTGGGGGGGGCAATATTCTATAATCTTATGATTAAATATCAGTCTTTTAGAGACATGTGTCTCTGGGATGATTGTGACCTTCAATCTGTTTTAGCTTTATTCTCCCTCCTCAGGTGAGACAGCAAGGGTAGAGAGGGCTGGAATTGGTTAAGTATACTTCACTGTCTCTGGGGACATAAAGTTTTGCCTGGAGGACATGTCTTTGTTATGGAAATTTCCTTGAGCATATTTCAAAAAGTTACTTTTCTGCCTCTCTGCCAAAACACAAGGGACTTTTATTTGGGTTCCTCACCATGAGAACCTGATGGAAATTTTAGAGGTAAGATTCATTCAAGTGTGCATCCTCTCCTTAAGAATGTGGCCCCCAGGAGTTTCTGACTGTGGGGCTAGTCTACACATAGCTTCCAGCAATTAATCAAAATTACCATTTAAGTGCCCCTACCAGTATATGGCTTTAGTGGCTTCTGTTCCATGTTAATTGATTTCCAGCAGTGATTCTCTATATTTACCTGGGGTGGTAATTTGCTCTGTGGCCTTATGTCTTAGTTCTTTGACAAGCCCAAGAAAAGTTGTTGATTTTCAGTTCCTTCAGTTTTCTTTGCTGTTGTAAAAACCAGAAGTGATGACTCCCAAACTCTTTTCCTGTTGGAACTGAAACCAGAAGCCTCTACCCATGACTTATCTTCTCACATTCCAAAAACAACGGACTCCAACATTTCTTTAATTCATTCCCTTTCTTCACTTCCATTCCCATCACCATTGCTTTAATTCAGACCTTTATGTCTGGTTAGAATTCTTCTTGTGTCTCAGAACTGCTCTCCTTGCCTTTGTTTCAACACAAAGGAAGAGAACCTTAATCGAGTTTTTTTTTTAATGTATATTTATCTCCCCAATATACGCAAGCTCTCTTGAGAGGATAAAAACCGTATTTTATCTTTGCACATCACAAATCATCTAGCCCAGTGGCTTTCACAGAGGAGTTTTGTAAATATCAATTAAATGAATGGACGGATGGGCAAAGCATCTACTATCCTATGCACTGTTAGTGCTGCTTTAGTAGAAAAAATTAGGCTGAAATTTGAAGTTAAAATTGATTTTGATTTCCTTAGATTAGCCCAGAAATTCTTTAAGAGAAGATATTTTGCCCACAAATATATTCCATTAATGATGCCAGTAGCTGCCTCCTGGTGGTATTCTAATTAACAATTCAATGAAGGCAGGACAGGAAATGTGCTGTATAATCAGGACTCTGGAGATATATATATTTAATCCTAGACAATTCATCCCTTAATGCTCAAGAAAGCATTTATCAGGAAATAATTTTACTGCTTTTCGCAGCATTAAAGCCATCTAGGAGAACACTTTATGATAGGAATGTTCTTTCTCTTATTTTTTCTTTGCCATATCTGGCATTTAACACACTGCTTTGGTTTTCACCATTCTTTTCAATATGATTTCAAGTTTTTTGTAAGGTACATCACAATCATTATTCTATCTTTCATAAGTAAATTGAAATAGAAAATAGAAATAGAAAAGATAAGTGACTTGCTCAAGGCAAACACAAAAGTTATCAAAAGAGCTAAAACAAAACACTGTCAAATATTTTAATAACAAAACCCACAATTTCATACTTACAATAGCTATAGAAAACAGAAAAGTGGTCATTTTAATTTTTCCTGATGTCTAAAGTCAAGATTGCCTAACACATAAAGATATTATTTTAATGAACACAGAAAATAATTCTACAAAACCCCTATTGTTTTTAGCCTCATATGGAAAGCAAACAGTTTAACTAGTTTTATTATTAGAGAAATTCAGAAAAAAACTCATCTAACTTTAACTTCTAAAATAAGGGAAGACTGCTGGGGTGTCTCGGTGGTTCAGTCAGTTGAGTGTCCGACTTTGGCTCAGCTCATGATCTTGCAGTTCATGGGTGGGTTTGAGCATCCCCCTGCATTGGGCTCTGTGCTGACAGCTCAGAGCCTGGAGCCTGCTTCAGATTCCTGTCCCCCTTTCTCTTTGCTCCTCCCTTGTTCACACTCTGTCTCTCTCTTTCAAAAATAAATAAATATTAATTTTTTAAAATAAGAAATAAAATAAATAAAAATGAAATAAGGGAAGACTGCCTACTTAATTCCATGTGCATTATAGCATCATTTCATTAGATGTGATTTTATAGAAACCCTATGAATTAGGTAATATTACTGCGATTTTACAGGAGAGCAGAGTGGCTCAGAGAAACCCCCACAGCCAAGATTGCACAGTCATACATACATCACAAAGGAGGTTTCCACACTACATGTTTGCTGAATGACTAATTTCTGAGTTGAGGCTAACACCTGGTTCTATAGATAATAAACAGTGTTATGAGGAATACTCTTTCTATTCAAGATTCCAAGAGTTCAGGATCTCTTGATGTTCACACATATTTAGAAAGAGTGATACTTCAGTGAATTGAGGTTATCCTTATAAAGTATTTCAATGCATAACAAGGGAGTGTTCCTGGGCAAAGAACCTTCTTTATCATCTGTCTTACTTATAGAAACTCCATAAGTTCAACATTATTTTAGGAGAATCACTTGAATGAATATCAGCAACATGTAGAAACCTACTCTCCTTTAACACTTTTCCTTTAAGATACAGGCTGAAAAACTCCTTCCTCCATTGCCCTCATTTTCAACTTTTGAATAAATCAAGTACTGGTGGATAATCCAAGTCTCTTTAACACTGGGTCCCCATTTGACACTGGTCAGGGAAAGTTTTTAGATTTCTCTAGAGCATACAACCTGCCAGTACAATAAAAACAAATGGCTATATTTGTACTTCTACTATCTCAGCATTTTGCTTGAATTATAAAGAACAAGGGAATGGAGGTTCTTGGACTTTATTTTGACAAGTTTTTAGTTGGGATATGACATTTAGTAGATGTATAACATATGCATAAAGCTAGAAGAATGGTTGGCAATATAAAGGGAGAGGATAAAGCTGTAAGAGAGTCAGTGAGGATGCCAATTAGGAGTCTACTACAATGCTACAGGAAAGAGATAACAGCATATCTAACTGAATTGGTAATAGTGGACCTGAATTACAAATTTGTCCTAAGTCTTCTAAGAAAATGCTCAACTACAATCGGAAGCAGTTTTTACCGAGTATTAATGCACTTGATTCTAAAAATACGTAATTGCAGCAGCACCTGGGTGGCTCAGTCTGGTAAGCATCTGACTTCACCTCAGATCAGGACCTCATGGCTCATGATTTCAAGCCCTGCATCTGGCTCTGTGCTGACAGCTCAGAGCCTGGAGCCTACTTTGGATTCTGGGTCTCCCTCTCTCTGCCCCTCCCCTGCTCATGCTCTGTCTGTCTCTCTCTCAAAAATGAATAAACATTTAAAAAATACACAATTGCAAATTAATTCACTGCGGTTTAATAATTTCAAAACTCAACCAAGAACTTCTAACCCTGTTTCTTAAGGGAACAGGAATCTTGAAGAATGCAGGGCTCCCTCTAGCTTACATGTGGTATCCCACATGAAATTCACCAGTCTCCTTGCAGAAGAGTGCTCCCTCTCCAAATCTAAGACAGAATATAGGAAACAATATGTCATCCCTGGGGTGTTGGTTTTGGAAATAACATGTGTTTTGTTTTGTTTTGTTTTGTTTTGTTTTAATTTGTGTGTTGGTTTGGTTTCTGTTTCTACAAGAATGCAGTTCAAAAAATATACTGGTATTTAATGGAGAACTTGATTACAATAAATTTTGCTTCTTACAAATTTTTATAGCAAGGCTTATTTAAAATCTTCCAGCAAGAGATAACATGTATCCCTGCACTCATGCACATCTTACTTTCAAACTAATCTTCTACAATGTATTTTTCAAATGCTTGAATTGTGTTTCTTTCTATTGGGGAACTTATGAATACAGAGATACAATATAAATCTTCCTATCATAGTCTTTCAATTGTCAGTAGTGTGTAAAATACAGATTCAACAAATTAACTTTTGTTAGACCTGAATGTTCTACTTCCAACAGTAGCAACTTTAAGCAGAACAGTGTTCAAGATAATATGAGTTGTACTATTATTAGGCAAAAAAATGATGCTTATATTTTAGAGAAAACTATATGAAAATAGTCTAATAAATGTATTCAATTATGAGATAGTGGACTGTCTTCCTTTTTTCAGCCAAGATATTAAACCAAAAGAATAAGAAAACGTTTAAAGGAAAGGAGAATTATTACTAAAAGAAGCAGTTAACATTTATTTTGCTTTAACTGCATGTCAGGCACTTTGGATACATCGTCTCATTTAACCCTTCCAATAACACTGGGCTAGGAACTTGTATTTTGCGATTAAACATTGAGAAACTAATGCTTTAAATGTCTAAATCATGTACTCAGTCTTCTAGAACTATCTTCTAATAGTGTTAGGTGTGTTTGGCTCCAAGGTCTTGCTATTTTAGTATGTTGCTATAAAACATCTGTAATATGCCCAACAGTCTTGGGTGTTTTAAACACATTTTAGTTAGCACAACAATTCTAATGAGAAGATATTAATATCTATGTTGACCAGAGAAGAAAACTGAAACTCAGAGAGGCTTAAATACATCTTACAATGCCACACACTTAAGTAGTGGACAAAGATAAGCAATGGAGTTTTCACTTGAACCTATCCATTTTGATATCAAAGCAACTATCCTGGCTCCAGATTATGCAAGATGAATACCAGAAACACTGACAAATTAGCAGGAGAAAACTCAGTATGGGAGGGGGGTTAGGAAGGGCTAGGAGAGAGGTCTTAGAGCTCAACAGGTTATGTGTACAGGTACTTTTAAAGGTGTCTATTACAGGAGAGATTTATTGATCGATTAACCCATTCATATTGTTTTCAGCACATACTTTTTAAGTGCCTACCATGTGCCAGACACTGAGAAGATAGTGTTCAAAGAAATAAGCTTCCAGTTGAGAACCCAGAAGACTAAGTGAACCAAGGCTTATGGGGGAGCGGGGGCAAGATAAAGAAAATGAAGAAATAGAAATACGTGAGGTACTCAGTTAATACCTAAAATGAAAATTAAAAGCCTTTGTCGTTTACTACCTGTTTGACCTTTTGGAAACTTCTTAACATCTTAGTACTTCAGTTTCCTCACACAAAAAATGAGAAAAATATCGGTGCTTAATTTATATGGTTGCTCTAAGCGATAAAATGAGCGGTGAAGAGTAATGTGTGTTAATACATATAAATCATTTAAAGGACTGCCTGACTTCTAAGTACTCAATAAATATTAGTATTAGGCACTTGATAAATGCTGGATGTTATGGCGATGAGTCGTGCTTCCTAGTAACATTAAAGCACATTCCCAAAGTTTACTCACGGTACAGCTAGCTCTTAACAGGTCTTACTAATCAGATCTACTAACTAGAGCAAGTCTTTTTCCAACACAGGATTTCTGTTCAAAACACGGTCAACTGGAGCTCTGATTTTCCTAAAATTCTTACTTAGTTTTCTATGATCTTCAAGATACCTTTCAAGAAATTCACTTCTCTTAGTAAGACTGACACACAACATTCTTCTGCACAGCAGCATGTCTCTTGTGCCTTAGAAACTATAGGGAGATCCACCAGCTTTGTCAAAAATATGAGTGCTGGAGGGGCGCCTGGGTGGCGCAGTCGGTTGGGCGTCCGACTTCAGCCAGGTCACGATCTCGTGGTCCGGGAGTTCGAGCCCCGCGTCGGGCTCTGGGCTGATGGCTCAGAGCCTGGAGCCTGTTTCCGATTCTGTGTCTCCCTCTCTCTCTGCCCCTCCCCCGTTCATGCTCTGTCTCTCTCTGTCCCAAAAAATAAATAAACGTTGAAAAAAAAAAATTAAAAAAAAATAAAAAAAATAAAAAAAAATATGAGTGCTGGAAAAATGTTAAGGACGTCTAACAGAAAACCTATCTCCTTGATATCGGAAAAATTGAACTGGGATTAAAAAGGGAAATTGTTTTACTTCACACAGTACAATATTTTAAAATGTATTAAAAGTTACTTAAAACACATGTACGAGAAGTAGCACTTTTGACACTTTAGAATGCACTGCTCTAGCTTAATCCCCACATTTTACACATGAATGTACCAAATTAGATGCTGTGTAAATTACTTTCTCAAGACCATGATGCTAGATAATGGAGGAATCTGTACCAACAGCCCTTCTTCTGATTGTTGTTCAAGCATGGAATCAATTCATCATCACATACAGTGGCCACTGGCCACCACAGTTATAGGTAATCCCAGATTGGGAGACAATTTACTCAGGATAGGTTCACTACACCTATACCTACAAAGGTCAAGCTTTAAAACATCTGTTTTTTTTGTTTGTTTGTTTTTGTTTTTGTTTTGTTTTTTTTTTTAATTATTTTTGGGACAGAGAGAGACAGAGCATGAACGGGGGAGAGGCAGAGAGATAGGGAGACACAGAATCTGAAGCAGGCTCCAGGCTCCGAGCCATCAGCCCAGAGCCTGACGCGGGGCTCGAACTCACGGACCGTGAGATCGTGACCTGGCTGAAGTCGGACGCTTAACCGACTGTGCCACCCAGGCACCCCTAAAACATCTGTTTTATGAAGGAACATAGAAAATCCAACCTCAACTTTTCTAAAAAAAATATGAAATATTAGCTAAAAATTTGTAAATGAAAATAATTTTAAATATGTTAATTCCATAAATTAAAATGTGCTTATTTTCCAGTAACCCATTACACACATTCCATATTAATTTTGAGATGTATATTTTTCTATTTAACTTCTTAAGGCAGAAATTCACATCTGTGTCATAGTAGCAATGGGCTTCAGAATGGAAACTGCTAGATTTTTAAAACACAAATTATAATGAAAATAGAATAAATCACACTCTACTCAAAAATATATTTTCTTATTATTCACATTTGTAGTTCAGAAATTGTCTGTCCATGTGCTACATTTCACAACCTTATCTCTTTGACAGTAAAGTTATTTCCAGAACAATAGGTCTACATTGCCAAACTATTTGTAACTGAACAGAATAATAATTCTTATGTTGTTTCATTGGGCACCTCATACATTTGGATAAGAGTTAGTAAAAAAATTATTATTATGTTTTGACATTTTGAGCAGACACTCTACCTCTCTCTGGAGAGGAAGCAGGCTGTGTTTTTATCACTTGATCTCAAGTACTCAATTCATCATTCTCATGTGATCTCTAGAAAAAAATATGGAGTAGGTTCATTCAATTTTAGTCTTCAAGGTGCTGAAGAGTTATTATTAAACAATGAATCATTTTTCTTTTGTTAAATCAATTATAGGAGAACTCAAATAGAAAAGGATCTTGCCAATAAGTAATCCAGGCAGTGTTTAGATGCTATACATTTCATTTAATGCACTGATCAGCAATTTGTAATTTTTAACTTAAATCCACAAAGCCTTCTTTGATTCTGTAATAGGTGTACATTTTTTCTGGCTGAGACTTTTACATACAGGTCCTATCAATGGACTTTTCTGAATAAGAGTGGTTGAGATTAATGAGCTTATTATAATTCATTAGAAAGTGGTATGTGGATGACTGCCTACTTTAATTAGTTTTATTACTGTAGGAAATTGTTTCATATGCCAGGCTCATCACCAAGCACGCCTGGAAAACATTAGAGCAGTAATCAGACTTGATATGAGGTACCTTTCATTAGGCAGTATGGCTAATGGCACTTATAATGAACAAGGAGGG
The DNA here is from genome assembly GCF_018350175.1 of Felis catus. Lineage (NCBI taxonomy): Eukaryota > Metazoa > Chordata > Mammalia > Carnivora > Felidae > Felis > Felis catus. The sequence goes on from NC_058371.1 coordinate 129,984,168, forward strand.
CATTAAAAAGACGGACATGACAACATCTAGCAAAAAGGAATTTATCAGGTAAACTATTTTTGTGAAGCAGAATGTAAAGTATACTACTTCAAAATACTGTTGTGGCATACAGGGTGCAAGATTCATAATTACAGCAAAAGATTTAAGTATCTCGGGTTCCTCTAACAGATCTCAGTGCAAATTTTCTATGATTCATATATTATCATGAAAATGTTAGTAATCAGATCTAGTCACAAAGTAAGCCTTCAGATGATATTTCTTAACCATCACCACCTATAGGAATAATACACCTATCACTTGGATCAAATAAAAAAAAATCAAGTCACAATCTGAAAGAAGCAAATCTACACCAACCATGAGATCATGACCTAGGCTGAAATCAAGTCGGACACTTAACTGATTGGGCTACCCAGGCACTCCTAAAAATATTCTTTTTTTTTTTTTTAATGTTCTAAAAAATGTTATACCTATTTTCAAAACTAACCTTATAAACACTTCACATTTAAGATTTTGGCCTTATATATATATTAGAAGTTACACCTTATAAACTAACTAGAACATAAAGAAAATACTATTCAACCCTATGTGGTCTCACTCCTAAAGTATTTATACCATTCATAATCTACTAACTTTTATTTTACCATATCTTGTTAGGTAGTGTTTAGGAAGCACAACTCTCATCTCACTGATCAAGAAATGAACATTATTACGTTTTTACATATATTGAGAGAATGTCAAAGTTTCTGACGATCCAATCTAACCTTTAATTTTAAGAGTATGTTATTTCAATATTTAGAATTATTCCTCCAAATATGCGGGCTTTATACTCAAGATACTCTAACTTTTCATCTGCTATTGCAGAAATGATATTATAGTAATTTCAGGGAAGGAACTGCAATTTCCAGCCCCTCCTCTAATGTAGTTTGTTTGTTTTTACCAGAAATATTCTAAGTATAAAGCATTATAGTTCAATAAGCTATCGATTAGCAGCAAATGCAGAAAATACCAGAAGCAATTCTTCCATTCAATATAGATGTCATCTATGTTAGATAAAGTCTAACTTTAAAAACACTGTGGATAAAGTGGGAAGGCATCTAACTGTATCCACCTGTTCCTGAGTAGTCTTAGTAAAACAACAACAGACAAACCTAACCATCATACCTAACAGTAACAGACACAACATGTACATCAGATCTAAATCTGATTTAAGTGTCCTAAAAAAGTTGCCAAGGTTACCAGTAGTTTTCAAAATTATATTGTAAATATTCTGATTTCCTAGTCTATAACATTGATTCAACATACAAGTCTGCCATCTGTTGCTTTTATTAAAGGCAAAAGCATCATAAAATTAAACAATGTATATCCTGAAAATTAAGATCATCAGTGTTAGAAATGTTTGTCCATTGTGTGGTCACTAAAACAAGATTACTCCTTTTGAATTAAATTTCATTTTGTTTGCAGTAGACTACTGATTAGCGAGTATGGTGGATATAAAAACTTGGGAGGAAAAAGAACATTTTTTTCTTTTTGAGTCATAAAAGGAAAGGATCTTCACAAAAGATACTTAATAGATAACATCATTTTTTAACACAATAAAAAAGCCTACTTTTCTTTAAGAGGAAATCAATTTTAACAGACAAGTCTCAGTAATTCTGCCAGGATGTTCTTGAGATTAGAGAATGATTTGAGGCTTCATTTTATCTGCTACACCACAACTCAAATGTTTGAAAACTACAATAACTTAAACCAAAGCATAGAAACATTTTCAAGTAAAAAAGCAGTCTGGTGATTGATTGACCAATGTGCCATTAAAAAAAAAAAGTATAATTCCTTCTCAATTTTTCAAATGAGAGTGAAATATTTTCATTTTGTTGCAGTAGTGAGTGTAAGTCTTTTCTGTGAGAATCTTTGCTTTTTAGCATATATAAAGGTCATCAATGAATAATAAACATAGATCTGGGAAGTCAATCATCATTAAAAACTGATCTTAATTCTAGTAATGAATAGTAATTAATATGAAGTTTGCTATATGTTTTTCTTATATTATATATATATGTGTATATACACATATACACACAAATTTATATATCTCACATCTCCCTTATCCATTTGTCTATCGATGGAGACTTAAATTGCTTTCATATCATGGCTATTGTATATGATGCTGCAATAAATATAGGGGTGCATAATCTTTTCAAATTAGTGTTTTGTTTTCTTTGGGTAAAGAATAGGAGACAAAGGAGGACATCACATAATGATAAAGGAATCAATCCAACAAGATTGATGTAATAATCACAGAGATATGAAAATGGAAATAAATCACAAGGAAAAAAAACTGGAAAAAGCACAAATATGTGGGGGCTAAACAACACGATCCAAAATAATCAACAAAGCAGTCAAAGAAGAAATTATAAAGAAAATACATGGAGACAAATGATAATGAAAACACAACTATCCAAAATCTTTGGGGCACAAAGAAAGGAAATCTAAGAGAGAATATATAGTAATACAGACTTACCTTAAGAAACAAGAAAAGTTCAAATAGACAATCTAACCTTAAACCTATAGGAACTAGAAAAAGAAGAACACAAAAGCCTAAGGTGAGTAGAAGGAAGGAACTAATGAAGATCAAAGCTGAAATAAAAAATGTAGACTAACTATCAATAGAAAACAATCAATGATACCAAGAGCTTGTTCTTTGAAAAAGTAAACAAAATTGACAATTCTCGGCCAGACTCATCAGAAAGAAAAAAAGAAAAAAAAAAGAAAGTACCCAAATAAAATCAGAAAAGAGAGACAGGTAACAACTGATGCCACAGAAATATAAAAGATTGTAAGAGAATGCTAAAAAAATTATATGCCAACAAATTGGACAACCTAGAACTAGAAGAAAAAAATAAATTCCTAAAAACACACAATCTTCCAAAACTGAATTAGGAAGAAACAGAAAAATCTAAACTGACAGATTACTAGTAATGGAATTGAACTGGTAATAAAAACAAACAAACAAACAAAACTATGAAAAGTCCAAAACCAGATGGATTCACAGGTGAATTCTGTCAAATATTTAAACAAGAGTTAATACTTATTATCTCCTTCTTTGTTTTTTATTGCATGACATTTTCTCCAAAAATTTTTTTATTTGGTAAAAAGGTTTCAACACTATATCTCTCTCTAGTGGGAGGAAAAGAAAGAATAAGATGAACAAATAATAGATTTTAATTTTTTACCAAATCAACTGTAAATTTGTATGATGTTACAGTGGGTAAATTAAAAAAATATATTTTCATTTAAGAACACCCGTCTCTGCATAAAAATTTGATTATTCAATGTTACTTAAAGGAAAATAGATGATTATCAAATCATTAGTAAGCAAAATAACAATTATGCATTACAAATCAAATAAATTTAATTCTTTAAACACTGCATGACAAATTTAATAAATCAAACTAATAGCCTTAGATTAACATATTTTATAAATAAACAAGTATTAGAAATGAAAAATATTTCATATTTTAATTATAATGTAGAGATTTTATCTTAAAGGTAAGAATGTTATGGACTGAATGGTTGTATTCGCTTCAAATTCATATCTTGAAGTCTTAACCACAAATGTGATGGTATTTGTAGGGGGAGCCTCCAAAATTAGGAACCCTAATTAGGGTTAGATGAGGTCATGAGGGTGGGGCCCTCATAATGGCATTAGTGTCCTTCTAAGAAGCAGAGAAACCAACACACACACACACACACACACACACACACACACACAGCTTACATGTGCATGTGTGTGTGTACTCTCTCTCTTCCTCCCTCCTTCTCCCTTCCTCTCTTTCATACACCCTCCCCCCTTCCCTCCTTTGCTCCCTTTCTACCTGCCTTGTGAGAATGCAATGAGACTCTCTGCAAGCCAGGAAAGACCCTCACAAGAAACCAAATTTTTTGGCACCTTGCTTTTGGACTTCCTAGCCTCCAAAACTGTAAGAAATAAGTATCTGTTGTTTAAGCCACTCAGTATGTGGTATTTAGTTGTAGCAGCCCCAGCTAAGATAAAAACCAACAGGAGTGATAGGATAATTTATGTAAATATTAGCAGCATATAAGTACTCTAAAATTATAGCTATATAAAAGGTTGAATAACCAATAATGCACTAAACATTCCATAGCTATATTTATGATAGCAAAAGTAGTCCCACAAAAAAATTAATTTTTGTATTTGCAGGATAATTAGAAGGTTCTGAATGGATTTTTTTTAAAAAAGCAGATTCTTGCCACTAGCATTTTTCTTTTGAAACAAATGAAAAACATCAAAACTGCTTTTTTCATAATGTAAGTGAATAGATTTCATCTGCATTATTATGACTTGGTCAATTCAGACTTTCAGTAAATGACTGAGCAAAAAATTTCATTTGACTATGTCAAGAACTCGATTTGCCACTGCATGTGGTTGTTTTGAGTGTGTACATGTGTGAAAAAAGAAAAAAAAGACAGCATGTGAGAAAAAACAAGTGAAATAACTGATATGAGAGGAAAAGACAGGGCATCAGTGAAAGAGATATGGAGAAGGAGAGAATGAAACAAAGATAAAGAAGACAGTGACTGGTCTACTGGATCAGGTAACCGCTGAGCACACTAAAGGATAACAAATAAATAATAATTAATATAAGGAATGTAACATGCTTTGAGGTTTTCCCCTAATTATTTGAGGATAATATTAAAATATTGAAGATTTTGTTTGATAACTCATTCTTTGATATATAACTTATTGTTGAACTACTGATCTAAATAACCCACGACCAGTCTAAAAATGGTAATTTTAGAGAGTGTGTGTGCAAGCGTGGGTATTGGGGCAGGGGAGGGGCAGAGGGAGAAAGAGAATCCTAAGCAGACTCCACGTTCAGCACAAAGCCCAATACGGGGCTCAATGCCATAACGCTGGGATCATGACCTGAGCTGACTTTAGAGCTGGACACTTCATCAACAACCACCCAAGTGTCCTAAAGGTAATTCTTATATGCCCTAATTTTTCTTTTTTTAATTGCAGTTTTTAACTTTCCATTCTCATTATTTAGTAGCAAACATTTATTGAGTGCTGTATTATCTGTAACTGTGTAACAAGTTAAATAGAACAAATATCTGTCGTCTCAGGAATCTGAGTGTCCTTCAGCTGGGTGTTGTGACTTAGGTCTTTTGAGGTTGTAATCAAGATGTAAGCCAGAGCTGTAGTCTTCTCCAGTATAGACTGACGGAAGATCTATTATCTCATGTGGGTGCCCTCATAGATCTGTGTCAAGGCATGGACGTCTTCCTCTGGGCAAGTGACCCAAAGGAGAGTGAAAAAGAGTATCTCAGAAAGGTAACCTGCAAACAAATGATCTAATATATCATACAGCTTTGTAAAAAAGTATATATATTTTTTTACAGTACTCTAGTTAATGACACCCACAAAGACATTTACAAAATAGCAGCCTTTTGAGTTTACTAAGTTAGAATGATCATTTGGTTTAGCTCAGCATCAGCAAACTGGAATTCAACTGATCCCTAGGGAGAAAACACATCATCGGCAATTTTCAAAGCAGAAGAACTAATTGTTTAAAACTGTGGAATTACTTAGATCATTAAAGAAATGGCAAGTCCAAAGTTCACATACAATCATATTATGATGCCTTCCACTTAAAAATAAAGAAAGAAAACAGAAAAAGAAAGAACAAACAAAAAGGTTTGTTCTACATTTGCATTTTGCTTCTTGAAATTGTGAATGCTTCCACTATGGCTGAATTATTTTCAGGTTAGTTTATTTTACTGTACCTTAAATATATACTTATATTAAATATAGGAACACAGAAAAGCAGAAAAATGATTTTGGTGCATACCACATTCTTCTAAATATCCTCCTGTGAAATCAGTCCAGAAAGCTCTACAGAGCAAATATGGTAATGTTAAGATAATGACTATCATATGCATTTTTAAAAATTTGAATGATGCCCAGAGCCTCTATTAGGTAGCTGGACACCATTCTCTAGTCAGATAAACAGCACTTACTCAGTAGCACAATCACATTCAACAGGTAATTCTTCTTAAGTTGAACTGAGTGCTAAGGTAGTGATAAATTGCTTTGGCTCACATTTCATGTGAGCTCTAATACACAAAATCTAAGGGTACTTAGACCTCATAAATGTTTTATATCCTTACACTGTCCCTACTTCTGGAACAGTGAAGAGAAACTAAATGAGTTACTGTCAGAATTTGTTAACAGAATGGGGTGCCAGGGTGGCTCAGTAGGTTAAGTGTCTGACCTCAGTTCAGGTCATGATCTTGCAGTTTGCGAGTTTGAGCCCCGCGTCGGGCTCTGTGCTGACATCTCAGAGCCTGGAGGCTGCTTCAGATTCTGCATCTCCTCCTGGCTCTGCCCCTCCCATGCTCATGCTCTTCCTCTCTCTCTGTCTCTCAATAACAAATAAACATTTAAAAAATTAAAAAAAAAAAAGAATTTGTTAACAGAAGAAATCCAGCAAAAAAAAAAAGAAAAAGAAAAAGAAACTCCATTAAAATATGTATGTGTGCGTATAAAATTGAGTTTTATACTAAGTGGCATTTATCACATAATGACAAGATCCGTTTGATTATGATTTGCCTCATATTCTTTGTATACAATTTATTGCATATAGGTAATATATTCAAATAAAAGATAAATTTTTGTTTGCACGTTCACATATTTTACTGCTCTTTACTTAGTTGTACCTAGTGTTACTTAATGCCCATTATCCTAAAAATCTCAGTTGTAAATTAAAAATTTTGCATAACGAACATTTTACATGAACTGTGAAAACCTTGTAAATAAACTTTTAGCAAATCAGTTTCATAAACAGAATATCCATCTGCATTAGACTCACCTGCTATGTTCAAATATGGGTAGGCAATTTAATTGAAATTGATGAGTTTCATCTAGATTTTTGGCATACTAAAAAGTCCCCAAATTTTCAACAATTTTTTTCTCTCAAAGTTTCTGTCTAGTTTCCCTATTCCATCACAGTCTGACTTATTCTTAAAAGTTCAGCTTAAATATTACCCTCTCTAGGAAATCTGGAATCACTTGGTCTAAATAAGATGCCCCTTTTTTTTGTATTTAGTTAAACATATATTGCAACCCTTATAAATCTAGCCTATAATTATAGTTTGGTTTTGTTTTTTCCTACTTTATTCCTTACTAAACTATAATTTCCTGGAGAAAAGAAACCATGGTGTAATTAAATTTGCAGCTCTGATTATGGTGGAATGACTGGCAAAGAGTCAATATTAAGAACAAAACAAACAAAAGCATTGTACAAGTAGGAAAAATCTGAAGGGGATGACGTTCCTTCAATCTCTGTATCCCAGATCCTAACAGAGTACAGAGCAATCCTGAACAGGTTTTCGGGTATATTTCGTAATTGCCAAAGTGCTAGAGTGATCCTTGGGTAAAATGTCTGTGTGTCAGGTATTCATAGGTCAAGTAGGTTTAAAGGAAAGTAATATTAGAATGCTCCTTAGGGAAATAGGTAAGAAATTTATCTCTCTCTCTCTCTCTCTCTGTGTGTGTGTGTGTGTGTGTGTTTTAAATCTGCATATGTATGCATTGCTAATAAGTGTATTAGGATTTTATGCAGTAATTAGAATCCTTTAAGAAGACCAAAGGCCATTTAAGAGCCATTTTTGTTAAAAACAGCTTTCCCAAAGGGCTTGCATAGGTTGTTAAATACTAAGCCAATTTACATTTGATATAGCAACGCCTCTGAGAATATGGGAGAGAGTTATATAAGTAAATTAGTGACCTGTTTGCTAAGAATTATGTTCGTGACAGGAAGGAAACTTGGACAGAGGCATTTTACACAGTCTAATGAAGCCACACCGAGTTGCCATAATTTTTTCTCTATTATTCATTTTGGAAAAGAAAGGTGCATTGGCCAACAAAGGAGAATGAGAACAGTGGTATACTTTATAGAAAAAAAGAAAAATTATTTTCGATATACAAAATGATCGGTTGGTTTATTAGGCAGTGAGGAATATATATTGGTGAACAGTACAGTATCTCCATTAGAGTACATGGAAGTGACACAGGTCAGCAGAAAAGAGAGTATGAAGTGATGCTAATAGGCAAGTTTAAGTGACTTTTTAAGAAATCACAGGCTGGTGATTTTCAACTAATTCTCTAGTTGAGAAAAATAAAGTTTCCCAATGGCTTAAGTTAAATTAAATTTTCTTTATCATTCTTTTAAATGGCTTAATAATAGTTTAAGTTGTACAAGTTAGTATTAGAATTAATATTTAAAAATTTACACTTTTATTTATTTATAATAAACATTTTAATTCTTACAGAGAAAATAATATGGTGCACTACTCTGCTTTGTCTTCTGTTTAAATAAGTTTGCCATTATGCTCCATGCAACCCATACTTAGGTACTACCATCATTAAGTGACAGCTGATGTCTCTGTAGGCATAAGGCACCTAAGACAAATTAATTAGTATTTTCAATAAGTTCTCGAAATGCAGGTTTATTGGTGATGATGATGTTTCCACTCCCAGTATTGGTTCTTCACCATAGCAGATGAACAGCTTTCTGGATTATAATTCTACTTAGATTCTACTAATCAAAGTTAATCTTGTTAAAAACAAACAGACAAAAAAAAACATACACCTTGTTTGGAGAATAATCTCTTGAAATACTTCTGATTTGGCTATTAAATAAGTGTGTATTAAGTTCAAGTCTGCCTTCATTGATTATTACAATCTATCTGGAGTGTCAGACCTGACACAAATCCTAGAAGTATGGTGTGTGGCCTGAAAAAGAAGAATCAAGTGGTAGAGATGCATATTACAGGAACACATGATCTGGTGAGCTAGGATAACTCAGTGCAATATTGAAATGTCTGTTTTCTCCTCATATGTCCTAAACATCCTGAAAGAATAATACTGAGGATACTAGAAAGTAACAGGAAAGTGAGAAAACATTTGAGGAATAGTGAGAAAAGTGAGGGGAGAATCTTAAAGTAGAAGCAGAGTTCAATTGGTCCCACGAACAGAGGAGACTTAATTCTTGTTTCTGGCACCACGTTGGGAGGTGGTAAAGACTATGTAAGGAAAGGCAATCTTGCTCACTCTTAACCTAAAACGCTACACTCTAGGAAAATAAGTTTTATTCTCTTCCAAGTTCTCCTGTGCCTCAAGCAGGATGTAAGATGAGTAAAGCCATGGGACCTTATAAATGATGGGCTGAAACACTGAAAATCTTATATAATGTTATATGAACAGATTACCAATAACTAGATGGGCTTTTCCAATGGCCATGTAATTTGTACAAAACCTAGCACATTTGCAAAACTGTGAGGATAGAACATTCCATGAATAACTGAAGTTATGTCTCCTACAATCATTAAAGGATGAGTACTTGGAGTCAAAAGTTAATTTAATCTAAAGAACATTAAATAATTGCAGTGTTGTTCTTGGGTATATCTGTTTGCTTCATTGTCTCCTATGAATCATGGGGAGCTGCACAAAGCATGAGGAGAAAAAACATACGGTGCTCCCAGCTGCGTAGAATGGTACTCCACTGCTTTACCCCTGACTACCCATCGGACCCACATAACTGCAGGTACCCATTAGCTGGACCTAACCCCCAAGGAAAGCAACAATGTAACCTAGGGAACTCATTGTTGCCAGGGGGAAAAAGAGGAACTACAAGAGAAACAACCATAAGTTGTAGCTTTTTGTCAAAATAAAACTGCTAGAGAAGTAGATGACAATTTGAACAACAGTAATAAAATTTAAGGAGGCACACCCAAGACCTATATAGAAAAAAAAAGTAAAATCTCTAGTACATAATGTTAAAATTAAAAATATGAATGAAGAATACTGCATGTTCTTTATGAAGAGAAATAGTAAAAATTTCAATTCTCTGCCAATAAATACATAAAACCAATTCAAAGAAATAACATTTGGAATTTAATAGGTGCCTGATAAGTATTTTTTTAACAAGTAAGTACATAAAGGAATGGAGCAAATATAGCTCTTAAGCATCAATGGAAATGTAAAATTTTATGCCTAGAAATTGTATCAACCAATGAATACATATAATTATGGCTTGCTACTTCCAGTCTTCTGGCCTCCTAGTTATCAGATGAGTATGTATAATTTCCAGCTAATTATTCAACTATCCAAATGTCAGTATCTTCAAGAAAGAAGATTTAAAACAGAGAGAGGGGCGGCAAGATGGCGGCTTAGGAGGACGCTGGGCTCACCGCACGTCCTGCTGATCACTTAGATTCCACCTACACCTGCCTAAATAACCCAGAAAACCGCCAGAGGATTAGCAGAACGGAGTTGCCGTAGCCAAACGCAGACGAGAGGCCCACGGAAGAGGCAAGCGCGACTTAGCGTCTGGGAAGACATAAGTTAGCAGCTCTGCTCGGAAAGCGGGAAGGCTGGAAGACAAAGGGAGGGAGAGCTGCTGAGCCCCCTGACGACAGAGCTCAGTTTGGTGGGGAACAAAGGCGCTCGCCAGCGCCATCTCCCCCGCCCATCCCCCAGCCAAAATCCCAAAGAGAGCCAGTTCCTGCCAGGGAACTTGCTCGCTCCTCGCAAACACCCAACTCTGTGCTTCTGCGGAGCCAAACCTCCGGCAGCGGATCTGACTCCCTCCCGCTGCCACAGGGCCCCTCCTGAAGAGGATCACCTAAGGAGAAGCGATCTAAGCCTGCCCCTCCTGCCCCCGTGCACCTTGCCTACCCACCCCAGCTAATACGCCAGATCCCCAGCATCACAAGCCTGGCAGTGTGCAAGTAGCCCAGACGGGCCACACCACCCCACAGTGAATCCCGCCCCTAGGAGAGGGTAAGAGAAGGCACACACCAGTCTGACTGTGGCCCCAGCGGTGGGCTGAGGGCAGACATCAGGTCTGACTGCGGCCCCGCCCACCGACTCCAGTTATACACCACAGCACAGGGGAAGTGCCCTGCAGGTCCTCACCATGCCAGGGACTATCCAAAATGACCAAGCAGAAGAATTCCCCTCAGAAGAATCTCCAGGAAATAACAACAGCTAATGAGCTGATCAAAAAGGATTTAAATAATATAACAGAAAGTGAGTTGAGAATAATAGTCATAAAATTAATCGCTGGGCTTGAAAACAGTATACAGGACAGCAGAGAATCTCTTGCTACAGAGATCAAGGGACTAAGGAACAGTCACGAGGAGCTGAAAAACGCTTTAAACGAAATGCATAACAAAATGGAAACCACCACAGCTTGGCTTGAAGAGGCAGAGGAGAGAATAGGTGAACTAGAAGATAAAGTTATGGAAAAAGAGGAAGCTGAGAAAAAGAGAGATAAAAAAATCCAGGAGTATAAGGGGAAAATTAGAGAACTAAGTGATACACTAAAAAGAAATAATATACGCATAATTGGTATCCCAGAGGAGGAAGAGAGAGGGAAAGGTGCTGAAGGGGTACTTGAAGAAATAATAGCTGAGAACTTCCCTGAACTGGGGAAGGAAAAAGGCATTGAAATCCAAGAGGCACAGAGAACTCCCTTGAGACGTAACTTGAATTGATCTTCTGCACGACATATCATAGTGAAACTGGCAAAATACAAGGATAAAGATAAAATTCTGAAAGCAGCAAGGGGTAAACGTGCCCTCACATATAAAGGGAGACCTATAAGACTCGTGACTGATCTCTCTTTTGAAACTTGGCAGGCCAGAAAGAATTGGCACGAGATTTTCAGGGTGCTAGACAGAAAAAATATGCAGCCAAGAATCCTTTATCCAGCAAGTCTGTCATTTAGAATAGAAGGAGAGATAAAGGTCTTCCCAAACAAACAAAAACTGAAGGAATTTGTCACCACTAAACCAGCCCTACAAGAGATCCTAAGGGGGACCCTGTGAGACAAAGTCCCAGACACATCACTACAAGCATAAAACATACAGACATCATAATGACTCTAAACCCGTATCTTTCTATAATAACACTGAATGTAAATGGATTAAATGCGCCAACCAAAAGACATAGGGTATCAGAATGGATAAAAAAAACAAGACCCATCTATTTGCTGTCTACAAGAGACTCATTTTAGACCTGAGGACACCTTTAGATTGAGAGTGAGGGGATGGAGAACTATTTATCATGCGACTAGAAGCCAAAAGAAAGCTGTGGAGCCATACTTATATCAGACAAACTAGACTTTAAATTAAAGGCTGTAACAAGAGATGAAGAAGGACATTATATAATAGTTACAGGGTCTATCCATCAGGAAGAGCTAACAATTATAAATGTCTATGCGCCAAATACCGGAGCCCCCAAATATATAAAACAATTACTCATAAACATAAGCAACCTTATCGATAAGAATGTGGTAATTGCAGGGGACTTTAACACCCCACTGACAGAAATGGATAGATCATCTAGACACACGGTCAATAAAGAAACAAGGACCCTGAATGAGACATTGGATCAGATGGACTTGACAGATATATTTAGAACTCTGCATCCCAAAGCAACAGAATATACTTTCTTCTCGAGTGCACATGGAACATTCTCCAAGATAGATCATATACTGGGTCACAAAACAGCCCTTCATAAGTTTACAAAAGTTGAAATTATACCATGCATACTTTCAGACCACAATGCTATGAAGCTTGAAATCAACCACAGAAAAAAGTCTGGAAAACCTCCAAAGGCATGGTGGTTAAAGAACACCCTACTAACGAATGAGTGGGTCAACCAGGCAATTAGAGAAGAAATTAAAAAATATATGGAAACAAACGAAAATGAAAATACAACAATCCAAACGCTTTGGGACGCAGCGAAGGCAGTCCTGAGAGGAAAATACATTGCAATCCAGGCCTATCTCCAGAAACAAGAAAAATCCCAAATACAAAATCTAACAGCACACCTAAAGGAACTAGAAGCAGAACAGCAAAGGCAGCCTAAACCCAGCAGAAGAAGAGAAATAATAAAGATCAGAGCAGAAATAAACAATATAGAATCTAAAAAAACTGTAGAGCAGATCAACGAAACCAAGAGTTGGTTTTTTGAAAAAATAAACAAAATTGACAAACCTGTAGCCAGGCTTCTCAAAAAGAAAAGGGAAATGACCCAAATAGATAAAATCATGAATGAAAATGGAATGATTACAACCAATCCCTCAGAGATACAAACAATTATCAGGGAATACTATGAAAAATTATATGCCAACAAATTGGACAACCTGGAAGAAATGGACAAATTCCTGAACACCCACACTCTTCCAAAACTCAATCAGGAGGAAATAGAAAGCTTGAACAGACCCATAACCAGCGAAGAAATTGAATCGGTTATCAAAAATCTCCCAACAAATAAGAGTCCAGGGCCAGATGGCTTCCCAGGGGAGTTCTACCAGACGTTTAAAGCAGAGATAATACCTATCCTTCTCAAGCTATTCCAAGAAATAGAAAGGGAAGGAAAACTTCCAGACTCATTCTATGAAGCCAGTATTACTTTGATTCCTAAACCAGACAGAGACCCAGTCAAAAAAGAGAATTACAGGCCAATATCCCTGACGAATATGGATGCAAAAATTCTCAATAAGATACTAGCAAATCGAATTCAATGGCATATAAAAAGAATTATTCACCATGATCAAGTGGGATTCATTCCTGGGATGCAGGGCTGGTTCAACATTCGCAAATCAATCAACGTGATACATCACATTAACAAAAAAAAAAAGAGAAGAACCATATGATCCTGTCAATCGATGCAGAAAAAGCCTTTGACAAAATCCAGCACCCTTTCTTAATAAAAACCCTTGAGAAAGTCGGGATAGAAGGAACATACTTAAAGATCATAAAAGCCATTTATGAAAAGCCCACAGCTAACATCATCCTCAACGGGGAAAAACTGAGAGCTTTTTCCCTGAGATCAGGAACACGACAAGGATGCCCACTCTCACCGCTGCTGTTTAACACAGTGCTGGAAGTTCTAGCATCAGCAATCAGACAACAAAAGGAAATCAAAGGCATCAAAATTGGCAAAGATGAAGTCAAGCTTTCGCTTTTTGCAGATGACATGATATTATACATGGAAAATCCGATAGACTCCACCAAAAGTCTGCTAGAACTGATACAGGAATTCAGCAAAGTTGCAGGATACAAAATCAATGTACAGAAATCAGTTGCATTCTTATACACTCACAATGAAGCAACAGAAAGACAAATAAAGAAACTGATCCCATTCACAATTGCACCAAGAAGCATAAAATACCTAGGAATAAATCTAACCAAAGATGTAAAGGATCTGTATGCTGAAAACTATAGAAAGCTTATGAAGGAAATTGAAGAAGATTTAAAGAAATGGAAAGACATTCCCTGCTCATGGATTGGAAAAATAAATATTGTCAAAATGTCAATACTACCCAAAGCTATCTACACATTCAATGCAATCCCAATCAAAATTGCACCAGCATTCTTCTCGAAACTAGAACAAGCAATCCTAAAATTCATATGGAACCACAAAAGGCCCCGAATAGCCAAAGGAATTTTGAAGAAGAAGACCAAAGCAGGAGGCATCACAATCCCAGACTTTAGCCTCTACTACAAAGCTGTCATCATCAAGACAGCATGGTATTGGCACAGAAACAGACACATAGACCAATGGAATACAATAGAAAGCCCAGAACTAGACCCACAAACGTATGGCCAACTCATCTTTGACAAAGCAGGAAAGAACATCCAATGGAAAAAAGACAGCCTCTTTAACAAATGGTGCTGGGAGAACTGGACAGCAACATGCAGAAGGTTGAAACTAGACCACTTTCTCACACCATTCACAAAAATAAACTCCAAATGGATAAAGGACCTAAATGTGAGACAGGAAACCATCAAAACCTTAGAGGAGAAAGCAGGAAAAGACCTCTCTGACCTCAGCCGTAGCAATCTCTTACTCGACACATCCCCAAAGGCAAGGGAATTAAAAGCAAAAGTGAATTACTGGGACCTTATGAAGATAAAAAGCTTCTGCACAGCAAAGGAAACAACCAAGAAAACTAAAAGGCAACCAATGGAATGGGAAAAGATATTTGCAAATGACATATCGGACAAAGGGCTAGTATCCAAAATCTATAAAGAGCTCACCAAACTCCACACCCGAAAAACAAATAACCCAGTGAAGAAATGGGCAGAAAACATGAATAGACACTTCTCTAAAGAAGACATCCGGATGGCCAACAGGCACATGAAAAGATGTTCAGCGTCGCTCCTTATCAGGGAAATACAAATCAAAACCACACTCAGGTATCACCTCATGCCAGTCAGAGTGGCCAAAATGAACAAATCAGGAGACTATAGATGCTGGAGAGGATGTGGAGAAACGGGAACCCTCTTGCACTGTTGGTGGGAATGCAAATTGGTGCAGCCACTCTGGAAAGCAGTGTGGAGGTTCCTCAGAAAATTAAAAATAGACCTACCCTATGACCCAGCAATAACACTGCTAGGGATTTATCCAAGGGATACAGGAGTACTGATGTATAGGGCCACTTGTACCCCAATGTTCATAGCAGCACTCTCAACAATAGTCAAATTATGGAAAGAGCCTAAATGTCCATCAACTGATGAATTGATAAAGAAATTGTGGTTTATATACACAATGGAATACTACGTGGCAATGAGAAAAAATGAAATATGGCCTTTTGTAGCAACGTGGATGGAACTGGAGAGTGTGATGCTAAGTGAAATAAGCCATACAGAGAAAGACAGATACCATATGTTTTCACTCTTATGTGGATCCTGAGAAACTTAACAGGAACCCATGGGGGAGGGGAAGAAAAAAAAAAAAGAGGTTAGAGTGGGAGAGAGCCAAAGCATAAGAGACTGTTAAAAACTGAGAACAAACTGAGGGTTGATGGGGGGTGGGAGGGAGGGGAGGGTAGGTGATGGGTATTGAGGAGGGCACCTTTTGGGATGAGCACTGGGTGTTGTATGGAAACCAATTTGTCAATAAATTTCATATATATATAAAAAAAAGAAGATTTAAAACAATAATGATAAGAATGTACTACTTTCATCTGTTGCATTTGAAGAAGGGTATTTTTATGACTCGATATCTATGAACATTATCCCAATTTGGAACTGAATTGGAAAGAAATCTAATGTAGAGCTTCCTTAAAAGCAGTGCCTCGACTTTAGGGATCATTAAATATGAGAATTAAAACAGTGGGCTCACTGATTTTCCTTCCAGTTCTTTGTAAGAATATCAGATTAGAGAGGAAGTGAATTTTAGACGCTTGTAAACAATCAAAGTGAGAAGAGATGGCTCCTACTAAGATACAAAAGCATCAGTTATTTCATAAGAAGGCTGACCAACACTATCAAGAATAATCAAGAAATGGATAAATACCATATGATTTCACTTATTTGTGGAATCTAAGACAAACAAAAGAGGAAACCAACAGAAGGAGACTCAACTACAGAGAACAAATTTGGCAGGTGCCAGACAAAGGGGGAGGTGTGGGGAAATAGATGAAGGGCATAAAAAAGTACAAACTTCGAGTTATAGAATAAATTAGTCAATAGGGATAAAATGTATACAGCCTAAGGAATATAGTCAATAATACTGTAATAATTTTGTATAGTGACAGGTGGTAACTACACTTAGTGTGTTGTAATGAGTAATGTATGGGTAATGTACTTAATTGTTGAATCACTATGTACATCTGAAACTAGTATCATTCTGTATGTCAACCATCCTTCAATTTTTTTAAACAAAAGGGGAAAAATTAATTACCATGGAAAATACAGGGAATTGTGCTGTGGACTTTCCATGTGTCATTTCCACCTACTTTACAGACTCTTATAAATTATGTATTATTATTTGTCATTTCATGTATTCAGATCCATCCAGCTAATTTTCTTTTTCCTTCCAGTGTCAGTTTAAACACCATTTTTTTTTTTGAGCCTTTCTGATTTGGAAATGAGACAAAGCACACTGCCATTTATTCCCATAGTTCTCTGTCCTTCTCTGCTGTCACACTAGGAGTATTTGTTTGCTGTTTGCCTTTGCCAAAAACCAGAATATTTTTCCTTGTCTGCCTTATTTTTATAGCCTCAGACACAGAACTCATTCATAAGTCAGTCAATACATAAACAAACTTACCTGTAGCCCATAAAAAGAAATGGAACAAGAATTCAACATAGATATTTTTCTAAAACCTGTATTTTTAATCACTAGAATACCTTATTCCTTAGTGGGACAGAACATTTTCATTTGTTTAGCCTAAATATTTTTCATAAATTGAAAGTCTACTAATTTTTTGTTAACAGTTGGCTATTATAACTTGCTAACAGCAAATCAGACAAAATATATGTTCAATGTCTTAAATGAATTCAAAATAGTATTATCAAGCTTACTTTTTGTCACTCTTCAAATATTAATAGATAATAATAATTTTATAACTTGTAGGAAATGCTGTAAAAGACCCAAAGTGACGAGATTCAATTTATTGAAGAAGACCGCACATTTTTTTATGATAGGAAAATAGAAATGAGCTCATATCTGTCCCTACTAGATGTTAACAGTAAGATCTTATTAATAGTAGCATTAATTCACATGTTAAAAAAAGAATAAAATTATGTATAGTCAGCATTTATATTGTAAATGAACATAATATCTTAACTTGAGTGTACTCTAAAAATAATTTATTGGTTGAAATTATAGTCACTTTTCAGCACAGAGTGGCATATATTACTTCATTTATTCATTTGTTCATTATACATCCTACATGTCTTATTCTAAGTAGCCAATAATGATTACTTAAAAGACTATTTTAACTTGGTACAATTTCTTCATAGTAAAAGTAAAGAAATCCACATTTATAAAGTTTCCTAGTGGAAAATTTATATATCATCTATAACCTTTTATAATATTAAAATGATAATTTTAAAGAAAATTCATATGACATTTAATAGTTTTATAGCTATTTAACTATATGAGTATAACTTTAAGTCAAATTTCTTATATTTTGTAAATCTTGTGAAATTAATAAGTTTGCTCTTGATCTACTCATCTTTTTTTTTTTAACTAATACACACTTACAATTATGTGTAGTAGTGATAGGGAGACTATTGAAAAGAATTAAACCCATTTTCTATATACAGATATAGGTTTTCTACTTCTGAATAGATATATGCATACCTAAACACACATTTAATTCATTTATAAATGTAATACATATACACACATTTATACAAGATAACATACACATTTAGAAATCTTATTATTTAATATGTTTAAAATGCTTATATCTCATAGTTTCATTTTCCTAAAATGTTTCAGAAATCTATAAATATAAGTTTTCTGCTGTATTTAAATTTAAAGGTAGCATCTGGACATTTTAGGAAAAAGGAATCGCAACTTATGGCCATGAGATCAAATTTACAGGAAAATCCTAATTTTTCTGTAAAATCAGCTTATGTTAACAGTATTTTATGCATATGAAAACACCAACATCATAGAGATTTATAAATTGTGGCACATGCTTTCTTCTGTCCTTGAGAAATCTATAGTCTACCCCAGCGCCCTCTCTCACAGGAAGCTATACACACAAAGTAAAGCATTGGAGAACTTCTTGGTCCTATAGTTATTTCTGAGAAATGTCTTATTTACAGGTCTTGCTTTACCATATCATGTGATACTGTGAAGCTAGCCACAGCTGGGTGTTGGTGGGTGGAAGCAGCTTGGACCCAAAGCTGACTTTGGCAGAAACACAAAGACACTGTTCATAGGGGCACTAACCTTGGCATTTTGCACTAGATAGTAACTTACCAAATCAATAAATTTTTTTCTGAATAGTCTGAGTATCAACCATCCCAAATGTTTGTAGGAGAGTAGAAAATAGATATTCGATAGCAAAGCATAGAATCATCAGTGAACAGAAGACATGACATGGTAGGAATGAATGGACAATGAAAGCCCATCTCAAGTGGAAGTTACTGGCTAGAAACAAAGGAAAATTGAGAGAAGGTAAGAAACAGCAGAGGGGAAAAGACAAGTATAGAAAAGCAGCACAGCAGAGGAGTAAGGAAGGTGATAGACTAATCTGGTGGCTGTTCAGTTATCTAACCATGAGTACCACAATGAATACTAAGAGATGATGATTTTCTAGTTCACCATGAGTTCTCTGCTCGTGTGATCTTGTACCAATTTGCAAGAGCTGACTATGATTATCTTTTCCCAACTCCAAGTTCAGTGACTTGACTTGGTAGCTTGAAACTGGCATGGTGGAACAATGACACAACAGTAATTGGCAGATGCTACAGTTCAGTTCAGTTTTTGTGGTTGCTTTAAAGTTGATTATTACACATTTACCCGCACACTGCTGACTCTAGCTATTTTACTTCTGAGACTATTTTCCTCCTTAAATCCCCATTTTATTTACAAAATACGCTCACTTTTGCTGAGGTAGTTTGAGTTTGTTTTTTTCTCTTCCCCAACATTCTGAAAAAAAAGAAAACTGGATGCAATTTTCTAGTTATCCTTTCTATTCAGTGAGATTTATTATAAATCTATTATTGATTAGACACTGTAGACAATGAATTATGCACAACTGATTCTGAGATAAATAAGACAACATACTTATTAGATCAATTACAGTCTAATGGAGAAATACATAAATTATTCTAATGCACTGTCACAGGTACTACAATCAAGCTTATTTTGAGAGGTCCTTTTGAAAGAATAAGCATGAAGGAAAGATACAGGCCACTACTTGGGAGGAAGTATTGTTGTCTGGAAATATTAGTAAGAGATTTTGATAGTTGCTCTTGGACTTTAAGGATGCCTAACGTTTGGTCATACAGATGGCTTAGGAAAAGGTAAAAGCTGTTCCAATACAGACAAAAGAGGATTTAAGAAAAAAGAGATTGGAGGGATGACATAGAATGGTAGTAAGAGATCCTGACAAAATGGGGAAAACTCAGGTACCATAGTCCCAAATATCATTAATTTCCCCCTCCCTCCAAGCAGTTTATCCCTCTTAACAATCACCATCATCATCATGTGAACTACTCCCAATTCACTAGCTTAGTCATGCTATTATAGGATTTGTTCTTTTTTTTTTTTTTTAATGTTTACTTAATTATTTTGAGAGCGAGAGAGAGAGGGAGAAGCAGAGAGAGAAAGGGAGAGAGAATCCCAAGCAGGCTCCATGACATCAGTGCAGAGCCTGCAGAGAGGCTTGAACTCACGAATCCTGAGATTATGGCCTTAGCCAAGACCAAGAGTTGAACGCTTAACTGAATGAGCTATCCAGGCAGCCCACTTTTGTTATTTTCTAATTCAACACACTGTTTTTAATCTTTTGGAAAACACAGTCTGTATCTTCCTCAGGTTAGCATCCTTTATAGGATGTGGCACAGTAATCATTGGTTAAAAGATTGAGTATACATTGATTGACTTGAACACAATAATATAAAATCATTGAACATATGATGGAAAACACACCTAAAAATCACATTTAATTTGGCATTGATGGGGTTCAGGACACACTGCACTAAAGTATGGCAACATGATATATTAAATATTTCAAGCCACAAAAAAATTATTTATTTAGTGTTTATTTATTTTTGAGAGAGAGAGAAACAGAGCATAAGCAGGGGAGGAGCAGAAAGAAAGGAAGACGCAGAATCCAAAGCAGGTTCCAGGCTCTGAGCTGTCAGCACAGAGACAAACCTTGAGATCATGACCTGAGCTGATGTCAGAAGCTTAATAAACTGAGCCACCCAGGAGCCTTTCAAGTTACAAAAAATTTTAGAAATGGCATATGCAAGAAGGACTTTCTGACCTTCTTCAAAGCAGGTCATAAAACCCTGGTGTGGCAGGTGCCCTTCCTATACCTAGAGGAGAGGAGCATCCTTGTTTCTGAAGAAAAGGGAAGGAGAGGGGAATGTGAACAAACAGGACCACTTCCCTTTACTACCTTGAGCTCATACTTTTTGTCCTTTCATATCTTTCCAAAACTGTCCACTTTTCATCAAACCTATAGCATCATAATAAAATTAATATTATTTATTATTATATGTTATAATATGTTATAATAATAAATATATGTATATATAATATAATCTATTATATATAGAGAGAGAAATGGTAAAATCAAGTAGAAGGTGCATACTGGATTTTATAACTACTATCTAAATTGTATTTATGAAATTGTATTTGGATTTTTTTGATAAATTACCACTGACAACTTATCAATGTATTCAAATACTTGTGTATTAGATGATAACCATCTTATTTTTTCCCTAACATAAAAATTTTAAGTTTTTTATTCTGTAATTAGTGTGTTTTTAAGTTACCAAGCAATTTTCCCATTAGCACATCAAAGATAAAAAGCACTACATATTTTTTTTATTTCGCATCTTTATTATATTGATTTTAAGAATATAAATTGGTTCCTTTTCTCTTGATGAGAGAAAAGGGGGCTTAATTTTGATGTAAGAAACAGAGCTGTTATACACCTCAGTAGTCCTTTCTTCCCACTTGGAGCTTTGCCTACATTTTTCTTTTTTACTGAAGTACACTCGACACACAATGTTACATTAATGTCAGTTGTACATATAGATTCAACAATCCTATACATTACTCCATACTCACCACAATAAGCATAATCAACATATGTCACCATACAATATTATTTTAGTCTTATTCACCGTATTCCCTATGCTGTACTTTTCATCTCTGTGATATGCTTATTTTATAACTGGAAGCTTGTATCTCTTAATCCTTTTTATCTATTTCACCCGTTCCCCCCACCCACCCTTTCTCTGGCAACCATGAGTTTATTCTCTGTATTTAAGTATGTTTATTTATTTGTTTGCTCTTTTGTTTTTTAGGCTCCACATATACATGAAGTCATATTTGTCTTTGTCTGATATACTTCACTTAGCATAATACACTCTAGGTCCATGTTGTGGAAAGGGCAAAATCACATTCTCTTTTATGACTAATATTCAGTTCTCTGTGTGTATGTTTATATTACATATATGTCAATTATATGTTGCATATATACAGTGTGCATATATGTTGCATATATACAGTGTGTGTGTAGGTGTGTATCACATTTTCTTTATCCATTCTTCTATCAATAGACACTTGTGTTCCTCATAGGATGTTTTGGTTAGATAATTCAATATCAGAACGTCATATATATATATATATATATACATATATATATATATATATATTCTTGTCCTTTACCAGTTCATAATTTGAACTGAGAACATAATTTTCACCTTTTCAATTATTATAAAATGTAAGAAAATTCATGTATATGTGTGTGTGTGTGTGTGTGTGTGTGTGTGTGATAAGAACCTCTAATTTTAAAATAGAGGCTATTTTGCACATGACATAAAGCTGTCTGTGATAATTGGATAATAATATTACATAATATCATAAACAAACAAACAAAAAACCCTAAGTTGATTATTTTGATACAGGCTGTTCTTCAAGAATCATCCCCGAAAAACCTTCATAAGTTGCTTGTATTTCTTTTTTTTTTTTAATTTTTTTAATGTTTATTTATTTTTTAGAGAGAGCGAGAGACAGAGCACCAGGACGGGAGGCGCAGAGACACAGAGAGGGAAACAATCCGAAGCAGGCTCCAGGCTCTGAGCCATCAGCAAAGAGTCCGACGGCTGGGCTCAAATTCACAAACTGGGAGATGATGACCTGAGCTAAAGTCAGACACCCAACTGACTGAGCCATCCAGGCTCCCCTTAAGTTTCTTGTATTTGTATGCAGAGAAGTTGAACATAGAGACAAATGTCATGTTAATGACATCACTACAAATTTATACAAACCATGGAGATGGTATTTGGCATTTAAAAAGAAAGTAAGCAATTTCATATTAAATATTATCTTATTTATTTTAAAAGCTTGATTTTAGGTAAAATAAAAATATATTCTTAATAAAATGGGAAACATATTTTTAAAATGTAAGTTCCATGTTGCATATAATTTAGCCCACAAACAAATACTGTTGGATTTTACTTCCTTGTTTACCTTCATTAAGGTAATTAATAGCCCTTTTATTCACAAGTTACTTTAGGAGGTTCAAGTTTTTGTTTATTTTATTTCATACAAATTACAGTTAATTGTGTTTGCATTGCTAATACTTCTCTTTCCAAGTCTGTTGACACCTCAGTAGTGTTTTCTTTCATATTTAAGTAGGCACTTTGGCCATTTATATGAGAACCCAGTAGTAAACAGAATGTATTCATTTTTCTTGTTTTTAAGGTAACTGTAGAAGTTCTGACAACATGAAAGACAAGGCTTTTCCAGCTTTTCAGCATCTGCCATATTAAGGTGCTAATGAAATCAAGCTAATAGGTTTCAGTCATTTGAATCTAAGTTTAACAAGTATTTACTGACTATTGTGTAAAATACACTGTGAGATGAGATGGCAAATTACAGAAAGAACACAGCAATGCGACATATGGGGGTGGGATGCATAAAGAAGATATGGAAAAATAAACATATGCCAATAACTATGCTAACAGTAGAATGAGTTCTACAAAAATCTCAGAGATATGTTTGAAATAGACTATTTGTCCACCAGTATCCAATACCTCTTCTACCCAGCAACACAAACTTGATGTTATTTTGGGATAGCAGTGTTTGTGTTAGGTAGAACCTAGATAGGAGCAGGAAGGCCCTGAGGCAGTGTTCCAAGTCCTTGAGGAAGGAATGACAGGTAAGAGCTGAAGGCAAGGACTGTGATAGATAGGTTACAGGTTAAAAGCCAGGGGCCACAGCATCCTGACCTTGTGACTTCTAAGACCTTAGGGCTAACAGACCAAGAGCCACAGAAGCAGAGCCTGCAGCTCTCCTCTTCCACCCCTGCCCCAGGATAACCCCTAGAATCATTATAATACATTTTCATTGGGGTTATACTCCCCTTTTATGGAGGAAGGCTGACAGTTCAGACACAAACCTTGGAGGGTCAGAAACTCCCCTTTTGAACCTGGGGGAGGAGTTTCCCAAATGACTGGAGGAGGCACCACCCCACTGTACTCACAGGTCTTCCCAGACCAGAGAGGCAACAAACATCCAATCCCAAAACAACCCATGGCCAGTTCACTTCGACTGCTCTCCCACCTTGGGATTGTACTTTTGCTTTAATAAATTGCTTTGTGCTTGCTACTTTCCTTCTGTATTCCTGTGTGGATTCCCACATAAATCTCCTGGGGAATCCAAGGACCGAGACCTCCATTCACACAATGCAGACTCTGGCACTGGCAACATTTCTAATTAAAAGATTACATTTTTCCAGCTTTCTTTTCAGTGAGGTTGGCCAATCACACATAAGCAGAAATGCTGTGTGGTGTCTCTAAGGGGCTCCTCATTCTGAAGCCAACTCAACTAGCAAGAGTGTCTCTTTTCTCCTTCCCCATTTTCTCCCTACTACTACCTGAAACACTTGGGAAGAAATGAACTCCACCAGACTATGAAGTAGCCTTTAATACAGTAGCTGGAGATAAGAAAAGCAGAGCAGAATGATATAATAGGAGTTAGGGTCCCACACACTTCTAGGAACAGCCCTATTACCCACTCTGTGCTGCCATCTCCAGACCGATTTTCTGTAAGAATAAATACAATAGAATTTAAATCACTGTGATGAGGGAGCCAAAGGCAAGCTGAGGCCAAAGCACAAGCTAAAAACCACCCCCACCCAGGGGTGGGATAGGTGTGACATTCCTCAGGCACTTCTGGCTGCCCAAGAACAAAGGAAAGGACAGAAAAGAAAGGGTTAACTGAGAGAGATCACAGTCATGCAGGAAGTTAGTCACCACCAGTTTACAAATGTTCTAGTAAATTACAAGAAAAAGATGATCTTATCAATACCCTAACCTCTAGACCCATAGATTCAGTTTCCCGGAGCCCTAACATCATTCTCCCCTCCACAGTGATGTGGGGAACAAAGGCAAAAAAAAAAAAAATGTAAATAACATCACATTTCTTTATAATCTGTAGCCCATTGACAAATACTTGAGGCAAATAAGAGTGTAACATTCCTCCAGGAACTCCCTACACTCTTAATGTTAATGCTTTGCTTGAGTGAAAAATAACTAGCTCAAAAATAGCAAGGCCTCCATTACTCTATTATCTTAAGAGTCCTCTTTAGCATATGAAGGTCCTTTTGGAAACCTCCCTTTTTCCTTACCACCCTACCCTCCCAACTCCATGGTAAATGATCAGTCACTCTTCACAACTCCAGTGCAACTCTTCCTGCCTAAGGATCCTGTCACCACGCTTTAATAAAACCACCTTTTTGTACCAAAGGCGTCTTAAAAATTCTTTCTTGGCCATTGGCTCTGGACCCCCAACACCACTCCAAAACCACAACTGCTTTCTGTTTTCTGGTTTTTGTTTTGTTTTGCAGCTGAACACCATTTCTAACTAAAAGCACCGAAAATGTTACCAAGATTTTCAAGTCAGAAAAAAATTAGATGTAGTCAAGGGAAAAATACACAACAGTGTTAAATAACCTCACCAAATGGGTTACATCAGATTAGAACACTCAACTCTTTCTTTTTTTCTGGACTACAGGTTGCATCTTGAACTACACACAATTGTCTGGCTAATTCTAGGTCACCTAGAATCTAGGTCTAGATTCAATTTATTGATGTTTTGGTTAGACAATTCAGTATAATAGAAAGTCATATTATCATTTCTGTTAATATAAACAATGAAAATAAACCCTCACTCTGCATATCATACATATATACACATACACATTTAGGTATATGGGCATGTCATATACACATAAACATATGAATGAAAAAAATACAACATGAAATAGCAATACCTTTTTCATTTAACAAATGTTTAATAAATAGGTATTCTGTGCTAGTCATTGTTGCATGAACTGAGGGAACAACAGAGAACAGGTTTCTGTCCATGCTGAGCTTCTATTTCACTGAGCAAAACTGATTTTTTTTTTAATTTTTTTTTTTCAACGTTTATTTATTTTTGGGACAGAGAGAGACAGAGCATGAACAGAGGAGGGGCAGAGAGAGAGAGGGAGACACAGAATCGGAAACAGGCTCCAGGCTCTGAGCCATCAGCCCAGAGCCCGACGCGGGGCTCGAACCCACCGACCGTGAGATCGTGACCTGGCTGAAATCGGACGCTCAACCGACTGCGCCACCCAGGCGCCCCAAAAACTGATTTTAAATATACATATAAAATGCCATGCCAGATGACAAAGGTTTTGTGCAATGAAAAATAATAAATGCCATGAAGAAAAACAAAGTAGGAAAAGGAGCTGGAATATGAAAGCTTTTTTAGGAAGGGTTGTAGAAGGTTCTTCTTATGAGCTAACAGAGGTACAGATTCTTAAATTCAATGACAGAATGATCCATATGGTAATCTACAGAATGAAAGATAGAAACAAAAGATAAAGTTAATACATGTGTCCTGAGAAAGGAGAGAAAACTTGGCAAGTTTGAGAAACAACATGAAGGTCAGCATGGCCAAATCCAGAAATGATATGCAAGAGAAATCAGAGATGAGATCGGAGATCTACCATGGGCTAGAACACATAAGGCTCACAGGCCGTGGAAAGTAGTTTCACTTTAACCTTGTGTTTTAACCTTGGGATACTACTGGAGCATTTTAAGCAGAGGAATGACATAATCTAATTTATCTTTTATAAAGAAAATTCTGGTTTCTATGTGGAAAATGGATTATAGGTGAGACAAGAATGGAAACAGGAAGACCAATAAGAAATAGGTGGGATACCCTAGGTGAGAGATGATGGTAGTGTAAGTGCAAGAAATGGACAAATTTGGGATATATTTACGTATTTTCAAGGCAGAAGTAACTTGCTAAGGATGCAATGGGTGTGGGAAAGAATGAGAAGAATCAAGAATAAAATTCTATTCTTTCCTTTCCTTCCCTCACCACCCCTCCCCCACTAGCTTTGGCCTGAGCAATGAAGGAGTCAAAACTACTTATTGAAATTGTGAAGGAGATATGGAGACCCAGAGATGAATAGATTTGGGACAGTAACATGGATAAAATGGACTAAGAGTAAAAAGTTCTTATGTTTTTGTCTATTGGGTGATTCCTGGTAGATATGCAAGTAGAGATACAGAGCAGGTATTTGTATATAAGAGTTTGCAACTCAGAGAAGTCTGGGATTGAAGTAAAAAAAAAAAATTGGAGGCATCAGGTCATAGATGGTATGAGATCAATCAGGTAGTGAGTGTCTAGAGCAAAGAAAGTCAGCAGTGAAGGAGGACTGTGAACTAAGACAACATAGTATTTACATCTTTACATATTAGTTAATATCATTTAAGATTAATTTCCAAAGCTTTCACCTCCTAGGATTAAAACTCCCCCTAATATCTGAAAAATGACTCACCAGAAATTAGAGTATTCTTAAAAAAAAAAAAAAGTTAAGCATTAATATGCTGCTCCAGATGTAGACTAACACATTACTTTAGGCCCATATTTATCTAAACCCCTAAAAGCAATCTAGATAAGGTTAGAGAGAAAACAGTCTCCTCTCTTATGAATTCAGAAGACAATAGTTTCCTTAAATCCCAAGGTAAAATGAGTCATAAATCATTCTACAGAAGCAGAGGTGTTAACTGCATTTGAGAAAGAACTATAGGCTATTTAGATTTATTTAAAGTATTTACCATAGTTCATGTTAATAAAAATTATGATAATAAGCTCTTCTATGATACTGAATTACCTAGTCAAAACATCCTTTGAGTGGTCATAAAAGGCACTCTGATCTAGTTCCCATCTTCAACCAATTAATACAGGTGATAGACAATTGCATATAGCTCAAGGTACAATATTGAGAATAGCATGGTAGCTTCAAGCATAGGTTTTGAAACCAGTATGGCTCTGCCATTTATTAGAGATGTATTAGAAATATTAGGGGTGCCTGGGTGGCTCAGTTGGTTAAGCGTCCGACTTCGGCTCAGGTCCTGATCTTGCGGTCTGTGAGCTCGAGCCCCGCGTTGGGCTCTGTGCTGACAGCTCAGAGCCTGGAGCCTGTTTCTGATTCTGTGTCTCCCTCTCTCTGACCCTCCCCCATTCATGCTCTGTCTCTCTCTGTCTCAAAAATAAATGAACATTAAAAAAAATACAGGGGCGCCTGGGTGGCACAGTTGGTTAAGCGTCCGGCTTCAGCCAGGTCACGATCTCGCGGTCCGTGAGTTCAAGCCCCTCGTCGGGCTCTGGGCTGATGGCTCGGAGCCTGGAGCCTGTTTCCGATTCTGTGTCTCCCTCTCTCTCTGCCCCTCCCCTGTTCATGCTCTGTCTCTCTCTGTCCCAAAAATAAATAAACGTTGAAAAAAAAATTAAAAAAAAATACATATATTAAAGGCTCTAGACGGTTCCTTAGGAAAAATGGGATTCAAAATGCCCAGCCTAATTTATGGAGTTTTTTCTGAGAAAAATATATGTAAACATTTTAAAATCTGTCTAGCCCATTAGAAGTACTCGCAAAATTAAATCCTGTACTATGATTGCCTTTTAGATAAACCATGAGTTTAAAGAGGCTTTTTGGTTTAGCAGAGCAACATTCTAAACAGATGACTTCTGAGCAAACATTTGAGCATACCCCATTTTAAAATCACGTGTAAATATGCTAGGATTTTGTGTTAATAACTTTTAGTGTGGTCTTAAATATTATGTCTTATACTTTTTAATTAAAAAATACTAGGTTATCTGCCTTGTAAATGTTGAAGTCTAAAATGTAAATAAAGACATAAAATAATGCTTTGTTATTCAGAAAGGGGAACGCATGGCTTAAAATGAATTCAACAATAATAAAAATATATATAACCTCAATTTAAAAAACAGATCACTCAAAATGAATATGTTATGTAAAAATGCCAACACCTAGCAAAAAATTGAAAATACAATCTCATGAGTCAATAATCCAATAAGACAAATTCAAATACTTTAACAACTATCTAATATCCTACTAACTACCATTAATCTTTGTACATATTTTTTGCATTGGTTCCTTAAATCACTATTTATATTAATGTTTCTATATTTTTTCCCCTCAAGGAGTTCTTGAGAAGAATATAAACACCATATGTTACATAGTGTTAGGATAAGATTATAATTACTTACTCAAGTCAACAGGTAATTTAAATCTGAATAAATGTAAAGCTATTTTAAAGGCAGCTGTTAACAGTTAAACTGCTTTTACCACATAAAAGTGTATTAAATTATGTAGCTAATAACCTAATTATACAACATGAATACACTGAAAAACTGAATTTTGTATACATTAATAAATTTCATTCTATATTTGTCACTAAAGCTTTAAAACTAACTTATAAAACTGCAAAGTAATGATATTATACCATGTGGCTTATGGAAATGTGTCTTACTTTTTATATGTGTACTTTATATTCATCTCTTAGAGACAATTTGAACAACATATGAATCTTTCTATATACTTGTCTGAGTTTATGTACCAATATTTTTAGAACTGCATTGAAGCTTTCATCAAACCTTGGCATGCACTAAATTAAGTAGTGTTAAAACCAGTTAGTTCCAGAATATTTACCATTATATAGAAATGATTATTCATGAAGTTCTGATTCTTTCCTAGTAGATTGCTTTATTAAGACATAGTTCAAAGAAAAGACAATTTCAATTTTTTTTAAATGGCTCTCTCTTTAAGCATTAATGAACAAAGAAAGAAGAAAGTTAAAACCAAATTCATAATGTTAACTGCCATTTGGTCCTGAGAAACTAAGTAAATATCAGCTCTTACCCTTTACCAATATTCACATAAAATCAAGTATTTATTATTTGTTACATTTTATAACCATGTATGCAGTATTTAGCTTGGTTTTAACACAGACTTTAAGTTCTTTAAAAATGAATATGAAAACTCTACATTAATAAATATGTATAGCTAAATAGATAATTATATGTATATATTTTAAGCAGATGGTAGAGAAGAAAGTACATTTTAAGCTAAGAAATCCATGTAAAATCTAAGCACCTCGAGAGTAGACAGCAACAAGAAAAGGAAACTGGAAAGCAGATGGACACAAGAAATCTGAAATCTGAGCCAGCAGCACACATCCCCACTCCCAAACAAACCAACCTCCTGGTATTGT
This sequence comes from Felis catus, assembly GCF_018350175.1. Taxonomy (NCBI): domain Eukaryota; kingdom Metazoa; phylum Chordata; class Mammalia; order Carnivora; family Felidae; genus Felis; species Felis catus. The sequence continues at coordinate 130,014,330 of NC_058371.1, forward strand.
GGGACCACAGAAAAGCTATATAAGTGTTAGAATGAGAACGAAGACAGATCTGACAACCAGAGGATTGGCTGAAAGTATTCCACATAGCCAGGCAACTTCTCCTCCCATCCCATCCTTTTTCTTCAGAAAGGAAATTAGAGGAATTAAAGTAACATCAGGCACAATTACTGAAAGCAGCACCATAGTGAAAACAAATAGATTAAAAGGGATAGGTGTTTTTCCAAAGAAGACATGCAGATAACCAACAGGTACATGAAAAGATGCTCAGTATCATTAACCAGGGAAATGCAGCTCGAAACCACAATGAGGTATCACCTTACATCTGACAGAATGGCTATTATCAAAAAGAAAGAAAAAAATAACAAGTATTGGTGAGGATGTGGAGAAAAGGGAACCCTTTTGCACTGTTGCTGGGCATGTAATCTGGTAAGGCCACTGTGGAAAACAGTACAGAGGTTCCTTAACAAAATTAAAAACAGAGCTACCACATCATCCAGCAATTCAACTTCTGGGAATTTACCCCCACCCCCCTCCAAGAAAACATTAAGTCATAAATACATTTGCATGTTCATTGCAGCACTATTTACAATAGCCAAGATACAGAAACAACCTAAGTCCATCAATGGATGAATGGATAAATAAGGTTTCACACACACACACACACACACGCATGCACACACGCACACACATGTATACACATATACTCACACACATAATAAAGTATTATTCAGACGTAAAAAAGAATGAAATCTATTTGTGATAACACGGATGGACCCCAAGGGCATTATGCTAAGTGAAATAAGTCAGACAGAGAAAGGCAAATACTGTATGGTCTTTCTTGTGGAATGTAAAAAAACAAAAAAACAAAAATAAAACAAAGAACAAAAAGCCCCCAAACAAACAAAAAACTAAACTTTGTAGACACAGAGGACAGATACAGAAGTCAGAGGCAGAGGGTAATGGGTGGGAGAAATGGGTGAAGGCGTCAAAAGGTTAAAAAAAATGAAATAAAATAAAACAATATAATCAATGTCAAAATTAAAAAAAATCTGTTGGGAAAACTAGATACATATTGTCTTATCTCACTCTTCTCAGACAACCTTATTTTTTCTAACCATAAGTACCTCAAACCACACATTCAACTGCCAATTCTCAAATCCTTATTTTCTCATTCTCTCTCTCTCTCTCTTAAAAAAATAATAAAATAAAATAAAAATCTACATATTGATTCCTGAAAACCCCATATCCCATTCTCTTTCCCCTTTCATGCTTTTGCTCTGGCAGCATACCCTATCCTTCCAGGAAGGAATCTTTTTGGCATTTTGTCCCTATCTATCCAAGAATAGTGTGCTGATCTTCCAAGAAATTTGATAAATTATCAAATGCCCTATAATAAAATTCCTTCTCTCAAAACTAGTTAAAGCAAATTAAATTCTTGGATCTATGAAAACTGACCACGAATCCATGTGGCATTCCATCCAGGATTGCAAATATGGTTCCGAATTATAAAGTCTATTAATTCGAGAAATACATAATCTTAGTGGGATTATGATCTCAAAAGATAAGAAACCTAAAGAATTGAGGGATGCTTTCTTGTACGCTGTCTTATTTCCCTTCCCTTCCCTTCCCTTCCCTTCCCTTCCCTTCCCTTCCCTTCCCTTCCCTTCCCTTCCCTTCCCTTCCCTTTCCCTCTTCACTTCTCTTTTCTTCTTTTCCCTCCTCTTCTCTGTATTTCTACCTCCATTCTATTTTTATCTCTCTTCAGTTACATAAAACCAATGAACAATAGAATCATGCTTAAAATAAAAACACTGTAGATTTTCAAAAAAAAAATTAATGCTTATTTATTTTTGAGACAGAGAAGAGCATGAGGGGTAGGGTCAGAGAGAGAGGGAGACACAGACTCTGAAACAGGCTCCGGGCTCTGAGCTGTCAGCACAAAGCATGACGCGGGGCTCAAACTCACAGACCGTGAGATCATGACATGAGCTGAAGTCAGAAGCTCAACTGACTGAGCCACCCAGGTACCCCAAATCAATGTAGACTTTCTGTAGTACTATAGTTAAAGGCAGTCTTTAGAATAAAAACAAACAAACAAAAAAAACAAAACAAAACTGAATTAGAGTTCCAACTGAGCTATTTACCAACACTATGTCCTCTAGTCCAGTTCATAACTGCTCTGAGCTTCAATTTCTTTGTCTGTAAGTTGAGACAATAAATAACCTCAGTGTTTACTGAGGATTAATACTCTAAAGAAGTAGACAGCACTCAAGATTTCCAACCTGGAGTAATGAGTTGATATCTGAATTTTCTAGCATTTGGCTGTGGAAAAACCTCAGGAAAGGTACTATTATAAATCCAAATGGGCAAGTGGCAGGAATGCAGTGGTCTCTTAGACCCTGTTATCAGATAAATTCCAGCTAAACAGAAGCCACAAGATGAGATCCTGACAAAGAAAACAGAATAGTGAATTCCCTTCCATCAAGTTAGACTCGTAACAGATAATCTTAGAGTTGTATGGAAAACTATTCTTAGAGTTGTACAGAAAAAGAGGATAAGCTACAAAAAACTTGGTAGCCTCATACTATATGTATAGCTTGATAGGCTTTGTTAGATATTTTAGATTATTGATGGTTAATTTAGTAAAATGATTAACTTAATTTTTACAATTAAAAAATTAATGTTTACTTATTTTTGAGAGAGAGAGAGAGAGACATCATGAGCAGGGTAGGATCAGAGAGAGACAGAGACACAGAATCCGAAGCAGGCTCCAGGCTCTGAGCTGTCAGCACAGAGCCCGATGCGGGGCTCAAGCACACAAACCCTGAGATCATGACCTGAGTTGAAGTCAGATGCTTAACTGACTGAACCACCCAGGCGATCCAATGATTACATTAATTTTAACAGGATAAAACAATTGAGAAGAAATTTGATGTTAATTGAAAGGTTTTTTTCACCATTTGTTTAATAACTCGCTCATTTCCTCTATTATAATTGGCATATACTAATTCTATACTAGGCACTGAAATGTGGAATATAAAGAATACAAATACGATATCTGCATTTATAAACATCTACTCCTATTGGGAAAAAATCTGACGTAGTGTGAGAAAGATTTGACAGGCCATTGCTGGTTTTTAAGATGGAAGGAAGGAATGAGCCAAGGAATGCAGGCAAAGTCTAGAATCTCAAAAGAGCAAGTAAAAGCACTAGCGCCTGGAGCTTCCAGAAAGAACCCAACTCTCTGAGAACTCTTTGATGTCAGTTCAGGGAGACCTAGTTTTGATTTCTGAGTTCCAAAACTATAACATACTAAATGTTAATTTTTTTTTTCAGTTTGTGTTGTTATAGCAGCGATATTAAACCAATACACTATAACTTTTTAATAAATAATGATTTGATAAACACAAATGAATGGATCTTTTGGTATATATTTATGATAGCCTAGATCTCCTATAAACTATTATTTCAATATGAGTACAAGCAATTTTCACTTATTTGGGGGCATGTATAGATGTAGGGAATCAGTGATACTGTATGATAGGAAAGTTCTTATTTCTTGTAATTTACACTTGATTAGTACCATTTGATATTCTAGGAATTGGCCAATTTCAAATAAAGTTCAGAACCCATTCTATGGAAATCCAGCTCAGAAAACATCAACATTTCTTCATTTTGTATCTTACCATCTACTCAACTTGCTATGGTCTGTATATTTGTATCCCTCCAAACTTCATATGTTAAAATCCTAAAACACTAACGTGATAATATTAGAAGGGGGGGATGTTTGGGAGGTGATTAGGTCATGAAGCCAGAGTCCTCATGAATGCAAAGTACGCCCTGATAATAGATTTCCCAGAGAGCTCCCCTGCCCCTTCTACCATGTGAGGTTATAGTGAAAAGACAAAAAGATGGCTGTCTAGGAAGTGGGTCCTCATCAGACATTAAATCTACTGGTGCTTTGCTCTTGAATTTGCCAATCTCCAGAACTGTGAGAATTAAACTTCTGTTGTTCATAAGCTTCCCATTTTATGATATTTTGTTACAGCAGGCCAAACAGACCAAGATACAACTCTTGCTTACCTCCTGTACTTCAATGCCTACTGAAGTAGTCTAAGTTCTTTATAAAACATATAATGTCCTTCATACCAAACAACTTTGTCATTACCACATGGGAAACAACACCACTGATGATTTACAATTTCTAGACCCTCAGGGCCTAGCTTGGGACCTTAGCTCTTACTTCTCTCTTAGCTCAGATTGCATGACACTTCCCTATTCTCAACTCCATCTTTCCACTTGTGTAATACTTTGCACTTTTCCAAGTCATGTCCCCATACAAACAGCACTATGATTTTCTGTAGCTGTCTCTAGCCAGAATAAAATATTTCTGCTCCAAGACCTTTGCATAAGCTTTTACACATAGCGGTATCTCAATGAATGGTATTAATTGTTCTGAATGACTCACCACATTCAGGAACGTAACAAAGATAGTGATAGATGACAAAAATAGTGACAGATAATATTACCAAGTGACTAAGGCCCATAAGAAAGAGCAGGAAAGAGAAGGAGAGAAATGGATAATGTTAATAAGAGGACAGACCGCTGTCAGCTTTATTCCTGTGGGTATTATTACCAGAAAGTATGGCCAATTTCTCTAAACCCACTAAGCCACCCAGGGGCTGACCAATTTCTCTTTATCATGGTGTGGCAACTGGCATGGCTCCATTTTTCTACTTGGCTCTGTTGCCAAAGCTTCTATTGCCTTGCAAAGACACTTAAGGGAAAAAAGTGAGCTTAATTCCTCTACCCTTAATTTTGCTTTGACATTCTGTTCAGCTTTTTAAAAACTTTCAGGCTCAAATACTGTTGCCAAATTCTTTCTTGTTCAGCAGGACCTAACTGCTCTAAATTAACCTTTAGTCTTAATAAGAAATATGTGCAAAAATATTCTAATACAACAGGTTTAGCCAACTTCATAAGTGTTTGTCACAGCTCCTGACATAAGGATTTCCTATTAGATTTACCTGAGTAAAACAGATTACCTGTGAAAAAGGACATGTCTAGTACAGATATAAGCTGACTGCTGATAATGCAGGGAATTAAAAGAAAGCAGACCATTTTCTTAGCTGAGAATCTGACATCAACAGTACTCAGAATATTCAAATTGCATCTATCCTCCCAATTATTGCTATTAAGCTGCTGATTACAGTCTAATACATCCATCTGGCGATTGTTTACCTTCCGGTTTTCTGTGCTATGAAGCAGCCACTATCCAAAGGGATACAAGTACGTTTCTATGCAAACACATAGCACCTCTTCCATTTCTCTTTGGAATGCATTTTAAGGTGATGTTCATAAATTTCTCTATGCTATTAAGAATATTTTTACTATAGCAAGAGTAAACAGAATTTTCTGATTTTTCATATTTATCCAACTTTAAATTTGTGTCACCAATATTTTTCCTGCAAAATTACTATACATAAGTTATGCAAAATTATTTATATGTAGTATGGAAACTGTACTGAAGAAATGCTCAATCTGTGATATAAAAACTTCAAAACAGAGTTTTTGCTTATTTTACTCATGTTATTGCATCTATCAGCATGGCTACTTAACACCTCTATATAGTATAATTAAAACAATGCATGAACAATGTCTTAAAAAAACATTTTAAGTCTAATATTCTCCAATTTCATGTAGTAACCAAAGATAATACAACCATTTCTAAATTATTTGATGTACAGTAGAATTCATTACACTTAACTCCATGTACATTTTAGAGTCGCAATTGCCCATTTATATGATTCAACTTCTAAAATTTGTTTGTTAAACAAGTAGACAATTTCACAGTAGACCAGATGGAAGTACTTGCTAGATAAACTAAACTCATTTTGCCTACTTTTGATAGCTTCTCATATTCAGGGTCCATCTCAAATGGGCATACTAATAATGAATCATAGTCTCTGAATTTTATCTTGATTGCTAACCCCTTAAAGAAAAAATGTGTTACAGCATACTTCACACTTACAGGTAAACTCTGAAGTAATGCTAGAGATTATATATAAAAACAACAAATATAAGTATTTATGATCCAGAGTATATAGGGAATGGTAATAATTGGGCTAAGAAATAAACACTGCATGTGCTATAAATGAGATCAGTTGCTTAAGTTATCATTGATAATGATGCCATTATCCTAAATACAGTGTTTATCTTAAGCTAATTCCAAATCTGATATCTGCATCAGATGTAAAAAGAGATTGTTTTAATACTGGAGTGCACAGCAATGATTGCCACCTCTGCTATTATCTTACATTAAGATTTTCTACACACTCAGGACCAATAGGTGCTGAAGAAAACAGCACCAACCACATGTTGACTTCAACTGTTTCTAAACAAAATTGTCCTGGCATCTTGCTGGCAAAGAGAACAAATGTTTCAGGGATGCCAGTCTTCTCTGAGGTGGATTCCCAAACCAAAGTTGAACTTATCAAGACTCAGTTTTTTTTTTCTTCAGTATTTATTTTTGAGAGAGAGAGAGAGAGAGAGCATGAGCAGGGGAGGGACAATGAGAGAGAGAGACACAGAATCCGAAGCAGGCTCCATGCTCATGAACTGTGAGGTGACCTAAGCCAAAGTCCAATGCTTGACCGACTGAGCCACCCAGACACCCTAAGCTTCTTAAAATTTATTTTCTTTCCAGAAATAGAAGGTCATTTTTTATTTTTCAAACCTTCAAGGCTTTTACTGGCTTTAGGATTTTCCCACACTAGTTCAACATCTTGTTTTTTTAATGTGCAAATGAATCCAGAAATATTTTCGCATGTTCTGCACCTGAATTCTATCCCACCATGTTCTGTACCTATACTCTAAATTCAGGCTTTTTCCTACAAAATCCCTACTCTTGCAAGTTATGAAATACAATCCAAATCTATGTATCTCGTAGTTTTCTGAGGTTCTGTTTAACTCCACGGGATAGAAAGTGGATCTCTGAATTCAATTATCCAAGATCACCTTTAACAGATGCTCAGTAGATCTTGTCCACTAAGTACATCAATGGGATTCTTTGACTAGAGTAAGCAGAGCATAGCCCAATGCTCTGAAAGAAGGCATTAACAACAACAACAACAACAAAAGTCTTATATCAGTACCACTTGGAGAACTCAAAAAATCTAAGGCACCAACCTATGAAACAATAAAGCAACTGAGTGAGATTTAAATTAAAGAAATTAAATGGATGTGTGAGCTGGAGATGGAGTGGGACGTATGTCATGGATTTTAGCATGTATTAATGTTGACAAGTTCTGTATCTTGTACATGACTTCCTGAAATCATTTGGACAGTGTGTAAGCAAGATCTGGACAGCAATATGAAGCTAGTATGCAACATAAAATTATTTGCTTATTTTTTTCCATTAAAATCTTTTTCCCTGAGGTTTAGTATGTCTGAGAGATAATGCGTATCTTTTAACACAAATTAGACAAAATTTGTTTTGGCTTTAATTTATGTAAAAATAATTTTCTTTATCAGAATATAAAATTACCATTTTTCTTACTATTAGAGCATTCATCCTGTATTAGTAATATGGTCTTCAAAAGCCAAATAATAGGTATAATAGTCATTTAAAATGCACCTGGACAGAACTTGAAGGAAAAAAGTTAACACAAAATAATATGTGTACAGTATATTTATATAATATAATGCAGAGAGTATTGTTTGGTAGTTGTTCCTTCAATTTAAATTTTACTGTCAGTATTTATAATCAGGAATTCAGTAACTATTTCTCTAACACCATAATTCTTTGATATTCTCAACCATAATATTTTAAGGACTCTAAGTTTATTCAAATATGGAGACAATTGAGTAAAGTTCCCAATTTAATGGAAATTAAAATAGCATTGGAAAATATATTCAAATAAGTACACTGGTGAATATATTTAAACATTTAAGGAAATCTCCTATTTCCTTCTACATTTCCTCAATCCCAAACTCCTTACACCTGACTGAGAATTTAACAGAGCTGAAAACTGATACATAAAAGACTGTCATCACACATCATTTTTAGTGTAATTGATTAAAATTGCTATACATTTTTGTCATTCTCCTTCAAGAGATACAGTTTATTTTCCCTTAAGTCAAGTTGGCCCTGTATGCAAAAAACAGTTAACATAGCTGTCTTTATTCTGTTTATCTGTTATGGGGTGAATTATGTCTTCCTGAAATTCATATGTTGAACTTCCAATTCCCAGTACCTCAGAACATAACCATATTTGAAGATAAGGTCTTTAAAGAGATGATTAAGTTAAAATGAGGCCATTTGGATGAGACCTAATTCAATACGGCTGGTGTCACTATAAGAAGACAAGGGATACTAAGGAAGTGTATCGACAGAGAAAAGGCCATGTGGAAACATGAGTGAAGGCCATCTGCAAACCAAGGAGAGAGCCTAACCTAAAACCAACCCTACCAGCACCTTGACCTTAAAATCCAGCCTTCAACGACACCCAAAAAACAAATAATTAAAACATCGACAGAAGACACGAACAGACATTTCTCCAAAGGGGACATACAGATGGCCAAGAGACACATGAAAAGATGTTCATCATCACTTACCATCAGGGAAATGCAAATATAAACTACAGTGAACATTATACCTGTCAGAACAGCTAAAATCAATAATACAAGAAACAACAGGAGAGGATGAGGAGAAAAAAGAACACTCTTGCACTGTTGATGGGAGTACAAATTGGTGCAGCCACTGTGGAAAACAGTATGGAGGTCCTCAAGAAGTTAAAAACAGAATTACCTTATGATCCAGCAATTACATTATTGGGTATTTTCCTAAAGAATACAAAAGCACTAATTCAAAGGGATACATGCACCCCTATGATTATAGCAGCATTATATACAACAGCCATGATATGGAAGTGGCCCAAGTGTCTATGTATACATATATATGTGTATATAAAAATATATATATGTGTGTGTGTACATATATATGTGTGTATACATATGTATACACATAAATATATGTGTATGTGTATATATACATACATACACATACACATATATTTATGTGTATACATATATATACACACATATATATGTACACACACATATATATATTTATATATATATGCATATATATGTATGTATGTATATATACATATATATGTATGTATATATATATATATACATACATACACATACACATATATATACACACATACGCATATTACTCAGCCATAAAAAAAGAATAAAATCTTGCCATTCGCAGTGACATGGATGGACCTAGAGAGCATAATGCTAAGCAAAATAAGCCAGTCAGAGAAAGACAAAAACCATATGATTTCACTGATATGTGGAACTTAAGAAACAAAACAAATGAGCAAGAGGGGGAAAAAGAGTGACAAACAAAGAAACATACTCTTAATTATAGATGACAAACTGACGGTTAACAGAGGAGACTTGGGTGGGAGGTTGGGTTAAACAGGTGATGGGTATTAAGGAGTGCACTTGTGATGAGCACCAGGTGATACATGGAAATGCTGAATCACTAAAACATCACACTATGTTGGCTAACAGAAATTAAAATAAAAACTTACAAAGAAATAAAATTATCACCTTCAGAGCTGTGAGAAAATATATTAAAAATTCTTTTATCCACATAATTGTGGTATTTAGTTATGGCAGCCCTAGCAAACTAATATGCTATCCTTAGAAAGATTTACTTTCAAGTTTGGCCACTGGTTGGCTTCTGAGCACCTGACTGGTAACCAGCACCCCATATTGATATCAAACTTTCCATAATTAATAAGAGTGCCTGTTGTATGCCTGAAAGTAACACTGCAAGTCAATTATACTTCAATAATAAAAAAAAAAGTAATAAGAGTGGCTCACTGTGCCTAAGTAATTTATATAAACAGTATTGTTAATGCTTAACAACTGATTTCTTTCTAGAAGTTTAGAATTTCTGCTCTAGGTACAGGGTTCCTATGTGAATCTTTGGAGGCTGAATTGCTAGTGGGCTTTATTGGGTAGAACTACCACATACATTGCTGGGAGAAATGTGTGTGTGCTCTTTATGATGACATACTGGATTCTGTGAGTCCTTTTTTTTTTTTTTAATGTTTATTTTTGAGAGAAAGGGAGAGAGAAAGAGATAACAAGGGAGGGGCAGAAAGAGAGGGAGAAACAGGATCTGAAGTAGGCTCCAGGCTCTGAGCTGTCAGCACACAGCCCTTTGTGGGGTTTGAATCCACGAACCACGAGATCATGACCTGAGCCAAAGTTGGACGCATAACCGGCTGAGCCACCCAGGTGCCCCTGAATTCTGAGTCCTTCTAATAAACATCTGAATGCTGGGGTAGCTTCAGGGACCACTGACACACCATGTGACTCCTTAACCAAAAGAAAGATGTGGAGGTAAAGCGGTATGTATCTTTGTCTTTTCCATAATTGGCCTGGCAGCTTCCACTTCTTAGAACATTCACTATGGGGGAAGCCAGGTTTCATGTAATAAACCTAACTAATCTAAAATATTGTGGGGAAATGCTGTGAGAAAACTCAAGTTAATCCATAAGGAGTCATCTTGGGTATCTACTCCACTTGAGCCTTCAGATGACTCCATTATCCACTTACTTCTTACTATACCCACTTGTAAAACCTCAAATAAGAACTGTCTAGGTAAGTTTAGTCAACCCGGAAAATCATAAACAGCAATAAGAAATTATTATTTTAGGCTGCCAACTTTTGAATGGTTTATTACACAGAAATAGATACCTAAAAATAAAGAAAAGAAAGAAAGAAAGAAAGAAAGAAAGAAAGAAAGAAAGAAAGAAAGAAAGAAAGAAAGAAAATAAATCATTTTATTTTTAAGTTATCAAAAATAATGGCTTAAAACATGCACATTAATAAGAGGTCTCTTAAAATTTATTACCATTAGGAAAACATTTGGTGCTGTATTTTGTATTTAAAATTATTACTATATCATAAGCACATTCCTTAAATATATAATCACAGTATGATTTTGTCTTCAAAATTTATCAGCTATCCTTTGGGAAAAAAAAGTTTTTTTCCTGCTTATTTCTTCCACTAAACACCAAGGAATCATATTTCTGTCCCACAACTATTGATCTTAGAATCTACCTCAAATTATAAGTCTAGCTTTACTTGTATGGTTTTCAGTTATCTGGAAGAAAAATAAAGATTACTCGAAGTTAGTATTCCCTAAAAGATAGAATATTAGCTACGGTAAAAGTGACATTATTTGCCATTTCTTATCTAATCCATCTGCCTTACTACTACTAACATAATTAAACCAAAACAATAAACAAATAAGATTTCATTAACCTTTACATTATGATATCTACTTATTTGAAACATCAGAAAAAGCAAAATAAATAAAACTAGAGTGATGTAGAGAAAATAGAATCAGGGATAATATTTGACATTGATCTTTTTTGATATCTATACCATTAAATCCTGCAGATTCACATTCAAAACATGTTCAAAATCCCACCAGTGCTTATTACCCTCTCAACTTTTACTCCAGTTTAAGCTGCCATCATCTCTCACCTACAGGGGCCTTGACGTCCTTCTACCATGTCTCCAAAGTCAAAGTAATAGTTTTAAAATAAAGTCTAACTCTGCCATTCCTTTTTTTGCAAACACTTTAATGGTTTCCCATCTCATGTAAAGCAAGACCTTGAGTCTTTACTGTAGCCTACAAGGCCTTTCATGATCTGGTTTCTCTCTGACTTGATCTCTTACTATTTGCCCCCTCACTCACTCTGCTCCAACCACATGGCCCTCTTACTGATCCTGAAAAGGCCAAGAGTTCCACTGCATAGCTTTTGCACTGTTCTCAAGCCTCTTCCCATAGACAAGTGGTACTCCCTTTCTTCCTTATGGTCTCTGCTAAAATATTCCTGAATCAGAATGGCCTTCTTGGACCATTCATTTTGAAACAGTATCATACTTTAGAGTTACTTTCTATTCTCCAAACCCTGCTTTATTCTTCATCATAGTATTTAACATCCCTATCTGACACATTATATATTTATTTTTTATTGTCTATCCCTCCTCACTAGAACGCAAATACCATGAAAGCAGGAATTTAGTCTGTGTTATCTGCATTGAAACACCAATACCTACAATATTATCAAGCACAACTCAGTAAATTGATTCACTAACGAAGGAAGGAAGGAAGGAAGGAAGGAAGGAAGGAAGGAAGGAAGGAAGGAAGGAAGGAATCCATGACACAATAAAAAAAATAGCAGAAATTCAGAATATACCATTTGGGGCTATTTTTGGGACATGAAAAAAAAGTAATTTCCAGCAATAAGAGAGGCCATTATACTCACTCAATGAGAAACAACAGCAATAAACACACACACAATCCCAAATATGCAAGATATACAACAGATGACGTTGGGAAGGTCATGCCACTATCTGACTCCTCCTTCCTGGAGTCTCCAAATGTGTTCTTTTCCATTATGTTGTCAGACAAAATAAACTGGCCTACTTGGTATACTGACAAAGAGTAAAACATCAACAGTACTTTGTTTGCAATGTGTCTTTTTTCCAGTATCCAATGCGATGAACAATGTTCCTTCAGCAGAGTTTGCATTTAGGAGGTTACCAGGTTACCTCTCGTGGTGGTTTGGGAAATTAAAGAAAATACACTACAGTGCATTCCCGATTAAAAAAAAAAAGATACCATATATCTTTATGGTTACAGAACCATTAATTATGTATTTCTTTTTTCCAAGTAATGTGTTATTATATTTAACATTTTTCCCTTAAGACAGATTATTGTATTTACTCCTTCTCCCTCATAATTAATGAGCATTTCCATTAATTATTTTTCATATAAGGAATCTGATATATGAGTTTATCTGAATACTCAAGGGTAGAAAATAAATAGCATGACTTCTAGAAATGAATATTAAATACTATTCTTCAGCAAAGTAAAGAATTTATGTTCAAAGCACGTTACTACTCTCACATTTGGAAATAAAGGACAAGAGATTGAGTGGAAATAATTCTGCTTCATGTTATTTATAAAATACAGAACCTCTTGCCTTAAACTTAGAAATATTTGTTCTACAAAACATAATAGTTAATATATATACTTCATACTATGCATTATTTGAAACACTTTCTATTTATTAACTTGTTGAATGTTATAAAAATGCAATGAAGAAAAATTTGTTGTTGTTCCCACTTGGTAGATGGAAAAATCAAGACACTAGGTAACAGGCTCAAGGTCATATAGTTAGAAAGTATCAGAATTGAGATCTGATTCCAGGTAATTTCCTAACTAGACTAAGATTGCCTCTAATGTTCTCAACTCTCCTTTTCTGCTCTCTTAAAAATAAACATTGCTTTTAAAGTAGAAATCAATGATCATTATAGAAACTGTAGACAAACAAATTTAAAGAATAATTCATCCAAATAGTTGATAAGTGTATTTTCTGGGACTATTTTTTTTTTCTACACACTATTTATATAAGTGAGAAAAAACTATGTTTATTACTACATGTTACTAAATCCTGAGTTTAGGCTCTAAAGTCAAGGGGAGTTAGCATCATTTCCTCTCCTAATATCGCAGCACTGCATGACAAGATTAATTTTTTAAGACATTAATTTATTTCTGTAATTCCATCTCTCTGACGTTTGGTTCAATAATGTGGCTCTATGCTTCTCAAAGTAAGGTCTGTGTGAGGTAAGAAAAATCTTCAGACAGTTCAGAAAATTACTTTCCTCAATTCTGTTTCTAAAAAGTACATTGAGAAGATTTAGGCCCTGGCTGATTAAACAAAAAAGGAAAATCCCCAAGGGAAATTTGAAAAAAAAAAAAAAAAAAAAAAAAAAAAAGGAACTTCTCTAGTCTAGACTAAACGGTGATTTCTGAGGATAAAAGGAATCTAAGAATTTTGGATTTCACAAGGAGAGGAGACTCGGGAAATATACCAGCACCACTCTGGGTCAGCTCCTGGAGAAGGTGGCTGGGCCTTAGAGAGGGTGGCTGTATTGTATGTTCTAGGCATTGGATATCCAATCTCATTAGACACTTCAGGAACCCAAGTATCACAGAAAAGCAGCACTTAATGGGCCAAGAATGGCAATGAGTAAACTGTGTTTATATTTGGATTTGAAGATTGATGAATGGAGGGTATTCTTTAATGCCTTTGTGCATTCTTAAAGCAGAGTGTAAAGAAAAATAGAGTTGAATTCATTTCTAGCCATTGAATTTATCACAGGGTAAGAATAAAGGCACAAGGGAGGATAACACCTTTTGCTAAAATATCTAATTAAAGAAAAAATGCTTTTCTTTTGGAGAAAAAAGGAACTAAAATCTAGCAATCACGCTTCATTAGAGTACAAATAAATTTTTAAATACGGAATAAGTGTGGTTGACAAAAGGAACATGGCCCATGATAAAGTGTACTCTTATGGAGGGGTCACTAGTAGTGAGCCAGCTTCAGCTTCAAGACTGTTAGTTCTGGGAATGGACTGAGGCTGCTAATAACTGTGTACTTACAAATAAATTAAAAGGATCATCTTATGAAAGAACAGTATTGTTTGGTGACCCCAAGGCATTCGGTGTGGAATATCTATCTGAGCCAAGAAAGGAGGTAGGGTAGATTGGAAGTAATTAGATGGTTGAGAGAAATCAAGAATGGCAGACGAAAAAAGGTAGAATAGGCTGGAATGGACACATCAAAGTTAATGTCAACTTGGTTCAATGTTATTATATAAAAAGAAACATAAACATTGTAATTTACAGTTAAGCAACCTATTCTCTCTCTCTCTCTTTTCTCAAATCACACTCTCAGATGAGTGATCTTGAAATTTTACAATTCTATTATGGTTATGTGATAAAATATTATTCCCACCCATGCAAAATTAGTTATACCTTGGCCCTTCCATAATAATGTTGTGGTAGGTAACAGACCGCTGGTTTATGTAACCCTGAATGCTTTATTAAAAACAAAAACAAAAACAAAACAAAACCAGAGATTATACATTTACCTATTGTTTTCAAATATATACCCATAATAGTTGTCTGCACAATCATGTAAACCTGGAATCTTAGAAATATCTCAGCATCAAGAGTGTGACTGGGAAGTCTATGAGTTTACTGTAGTGTACATAGAGAATTGTGCATATCATACATCTTTTTCTATGAAGGGATACTCTCAAATGCTTTCATGCTCAGACATGACTACAATAATGAATGATGAGAACAGTGATGAATAAGCAAATGCAGGAGCTTTATTTCATAATTTCAAACTCTAATTTTAGACACCTTTAAATATTAGAGGATGTTTTTTATACATGATGAAATAATACATATAATATTCCTTTCACAAAAGAAGTAAATTAAGAGGCATTATAACTACATTGGCTACCAAAAGCTAATATTATATATTATAAGCACTTAGAAGTTTTAATTGCTTATAAAACCACTTACACGCATTAACATGGGAACACTATTGATCTCTTAGAAGCAGTCGAGAAACTAACTAAAATAATTATATTTATATTAGCTTTGTGTCAGCACATTTTGGAATATATCTGGCCTTTTCTTTTACCTCCATTAAAAAATACATTAATTTTCAAGGAGTATAGTCATTATCAATATATTAAAAAGAGAAAATGGTTTCTAGTAATGCTTTGAGAATTCAATTAAAATCTTGTTAAAGATATGATTCTTCTGTAAATTTGTCCCATATGCCATAAGATGGAAACATTAAGTAACACTAAACTTTGAAGTGTTAGCATTTTCTTCTTTGTCATAGAATAATAAAGATTTCTCAATAAACAATGTAATCAGAATACTAAACAGTATTTAACCATTCTCTGATATAAAACCTTTTAATTATTATTGCCCATCATTAAGATACAAAGCATCTATAATTAGAAAGCTAAAAACACGCAATGAAATTCATAGCTTTCTATTATTTTCATTTTAACAGTACAGCAAATACTTAGTGTATGGAAATCAATGCCAGCCACTGTACTAGGTATAAGCAATATGAAGTTGAGTAAGTTATACTTTTCACATGAAAAAGAAAAAAAAACACAATAACATTTTATGATAAAATCCAAAAATCATGAAAATCATAATACATCCCAAAATGTACATCTACCAGTCTTTAAACCAAATTAAACTGAAACTATTGCATGTAAGTGTAAAATCCCAACCTTCCGAGTGTTTTCTGCCATGATCTTAAGGATTGTCTTTCTTTATAACAATTTTGATGAAATTCAAACACCCTTGAAACAAACATAAAATAGCTGATCTGCAAGCTTTGGTTTAAAGAGATACATCAAATCTTAAACAGCAAAACGAGAAAATGATGTCTCACTTAAAATGCATATAGTCTCCCAAACTGAAGAATTCTACTAACCATACTGCTTAAAATATACATATTTTACATATTTACATATTTACTTAAATATTTTTAAAATATAATGTGTTCAAAGGAATGATTCCATATTTCAGTTTTTGATTTTGTTCATTTTTATTTGTAAAAATTGCATATTTCATTAATTATGACCTAGAGTCATCAATGAAAATTTAAACAGCAAATGCAAATTTAACTACTCAATGAGGGAGAAAGAATTCATTCTAAATCTATTGCTTAAACTAAGATACGCAAAAGATTTGAAACCTCTAATTCATGTGACATCAAACTATTATAAAGAAATCCCTATTTGTTACATGCAAGGCAAATGATGTTTTCTATAAAATATGAACTTTTACTCCAAACCTTGACTTTCCTTTACTAACCAAAATGACAACAGAACAAAAACAAAGATTTTACCATTTGAAATTAGATCATTATATTAAAGCAGTTTACCTTATCTCAACCATGAACTATTTTATTAGACTAAAAATATCATAATTTTTTAAATTATTTATTTATTTATTTATTTTACCTTGAAAGGCAAGGGCTCTTCAGTAAGAGGACTAACAGGAAGTGAAGCTGTGCTACTTGCTGGGCTCATATCAGCACTCTGCAAGGAAAACACAATTTAATCAAAAAGATACATTTTAGATGGACCTCTGGGTGGCTCAGTCATTTGAAGACCCTGACTCTTACTTTCAGCTCAGGTCATGATCTCATGGTTTGTGAGATCCACCCCCCACATCTGGCTCTGAGCTGACAGCCGGGGAGCCTGCTTGGGATTCTCTCTCTCTTCCCTCCCTGGTTCGTGGAACATGCTCAAGCAGTGCACGCTCTCTCTCAAAATAAATAAACAACATTAAAAAAAGATGCATTTGGGTAGTTATTTTTGTTATTTCTAATTTAAAATCAAATCCCTCCTCATATAAAAAAATAAATTAAATATGGGCGTAGAAAAATCTGAATGATTATTATATACTGAATCATTCCTCATTTAGAAATAGTTATCTGAAAAAATTAGTCTAATTATGACTTCTTAATGTACATTCCAAGAGAATTTTATTAAATACAATGATCATCTTTTGTGCTAGGGCAGTATTTGAAAGTATATTTGCTTACTTTAGATTTTTACCTTTTTTTGAAAGTTACACTATATCTGTGATGATTTACTATGTTGCTATTTGATGTGTTCCAGGCTGATTTTCAAATGTTATTTTTAAAAGTATTTTCAGGGGCGCCTGGGTGGCGCAGTCGGTTAAGCTTCCGACTTCAGCCAGGTCACGATCTCGCGGTCCGTGAGTTCGAGCCCCGCGTCAGGCTCTGGGCTGATGGCTCAGAGCCTGGAGCCTGTTTCCGATTCTGTGTCTCCCTCTCTCTCTGCCCCTCCCCCGTTCATGCTCTGTCTGTCTCTGTCCCAAAAATAAATAAACGTTGAAAAAAAATTTTTTAAAGTATTTTCATTTTGGGGCACCTGGGTGGCTCAGTCGGTTAAGTGTCCGACTTTGGCTCAGGTCATGATCTCGCAGTTTGTGAGTTCCAGCCCCACGTTGGGCTCTATGCTTACAGCTCAGATCCTGGAGCCTGCTTCAGATTCTGTGTCCCTCACTCTCAGCCCCTCCCCCACTTGTGCTCTGCCTCCCTCTGTCTCTCAAAAATGAATAAGTATAAACGAAAATTTAAAAAAAAGTATTTTCACTTTTATTTAATGAAGATTTAAATAATTGTATCCAGTTTTTATTCATTATGAAAACGGTATCTGTCATCAAGCTGCAAAGCAAAATCAAGAAGTATTACATTTTTAAATTCCCATATTCATAGCCCCTGAAATTTTACAATCTTTCTTATATACTGCTAAACAAACAAACAAACAAAATGTTTGAATAAAGGATTTATGCAAAAAGAGAATTATTGGAATGTTGATAATGTTGTTCTTTTAGTCCTGTAAAAATGTAATCAATTAACATTTCTTAAATAAGAAGAAATTTTTTTAGCCCCCCCCCAAGCTTATCACTATTTTTTCTAAAAGAATGAAAAAATACTGATAATAGGGAGCAACAGAAGTTATGTTACTATACCCTTAACTCACTCTCTCAGGGTAATTATTCCATTTAAGTAGATAAGCAAATAAAACACTGAAAAGAATGCACAGCAACATTTTCCAGCTTGGTTACCAACTGTGCATGCACTCAAATACAGAACATTTTGTAGTAAAGATTAAAGCAAAAGAACAGATTAATTTTGATTGTGATACAGGAATAAGCATACAAGTTTGGCTGACTTAAGTTCCAAAAAAGAACATGTTCAAAGACAAGATGCTGCAACTATTACAATTCTTAGAGTCTCTTTCCACTCATGAGATCATTTTTAATTCATATGATTCAGGTGTTACCATAAATTGGATACATTTAAAATATCCTTCGGGGCGCCTGGGTGGCGCAGTCGTTAAGCGTCCGACTTCAGCCAGGTCACGATCTCGCGATCCCGCGGTCCGGGAGTTCGAGCCCCGCGTCAGGCTCTGGGCTGATGGCTCAGAGCCTGGAGCCTGTTTCCGATTCTGTGTCTCCCTCTCTCTCTGCCCCTCCCCCGTTCATGCTCTGTCTGTCTCTGTCCCAAAAAAATAAATAAACGTTGAAAAAAAAAATTAAAAAAAAATATCCTTCAAGTGGTATTATTTCTGACTCTAGTTCGGCAGCAATGTGTAAGAACTATAAGCATAGGAACCAAGATATTCAGTATAATTTTTATACACCATTTACTGCACCTACTTTAGAAATTGATGTAAGACTGCACATTGACCTAAAATGTCTAACAGAGGATATTAGGTAAAAACCTGAACAATAATCTACTGAAGGAAGCAGGAAAATATATGCAGGAAAATATATACACTAGATAATTGAAGTGAATTGACTACTGACTTAATTTCTAAATTTATTCAGAGCTTCTTGTCCATTATTTGATCAAAATCAGGGAATATTCTGAAATGCTGACTTTCACTATCTGATTATATGATGTAATGGAGAAACAAAGGCTTTCTTAGGAATGAATTTACTGCAGGATTCTAAATTAAAAAAAAAAAAAATGAAACTTTTTTTTCCCCCGCACTAGAAAAAACAAGACTTGTGAACTGTTTCTCTCATTAGATTTCTCATGAGAAATTAAGCGAGTAATAGAACACAGGTCATATACAGTTGAATTATCTGGTATTTCCCTGAACTATTGATACTCTGCAAAGCATACTAAAGTATCACGCCCTTAACAAATCATATATTCAAAAGACAGAAGATGACATTCAGTTGTGAAAATTTAAACGCCTGTATCACATTTTTGCAGATGGAAGATTTTTGAACTTCCATAAGAACATATGCCAAAATCAAGCTTCATGGTTAACTTCTTTTAGGGTTGAGGTCTCCAACAACTTCCCAGAAATAAAATGTGTCATTCTAAGCACTGTTGGAAAGCAGACTTCAAAATCTGCGTCATCTAACCTTGATTATTTGAATGTCATTCTTAGAGAAAACTGTGTTCCTGCTTTAACTTTCAAATCCATCTTATAGTATGACACTTTAATTCTATTGCTCTTAGGGAATCTTGAGAAAAATGTTTTAAAAATACAAATCAATCTTATATAACATCTGCCATACTGCACTTAATTGTCAAGTGACCTGTAATTTAGATGCCACTCCAATTTGCTTACACTTTTAGATACTGTGTCTGATATTATGGTATAAACCCTACAGATATAAATCTTATCCATACTTCATACTTTAATTAATTTACTCCTTCATTTAATAATAGCCATACCAATGCAATTGCATATCTAAATACAAATTAACAAAGTATTTCCTAAGTTACTTTGAAGTTTTTAAAAGCTAACACTATATGTTCATTCACAATGTTCTTCATAAAATATTTTGTTAAAATGATGGCTTCATCTGCTATTGATATATTTCAGAGCCTTTGGAAATGGCTGGTTCTCAATAATGTGAAAGTGACTATCTTTGGAATACAGAAGAAATATTCTGTAAAATAAACAAATCATCCCAACAACAACAACAACAACAACAACAACAACAACACAAGTCTCCTAATTCTCATTTAACACACTTTGGCTTTCCGACCCAGTACAGAATGCACAAGATGTTCTTGATATAAGACATCTATCCTAATTCTAACAAGTGTCCTAAAAACCTGGTTTTCTGGTTCTAAGTCCAATAGATACTTGCTTCTTTCCAACACTAGGGTGATTAAATAATACGAACTTAATATTTTTCCTATACTCAAAATGTTTTGTCCACTCCAATTGGTAGACCTCCCTCACCCTTCTATTTCTACTGCATATATGCCAAGTCCTTTTTTTTTAATTTTTCTCCAAATTGGGCTTAATGTTTCGTGTGACTTGTAAGTTTAATAATAAAATCTAGACAAGACCTGTGAGACTATCAAAGATATTCTAGTGAATATCACCCTCTTCTCATGCATATTGTTCTCCAGAATTCTTTCTACTCATCTTGGTTTGAAGAAACTACTCACTTTGCTGTTGCTGTTTCCATTATATAAATCTCCTAACTTCACAAACTACCTCATCCCTCACCTCCAATTCATCTTTTTCTTTAAATCAACTTTACTGAAGTATAACATACCTATACTAAAATGCAACTTTTAAATGTGGTTATGTGACTTTTTGACAAATGTATACTAACAAAACCAAGATCTAGAACATTTTCATCACCTCAAACTGTTCCCTCATGCTCCTTTGCATTCAAATGGCACCCCCTTTCCTGGTCCTGGGCAACACTGATATGCTGTATCTCTATAGGTTAGTTTTGCCTTCCTCAGAATGTCACATAAATGGAAATGTACTTTATGAACTCTTTTACACCCGGTTCCTCTCATTCAGCAAAATGATTTTGAAATGCATCATGTCATGCTGTTGCATGTTTCAGGATCCATCCTTTTAAACGTCAGGTAGTATTTAAGGGCAAACCACAATTTGTCTATTCAATCACCTGTTGGTACAGTTTGAGTTGTCTCCAGGCTGGAACTATTAGCCATGCTGAACATTTGTGTGTGCGTGTGTGTGTATGTATATCTATCTATCTATCTATCTATCTATCTATCTATCTATCTATCTTTTTGTGGTCATACATTTTCACTTTTCTTGGATAAATACCTAACAGTGAAATTGCCTGGGTCCTGTGGTAAATTTATATCCATTATTATGCCAATTTCATAACAAATTGACAAATATTCTCTAAAGGGTTATAAAACATTGCACTTCAATTTGCATTGTATCTCACTAATATTGGTAGTATTAGTCTTTTTTTTTAATGTTAGCCATTCAAGGGATGTTTAATGGTAGCTCACTGTGGTTTTAACTTTCATTTCCATAGATAACTAATGATTTTGAACATCTTTCATGTGTTTGTTGACCATTAGTATATCTTGTTTTGTGAAGAGTCTGTTAAACTATTTCATCTATTTTTCTTTTTGAGTGGGTTATTTGGATATAAATTATTTGTTGTATATGTGTATTATAAATATTTTCACACAGTTTCTGGCTTATTTCTTTGTTTTCTTAATACTGTCTTCAAAAGAACCAACGATTTCCATCTTATTTGTCTTTTTGTTTGTTTTGTTATGGTTTATACTTTTGGTGATTCACCTGAGAAACCTTGTTCAACTTCAAGTCCACAAATATCTATTTTTTTACTTTGTTTCCAGCTACTAAACTTTCAGTTCAAACATCATGGCCCAAAAACAGCATAGTTAGTATTCTAATCTTTGAAAATGCTTTTGCAATTTCTTGTTGTACAAGAAACATCAAATAACATTAATACTTGTACACAATCTAGCAAAAGACTTTCACAAAACTTAATTTGTATTTAGCAAGTTACCTCAAGCATTTAGCCAATTCACTCATTTGGTGGGAATCTGACAGTTAACAGTAGCTTCACATAGTTTAATTACAATAAGCAAAAACGTGGAGATATTATCTGCTTGTGGGTTTGTGGAGGGAAGAGAAGAAATCTTTGCTAACATACCAAAAATTTTAAATTAATACATGAGACTCTCATCAGAATTGGCGATTATGGAACTTCCTGGGCAGAGGAACTGGAGAATGAGAGAGAAGTAAAGTTTTAGGTGGGAAGGATAATAGAAATGGCAAGTAAAGCAATGTGTCTATCATCTCGGAGACTGATGAGTTGACTCATCTTTGAGGAAAAAAGAGGGTGCAAGTAGAAATGGAAAAAGCAATTTTAAATAAAATTCTAAGCGGTAAGATGAGCAATATGATCTTCTTGTTCAAATTTCTCAATGGAATAAAAAATGATTTAAGCATCTAGAGAAGTTCTGCAAATACCATGCCTCTGAGGCATATTAAGAGCTGCGACATAAGAGGAAAACAATGGCAGGAGGCTGACTAGAACTTTCCTTGGGTCCTATGAGATGATTCTTAAATATACATATGAATTATCAAGGATAACTTACAAAGAGGCCAGAAGTAGCAAATTTCAGACTCAATGCAATTTTCAGACTCCAGTATCTGGTACCAGCTCTGACTAACAATCTAGTATCTACGCTGACTATCAACACTGATGCCAGAATTACTAGAGATTATTGCTGATGGAAAAAAATAAACGTACAAAAATAAGTATACAAAATATAAGTAGGGGTACCTGGGTGGCTCAGTTGGTTGAGCATCTGCCTCTTGATTTCGGCTCAGGTTATGATCTCACAGTTCGTGAGACTGAGCCCTGCTTTGGGCTCTGTGCTGACAGTGCAGAACCTGCTCCAGTTTCTCTCCCTCACACTCTCTCTGTTCCTCTCCCGTTCTCACACACACACACACACACACACACACTCTCTCTCTCTCAAAAATAAATTTTAAAAAAACCTTTAAAACAGCAACAGCAAAAAACAAAATAGAAGTATATTAAAACAGTATTTCTATTTTAAAAAATCCAGAAAATGAACAGTAGGGTTTACAAATTATAGCAGGTGTTCTTACCCAAATAATGAAAGAAACATACTGTTGCAATAATAACGACTTTCTCCCAGGTTAACTTTCAGACCACAATTTAGGGGAATGGTATATTATCTGTTACTATAAACAGTGCTTAAAATGTTTGGCGAGAAAATCTAATCACTCTCAACTGACACTGCTGAACTGTTAATGACCAAAGTGCACAGTTGAAGGCTTTAACTCAATATACTGTCACTAAAGAAATGGAGAGATTAAAGGATAAGAGACATCATTCATTAATACTTATTAAACCAGAAAAGAATGTTGATACTTTGAATGTCACATCTTCTTTAAGCTTCTACTATTTTATTACTTAAAAAATGAACTCACTGAAATAGCCTTGAAAAACAGTACTCTGTTCTTCCTTTTGACATGAAGTAATGAACTCTCAGCTGATTCAGAAATGATCTATACTTGATAGTATAGATGGCTATATAATTGTCAAGTCAGCCATTTATATAATAACATAAAAATTAAAATTAAAAGTCAGGGTTGCCTGGGTGGCTCAGTTAAACATCCAACACTTGGTTTTGGCTCAGGTCACGATCTCGCAGTTTGTGGATTTGAGCCCTGTGTCAGGCTCCATGCTGATGGTATGGAGCTTGCTTGGGTTTCTCTTCTGTCTCTGCCCCTCCCTGCTAGCTCTCTCTCTCTCTCAAACTAAATATATAAATTTAATAATTTTCTTTTTAAAATTTTTTTTTCAACATTTATTTATTTTTGGGACAGAGAGAGACAGAGCATGAACGGGGCAGGGGCAGAGAGAGAGGGAGACACAGAATCGGAAACAGGCTCCAGGCTCTGAGCCATCAGCCCAGAGCCTGACGCGGGGCTCGAACTCACGGACCGCGAGATCGTGACCTGGCTGAAGTCGGACGCTTAACCGACTGCGCCACCCAGGCGCCCAATTTAATAATTTTCAAAAATTAAATTAAATTAAATTAAAATTCAATTTTCGGGGGCGCCCGGGTGGCTCAGTCGGTTGAGTGTCTGACTTCGGCTCAGGTCATGGTCTTGCGGTCTGTGGGTTTGAGCCCCGTGTCAGGCTCTGTGCTGACACCTCGGAGCCTGGGGCCTGCCTCAGATTTTGTGTCTCCCTCTCTCTCTGGACCCCCACCCCCACTCATACTCTGTCTCTCTCTGTCAAAAATAAACCTTAAAAAATTAAAAAAAAATAAAGAAAATTCAATTTTGGAATTTTTTTCATCAATTCACATATTAGGGTTTTTTTTTTAACTTAAAACATTTTTTTAATGTTTATTTATTTTTGAGAGAGAGAGAGAGAGACAGAGCATGAGCAGGGGAGGTGCAGAGAGAGAGGCAGACACAGAATCTGAAGCAGGCTCCAGGCTCTGAGCTGTCAGCACAGAGCCCAAAGTGGGGCTCAAACTCACAAACCGTGAAATCATGACCTGAGCTGAAGTCAGACCCTTAACCACTGAGCAACCGAGGCACCCTGAGAGTTATTTTTTTTAATGCATTTTACTTTATTGTTTTTTAAGTAATGTTTACACACAGTGTGGGATTCAATCTTACAACCCCAAGATTAGGAGTCACATGCTCTACCTACCAAGCCAGCCAAGCACTCAGGGAGTTACTTTTTTATCCATGAAAATGAGTAATTTTTCACAAGTATTGATAATGTTTTTTATATAAGTCATATTGTATTTTCCCATATTGTATTTTGATACTGGAGAAAAATGTGCTAATTTTATTAAATAAAATATTCTTTATTAATGCCCAGTGTTTAGACATTAGTTTCTTCTAATAAAAGGAACCATGGCTCCTTGGAGAAGATTCCTGGGATGGGGCAAAGGATGTACTAGATACTTCTACACCATCTTGTTGTTCCAGAAAGTAAGGAAATGCTCACAAGATAAAAGGATGGGGCATGTCAAAGAGACAATGTGAAAGAGCTCCCAATTGCCAAAGCTGGAACCACTGGAGAAACAAATAAATAACATAGTATTGGAGTATAGCTCAAAGGATACAACAAAATTTAAAAAGATCATGAATTCATATATAAATAAGGAGCTGAATAAATAAATAATTGGGGAGAAAAGCCAAATCTCTCTTACAAAAGAACTTTAAATAATTTATGCCACTCCGTTTCTTCGAGATGTGGAACTTAATAGTCCACTGCAAATCCAACCCCCAGGCTGTGTTTAGTGAGTTAATTCCAAAGAGTATGAAAAGGGGAAAGGTAACTTTATGGTGGAGAAACCCAGCAAACATTACTTCATTCTAGTGATCAAGGTTAACACCATGTAGATAACATGACATAATACGATAAGAGGGGTCCTTCACCCCTGTGGTCTTTCTCCTCAAAACCAATTACCTCAGTCTAATTATGAGAAAAAAAAATCAGACAAACCAAAATTGAAGGTTATTCTGCAGAAAACCTAACCAAAGTCAAGGTCCTAAAGGAATAGGAAAGTCTGAAACTATTGCAGATCATGTCATTAGGGAGACATGATGATTAAATATATTGTGGTATACTGGATACAATCCTGTAATAGCAAAAAGGATATTAGAGAAAACTGGTAACATCTGAATAAGTTGTTAATTTTAGTTAACAGTAATGTACCCATATTGGTTGTTGGTTGTGACAAATGTACTCTGCTCAGGTAAGAAGATAACAATAGGGGAAACTTAAAGAGGGGTAAATGGTGTTCTCTGTACTACCTCTGCAACCTTTCTGTAAATACAAAACTTTTAAAATAAAAAAAAATATTTAAATTATTCTTCATTAGCAATATAAACAGGATTTTTAGGCTTATAATACATGACTGTCATTGTACTCACAGCTTCTAAGCTTTCATTAGAGCTTTTATCACTTTTATAAAAATGAATTTTGACAGACTATTTTTTGAAGATGAGTAACAGCTCCACCAAAGAATCTTTAATTTTCTGTGAAGATCTCGATGAAAAGCTGATGTTAAATTGTTTTCAATGTTTTCATGTTCCCTAAGGAATGTTGAAGGAAAGCTTCAGCCATATAAAATGATCTATTTGTTTGGGTACTCTTAAGGTGCTTGGTAGAGTGAGTTTGCATTATTAATATTTACTGAAGGCCATAATTCTATAGTACAGATCCATTAATTATAACTCCCCTGAAAGAATAATTAATGGGTCTGTACTATGAGATTAAAATTTATTTATAAGAATTTCTTGAAGTGAAACATGATCAATTGGGCTCAAATCTGTTGAGTACATAAACAGGTCTGAGTATAAGTGAAATATTTTATTTTTTAAGCCATTAGGGTAAATTTCATAAGGTAATTTTCTATCCCTAATAAAATTAAATGTTTACCTAAGAGTGTTAACTCTAATTTGAGCATGCATTCTAAGAGTTCTAAAATTATATTAAAATGTGCCATATCAAAACATTTTGTTGTTTTAATAATCAATGATGTTATTACTGATAAAGTCCATAGGATAATTTAGATTTCTATAGTATAAATGGCCTGCTTTTCTTGAGAATATTTTTCAGATGTGTCAATTTTCTGTGAAGATTGTCATTTATTTGTTCAGCCACCTAATGAGTAGTAAGGACACATTAGGCTTCCCTGACCTTAGATTTTAATTTTTGTCATGACTCCTCTCACTGCTAAGATGTGACTGTCCCAAGGCTTAGTAAGAAAAGGAATGCAGTGTACCTAATTGTGGCACAGAAGGACATTCTTCTGTCCATCTGTCTCAAGAGTGGGTATACTTCTGTACTTGTGCCTCGAGTGGGTGTACTCTTGAGAGCTAATTTGTGTCCTTCATCAGGTATGTTCTACAAATGGCAATGCGCTGACAGTCCCGGGCTCCTCCAATCCAGGTGCTGACCACTGAATTTCAGGCACACCTCAGTGAAGAACCAGGTTAGCCAGGGAGAAGTTGATTCCACACACTTCATTCCTTAAGTGTGTATATCCTTTTCTTACTCTTTATCATTTTGGCAGTAAACCAAAATGAGAGCAACAGTTAATTGCATTCAATGTCTAAATCAAGAGTAGCTCTTTGTACTTTGGCCAAGCTCAACAACCTTACCAATGTGAGACAAGTCTTTTATTGGTCTTGTTTTCTCCAAATGAAAATGCAAGTTGTTTTTTTCTTTATAATATCTTCTTGTAGGTGATATCTGCTGTTTTTGCCTTCCCAGCATCTAATCCATTTTATTATGTTAACAACAACTGAATTTTTCCTTTGGGGAGTGATTTCTCCTAAATTTTTAATCACTTTGTTTTGAGTAGTGCTGATCCAATATCCTTGAAATAGATGTGAGCATATAAGTAAGGCTTGGACACAAAAAGACAAGGCACATGAGCCAAATCATTTAAATGAAATTCAACTATGGGAATTGTGTTGGAATTTTGAGAAAGAGATGCTCTCATTCAGCTAATGCTGCTAAGATCATAGAATGTGTTTCTTCCTAAATTACTAGAAACCACCAAGTGGATGGTATATCCCTAGGAGCAAATCCAACACAGAGCCAATCCCATAAATGGAGAAAAAGCAACTGAGTCCTAAGTACGTATCTGACATACTAATAATTCAGTTCCACATGGCTAAATAGTTTTTACAAAACAGTGTGGCCAACACTTAAGCATCCTTTCTACTATAGGAATAAGCTTACTTATTCACACAGTGCTTATTGTGGTTGGGAAGTTACATGCCATAGAATCTAAAATTTGGAATTGGCTGGCACAAGTGGAGTAGAGAATCAGGACCCTACTTTATTCTTAGCTGGGAAGTTAGCAATGTTTATGTGATAGCAAAATAATTTATCGAATTATTTTCTAAGTTGGGGGGTCTTAGAGTAATTATTTTTAAATTTGGAGATTTATGAGATTTGGTAAAAAATGCCTATATATAAAAATGTGTTTACATTTTTTTTAAAATTTAGTATGTATATATTTTTTAATTTGCTTTTCACAAGGTGACACATTTAGATAATCAAAATTCATATGGTGCAACATCTTTTTCCAGGAAAATATTCTTATTCTACTCCTAGTCCCCAGTCATCCAGAGGCCCTTAATTTTACCAACTTATTGTATAACCTTGTATATATGTTTTATATATGCGTATATTATATATACATAATAGAAACATTACAGTTGACCTTTGAACTTAGGGGTCACACACACATATATACATTACAGTTGGGTGCTGACCCCTGTGTAGTTGAAAATCTGCATATAACTTCTGACTCTATCAAAAACTTAACCTATAGCCTACTGCTGACTAGAAACCTTATGGAATACAGAGTTGATTAATGTATTTTGTCTATGTACTATATACTGTATTCTTATAATAAAACTAGAAAAAATTATTAAAAATCATACGGAAACTTACATTTACAATACTGTACAGTAAAAAAAAAAATCTTTCTGCAAGTGGATCTGTACAATTCAAACCGAAGTTGCTCAAGGGTCAACTGCACGTACACACACACACATGCATAGAGAAATACGGTCATTGAGTTTTTCTTTTATACATATAGAATAACATGTTTTGCATGCTGTTCTTCAACTTGCATTTTTCAAATTACCATGTATTTGTATATAATGAGTACCCTCATTCTCTTACATAGCTGTATATTATTTCAGTTTACGGATCCATCACAATAGAGCTAAACAGTGTTACATTCCCACTCTTTTGCTATTACAAAGACAGCTGAAATTAATTTTATATTATATGCATTTTTATCTATAAAATAATTTTCCAGGTGTAGAATTACAGATCTAAAGGTATACTCAACTGTAATTCTGATTGATATTCCCAAATTGAGTTGTGTGGAGATTCTATCAGCTTACACATCCACCTGAGCTTAAGTGTTTTTCCACTCTCTTATTATGTATTCCCTGCTTCCAAAGTCTTTTAGTACAGATCTACACGGTATGTGAAAGCTCCAGTTGAAGTTTACCTTCTTAAAATCCGAGAGATTTTAAAAATCATGGCTTTTAAAAATATTTTCTGCTTAGTATCAATCATCCAAGAAGTTGAGAGAAACATTCTAACAGTAACTTGGCTACGCTGAGTTTGCTTTGCTCTTAGCTCTATTCTGATCTTGTGATCAATTCCAATTACTAATCTCATTTTTTTTCATTTTAATTTTTATTGGTTGATTGATGACTGATTGATATAGAGACCATGCATGTGCATGTTCAAGAGCAGGGAAGGGCAGAGAGAGGGAGAGGGAGAATCCCAAGCTGAGCATGGAGCCTGATGCAGGGTTCAATATCACAACTGTGAGAACATGACCTGAGCTGAAATCAAGAGTCCGAAGCCCAACCAACTGAGTCACCCAGGTGCCCCACCACTTTTTTCTTTACAATTAGTTTTATGATAACATTCTTAAAATAGTTCTGTGATTATTTCTTTTTAAAATATTTATGGAATTATAAAGTCTCAGTTAAAGGATATGTATATATCCTAGGCTGTACTTTGCATTAATTATGAAATTTTCCTCTAAGGCTATCATACTGATTTCTACTTCTACTTCAGAAGTTTCATAGCTCTAAATTTATTTGTACCTTCAATAGGCAAAGAGAAATATATCAGGTTATTTAATAGGCTGCAATTTACCAATCGTTACTATCAGGGGAAATACATGTGTGTGTGTGTGTGTGTGTGTGTGTGTGTGTGTGTGTGTATAATGCCATTCAAATAGACTCTAAATGGATTAAAATGTTAAGTTAAAAAAAAAGGAAGTACTTGAAGAATATATAATAGTATCTCTATCAATTACGTAGAATGCAGTGGACTTCTTAAAACGTATACATAATGAAATCATAAAGCCAAAGATTGATAGATGTGATTATGTTGACTTTTCTTCATAGTAAAGAAAACAAAATTATGAAGTAAATAAATAAATACGAAATATTTAAATAAATAAATAAAATATCTGAAAAAGTTTAAAGTTTGAGGGAAACATTTGTTCCTCATTCCTGGTGTTTCTTTTCATGAATAAGGAAGTCTAATAGTGTTACTCTCAGCTTCTCTGCCTAGCAAAGAAAGGATCACTTTTTCTTGCTGATAAATTTGGATGGATGAATTCACTGTGGTTGGCTCAGTCATTCCTCTTTTTTTGTATCAGGATCACATGCAGAACACATGTGTTCTATTCAACAGCTATGCAGTAGGCTAAGTATTGCTAAGGTTTTTTTTTAATGTTTCATAGCTTTCTTTTAAATATTTTTTTTAAGTTTATTTATTTATTTTGAGAGAGAGTCAGGGCACATTAGCAGGGGAGGGACAGAAAGAGAGGGAAAGAGAGACAATCCCAAGCAGGCTCTGTGCTGTCAGCGGAGAGCCAGACTCAGGGCTTGATCTCATGATCCTTGAAATCATGACCCGAGCTGAAATCAAGAGTCAGATGCTTAACTGACTGAGCCACCCAGGCGCTCCTGCTAAGTTCTAAGTAAGAGCTTTAAGTCCAGATCATAAGAGCTCATAAGAATTTAACCTGGAAGGCTGTCTTCATCTTATGGAGGTTCCCCCTCCCCCCCCCCCCCCCGCCCCACAGGTAAGGAGCTAGTTTTAGACCCTTATGAGTCTTAATTGATGACCTGTGGGATGAATGGGCCTCAGCAGAGCCTCTTGGTGTCAACAACCTCAGAAAGACGAAGTTCATGTGTAGACTCAGCCAAAACACAGATGCCAGGGCCTCAGGAGTTGAAAGCTATTGCTGGTTGACCTTAAACTATACAGAGGAGCTTTTCATTAGCAGATTAGGCTGGTGTACTATGAACGGGAAGGAAAGAACATCTTTCCACTCTTGGACTTTTTAAGTACTGGTAGGTTTGACAACGTTTGCAGCTTTTAAACTGAAAGACAGTTAAATTCTTTGTCTGCTACAGAGGGCTAGTGAGTTTCTAGCTTCAAATTCTGAGTTCTAGGCTTAGTACTTAAAACAGGATATGCTGCCTGAGGTAGGCACCTTCTAGAAAGGACTCCAAAGATACCTGCTTTTGTGTTTGCATTGTTGCATAAATCCCCTCCTCTAAGTATGGACTGTATTTGGTAACCCACTTATAATGAATAAAATATAGCAAAAGCTAGATTAAAAGAGACTGCAGAAAGTTTTGTGTGGAAAGTTAAAGACCCATTAAAAGGTGATTGTAATATGTAGAGAGATGATGGTGGTTTCGATAAGGTTTTTATCCATGTGGGTGGTGAAAACTGGCTGAAACTATATATATTTAAAAGGCAGAATGATTAAATTTCCTGATTTTCTGGATACGGGCTATAAGGGAAATAGAGTCAGAGGTGATTTCTAAGGTTTTTGCCTCAGCCAACAGAAGAATTGAGTAGGGATTTACTGGCATAGAAAAAAAGCTGCATCAATAACATATTTGAAGTGAGGGGGACTAGAATATGTGACCCTAAAATATGCCACTTGAGCATGTGGAATTTCTGGAGCTGAAGGCAATCAAGACCCAGCAGACTTGAGAAAACTTTTACCTCTCCTTTAACTACCTAAAATAATTGAGAGGGGAGATGGCCCAGAAAGAGAGCTCTTACCAGTAATAACTTTTTGTTTGAAAGGTCTATCTGTATGTCAGGGCAAACATCTAATTACCAAAAATCTGCTCTTCTTATTGTCCTGTGAATTATCCTCCTGCACTTTAAAGTCCCAGGTCCTGCCACATTCCTTAGTCCAGGACGGCATATAAGCCTCAAGTGAGCTACTTGTTCTTGGGTCTCGTATCTTTAGGGCTTTGCAAGATATGAAATTAAATTTGTGTTTTTCCTGTTAGTCTGTCTTATGTCAATTTAATTATTAGACTGGCCAAAAACCTAGAAGGGAAGAAGGGAAAGCCATTCCACCCTTACAGAGGTTTATTCAAGTTAAGTATGAAATTTCAGTTGGACATCATAGTAGAGAAGTCAGGCAAACACTTGGATACACTGGCTGAGATAGGACAGAGAACAAGATTGTGGAAAAATCAAGGGTTCAAGGAGCTGACATGCCAGGGTAAGGCAATAATTTATACAATTCAGAACTATTTTAGGAGCAATATTGGAAACAGTAAAAATGAGTAAGGATCTATAAACTTCAAAGAATAGAGGAAGGAGTATGATGAGGGTCTAATGAAGACTGCAATAAAGAGTGGTATAATCTAATGGCATGGGCTTCCAGCCAAGATTTATTAGGGAGGCCAAGACGACAGTGGTCAGGGAATTGTGAGGAGAAGCAAGAAGGACACCTGCTTCTTTTCTATGGGACACTTCATAACATGAAGCATGTGGTCATAAAAATAGGTACCATTTATCTTATGCCACCTGAAAGCCAAAATGGCTTCATCAAATTATTCCTTCATAAGCCTTCTCAAACAGGACAGCAAGTTTTGCATCTCCCTATAGCAAATACACCTGGGACCAACTTTGCCAATTATGAAAAACAAAAACAAGACAAAGGAATTAACACAATAAACAGAAAGTACAGTAAAACCTTGGTTTGCGAGCATAATTCATTCTGGAAACATGCTTGTAATCCAAAGCACTTGTATATCAAAACGAATTTCAAGAACCATTGGCTCAGTGGTGATCATGTGATGTTCGGCATCACATATTACTTGTATCGCAAGATGCTGCTTGTTTATCAAGTTAAAATTTATTAGAAATGTTTGCTTACCTTGCAAAACACTCGCAGAACAAGTTACTCGTAATCCAAGGTTTTACTGTATTTACTTCAACTCTACCTATTCATTGTCTAAATTTTGTTTTGCTGTATTATATATTCTAACCTTCACAGGATAATATATGGTTTACCTCTTTTCCCATACTTCATCCTTGTCCAATCTCTCTCAAGTTTTCAAGAAACTTTGTAAGCATTCGCTAAAATCTATCTAGTCCTAATAGCTAAATCCTGATTACAGAAGGTGCTAAAATTGAGAACAAATACATCAGCCTTGAAAATACCTCGAGTAGGGGCGCCTGGGTGGCGCAGTCGGTTAAGCGTCTGACTTCAGCCAGGTCACGATCTCGCAGTCCGTGAGTTCGAGCCCCGTGTCGGGCTCTGGGCTGATGGCTCAGAGCCTGGAGCCTGTTTCCGATTCTGTATCTCCCTCTCTCTCTCTGCCCCTCCCCCATTCATGCTCTGTCTCTCTCTGTCCCAAAAATAAATAAACGTTGAAAAAAAAAAATTTTTTTAATTAAAAAAAAAAAAAAAGAAAATACCTCGAGTAGACAAAACAGTTTAGTTATACAAACAAAACTCAATTTAGCTTATTTCGCATGACTAACTTGACCTGTGTCTTTTCTTGTTTGTGTCTATGGAAATCATAAACAAAACTTAAACTGGTTACCCAAAATTGATATGAGGTGAACACCAAAAAATTCCCTACCACTTAATAAAAGTCTAATATAACCAATCACTGTATAGAATAAACTGCCTTCCCACTGTAAAAGTTCCTTATACCCCTGAGCTTCATTCCATGTTTTCGTTTGAGTGCTCCTGGTTTACTAAGTGTCTTTTTGGTACGTGCACAATAAACTTTCATCAATTACTACTTTGTTGATTCAATGATTTTATTTCCGTTTTTTTCTTAACTTTTGACAGTGTCATCCCCTTTACTATGCACAAATCACAACTGTTAAAGGAAACTTTAGGTTATGAATTTTTGTTTGTTTCTTTGCTTTAAAAATACTTAATTCACCACATGAACAAAGGCAATTTTGAAGTGGGACATATATAATTGTGCGCAGGAACCACTTTTCCAGGGCTCCCTAGAGTTGACAGTGTTCATATATTCCTGAAAGAATTAACACCCCACCAAGGTGATATAAAAATTATGTGAAACTGGAAATTTCTGAACAATCAGTAACCAAAGAAAAAAACATTACCTAAACTTAAGGAGAGTGTCTCCCCAAAGCAGCTGCCAGTGATACCCCTCCTAGGGAGTTTCTTGTTCAGGAAAAGATTGACTTTTAATTAGCACTAGAAGTGGCAATCCAACTGCCCATTACCACCAAAAAGCCCAACAGAACCTCCCGTACTTTCCCTTGGAAGCCCTAAACAGGGCCCCGATTTTGGTTAATTTGGTATAGAAATCTGTATCTCTTACTATTCAATGAACTTTTCACAACTGAGTAGACCCCATGTATACTAAACTGTTTCCCTGTTAAGCTGTCTTTGGTCAGTTTATTCGAGGGATGCAAGCTACTCAGTCCTAATTGGTAGAGGAAAAATCTTCCTCTCAAAACTTTCCAAATTCAAGTTCCATCACATCACATTGATAGTCTGAAATTGGCCATGGAAGGACTATTTACACTGTAGAAATGGGCAAATGCTACAAATCAGAAAAAATGAAGATGGTAACAGAACCTACTCTTAAGGGTTGTTGAGAGGAGTAAATGGGGTAAAACTAATAAAAGCAGGGCAGACACACATTAAGTGCTAAATAGGTGCTATGTTTTAGCGATTATCACGCTCTGTTGAAATTACTTGCGTCTGCTAAAATGTGAGCCACCTACAGGACAGGTTTATGTATGTCTCATCTTTATATCACAGAAACTACCATTACTATTCAATTAGGGTTTATTGCACAGTCTGTTTTTTATAAATTGAGATATAAATTCAGATACTTATTTACAATTTCTGTACATTTTAATATTTATGATATTATAAACAAAAGCACATGCTTACATTACTTTTGAAAGCTCTTGTTTTCATCATAGGAATTAAGTAACTTTCTGTTCATAACTTTAAAAACATTAGTATGTTCTTAATTAATTTTAGCCACAAAAAATACCCAGCATGCTACAAAACCCATCTTGTTATCTAGACTAATAAATATATAACAAATACAATGAAGCATTTGTATGAATAATTGTTGAATGTGGAACTGCTTGGCAGGAGCTAAGTAGTTAATGTGAATGTAAATAAATTCAGCTACAAAACACAGGTACACATATCTGTGAAGATTATTCACTGTGACTGGTAGTGCACTTAATTTTCAATTGAAATGAAATAAAACGATAAAATCAGTAGAATGCTAATCCAACTCTAATGTTCACTGCCTATAAATTAAAATTGCTATTTGGATATAAGCTTTATATTTAGGGAAAGTTGCCAATGAGTTTTTTAAAAGAGTTATTGTTTCAAAAACAGTGTAACATTTATATTAATTCAAAAATTCATAGTAATAAATTTAATGTTGAGGAATTTATGTATTTTAGGTTACCTATATCTTTTGTTTGTTAATGGTTTCTAAATAATCAATACTACACTCACATAATACCAATAGTGCTTGCACTCAACAAAGTGTGATGAAAATTCTATACAATAGTACAAAGAAAATTCTTTGAAAAAAATATAAATATCACAACCAGAAAAATTAAAAAATATATATTTGATATAATTGTATCAGTAAGTGAAGTAAAATAAAATACAGCAATGTAAAGAGAGTGCTTATTTTCCTTCTCAAATTCATAAGCTGTTGAGATTCACCTCAATTAGTACTGAATGGCATGTGACTACAGACAAAATGTCACATGAACCTAGATATTCACAACTGCTTTGCCTTCATGTTTTCTTCCCATTCCATTCCTATTTTCTAGATACTACTTCAAGTGATATCTACACACAGAATAAAGAGTAAATAATAAACTAATAACAGGAAACTAATCCATTTAAGCTTCAATTCCTAAGTCTCTTACATGGCATCCTATAATTGAAAATGTGTAATAAAAGTGAGATGCTATTACCCAATTTCCATAGGTTAATAATTTAGTTTATAAATTAATTCTCTAGAATATTTTACTGTGCTAGATGCATTTAAAAATTCTTTAGTCTCGCAAGTCACAAAATTCCTCATTTATGCTAGATCTTTTATTTATAATTAATGAACTTATCAAGTTCACATTATCTGGGGCTTTTATTCAAAGCACTGTGTCCTTGAATTTAACATTTTAATTTCTTTTTCAATTATGCATCTTTTAGTTCCCTAATGGTTGCCAAAGTATATAGAGATCAGAAATTCTGGATTGGCAAAAAAAAAAAAAAAAAGTGTTTTCCAGTTTTGGCCTTCTATGTCACCCTCTGAAAGCAAAAGAAGACAACATTAATAAAGAATGTGTGTTATTGATAAATTGTAGCTCACTGGCATTCAGATTTGGTAGTATAGTAAACAATTTAAATTACTTTCAAACATTTTTGCTTCTCTATTAAATTGAGGTTTATAGCCAGCTTTTTAAGATGCAGTATTTAAATTGGTTTCATAAATTAAAGTGGGCACACACACACATACACATATCATGCAGTGAAAAAATGCACAATATACAGGCTTAATGGAGTTTTTTATACTGAAGGGAACATTTGGAAGAGGTTGCCACATTTAATAAGTGCTCTGACTCTTTGTAAGACTGAAACAAGATTTTTAGAATTAATTCAAGCCCTGGAACTTTTCTTGAAGAAATAAAAACCAAACATGAAGCCATTTTCCATGCCCTCAAAGAATAGAACATTTTGAACCATTAGATTTGTCTATGGCATAAAACATTTGTCTATGGCATAAAACTAGCAGTGAAAGCTAGTATGAACACAAAAGAACGATACTAAAACTTTCTTTCCTACTTTCTATTGACCTTTTCTCTCAATTAATCAGGGAGAGTTAACCGTCATACTGCAGACTAAATAAATTAGCAGCCTATCCAACATTAAATGACTACTTACTCAACTTCTATAGCTTCCTGAATATAAGAACCCATGAGAAATTGCATCACATAAACAGATTTTTTTCTACAGGGAAAATCAGTAAGTTGCGCTTTTAAGCACTAATATCTGAGGGTTCTTACTTTGGTACAATAGAGTTAAGGTAATTAATATATATAAAGAAGTCAGCAAAATGCCTTATTGATGATAGATGCTTAATAATGATTACTATTTCCACTCAACAAGGAAAAGATAGTAAAATGGGAATTTGTTTGGAATTTTCTGACTCCTAGTCCTGAGTTCTTTACATACCACCATAGCTATTACTCTCCTTCAGATCATTTATTAGAGCAAACATAAATTTCTAAATCACCACGGCACTTTCATTGCTACAAAGAGTTATTCAGAGTTTTAAACGTGCATATGCCTTTGTCTTGACAACTAAATTATAAACTGAAGAACAGGAATTTATCTTCCTTCCTTCCTTCCTTCCTCCCTCCTGCCCTCCTTCCCTTTCTCCTCTCCTCTCCCATTTCAAAATTTGAAAAATTCGCAAAAAAAAAGTTGCAAAATTTGACAACAAACAGGTTTTAAACCTGATAGCTAAACAGTGAACTATCAATAGAACATCTTTCGAAAGTCATTAAGAATATTTCCCCATCTAGAATTTGTTCACAGTCTTATCATTTCAATGAAATTTTCTCTTGCCTGATTTCATTCGGTTAACTTTTCTTTTCCTGAGTGAAATGAAAATAAATTTTTACAATTGTTTTTGTTTCTTCTCAATCTAGGAAATCCAAGTCTAATTTGCAGCTGAGAAAGAGTAAATAGGAACTTACCAATCTTGGGTAAGAATTACATTAAACCATTACCATAAACCATTTTCACATCTCTGAAATGAACATGATAATTTTAACACTTGTTCTTATGGTTTTTATTGCATGAGATTTTTGTGAAAATTAAATACTTTATACATATAAAACTTGATCTTGGCTCAGGTCATGATCTCACAGTTTGTGAGTTCAAGCCCTGCGTTGGGCTCTGTGCTGACACCATGGAGCCTGCTAGGGACTCTTTCTCTCCCTCACCCCTTGACCCTCCCCCACTCATGCTCTCTCTCTCTCTCTCAAAATGAACATTAAAAAAAAATGTTAGTTGGCTTTAAGGGGATTTGAAAATTCAGGCCACTGTAAAGTAGAATAAGATTCAATGAGCCTAACCTCATCATTGACCTCATCTCTTGAAGTCCAGCTCTACTTAGCTTTAACCCTGACCCTGACATTGTGAAACTATGCCCTTCTTTCTGGGATACTGTTAGTTTCTTTATTTCTTTCTACAAATAAAAAGACAAACATCTTTACAAAGAACAAGAACATCATATAAAATAAGAAAAATATAGAAACATTTTTGAAAGTCAGTAGATAATCTATTACATTTGAATGAGAAATTAGCAAACAGTATCTTTTCATTTTGAGCTACTTTGATATACTATTATATGTTTGCTTATAAAAAACTAAAATAGAAAATAATATTGTAATTTATTATTGATAGTGTCAAAGATTGAACATATTTATTTTTTAATGACTTTTTAAAGTTTATTTCTTTATTTTGAGGGGTGGGGGAGTGGCAGACAGAGAGGGAGAGAGAGAATACCAGGAAGGCTTTGCACTGCCAGTGTGGAGCCAGACATAGGGCTCCAACCCACTAACCATGAGATCATGACCTGAACTGAAAACAACAGTCAAACACTCAACCAAATGAGTCACTCATGTGCCCCAAGACTGGACCCACCTACTGAAGGCTCTATTCTAGTTACTTTAATGTTTTCATGGAATTGCACTGTTCTAATTATATTAGCTATTTTAAATGGTTAAAAGTAATGGTCATTCATAAAACGGAATTCATACTTTAAAATTAACACATTAGCGGAAAATGGGTGGCTCAGTTGGTTAAGCACCCGACTTTTGATTTCGGCTTAAGTCATGATCTCACCATTTGTGGGATCCAGCCCCATGTGGGGCTCTCAGCTGACAGTGTGGAGACTGCTTGGAATTCTCTCTCCCTCTCTGTTTGCAGCTCTCTCAAAATAAATAAACATTAAAAAAAATAAATTAAGTTAAATTAACAGGTCATTTAACCAACATTGTTATCGACTAAGGCATTTCACATTTTTCAATGAATGATAACTGAGATTCCCAATTCAATGTCAAGATTTCCCTTAAAACTTTTATATTTGATAGACATTATCTTCAAACCCATTACATATACTCCTGCATTATTATTTTGAGCATACTGAATCACACAGTTCATTCTAATGTATGATTTAGAAGTATCATTATAAACATCAATTACTTCCTGTGCTTGTTATACTGGGACAGCAACTTGAATTACTGCCATTCTGTCAAGTGCCCCTTCATGTTATTGCTGTCATTATGCCCCTAACAAAACCCCTCCTAATTTGTTCTTTTTAAGCCAGGGTTTTCCAAAATTACTCAAATATGTAACATTTTTCATATGATAATGTATCAACACAACATAATCAAGAAGTTGAGGTAAAATATGCTCTAGGATTAAAGTAGATGCCAAAAACTTATTGATCATCAGAAATGATCTGCATTTGATTATTGTATTTAACAAAACATTTAGTAATATAACAGAGACATATAAAATTATAACTTAAGACACATAACATAGGCCAGCTATTGAACAGGTAGTTAGCAAAAATATATATAAATGAAACAAATATGTTAAACATAATTGTTTAATGCTTCATCTAACTTAGCTTTCAAATTTATGATACGATTTGGAAGTGAAAAATGACTTCTAAAATCAAGTATCTCATGATCACAAGAGCTCTATAAATGTGTTTGGTAGTTTT
Source organism: Felis catus (assembly GCF_018350175.1). NCBI lineage: Eukaryota > Metazoa > Chordata > Mammalia > Carnivora > Felidae > Felis > Felis catus. Next base: position 130,054,305 of record NC_058371.1, read on the forward strand.
CATATATATTTTGAAAATAAATTGTAAAATCATAAATGCTAAATTAAAAATTGTTTAGTTATTTTGTGGTATATTCTCTCAGAATACCAATTACCATTTCAGGGTGCCTGGCTGGCTCAGTCAGTTAGGTGTCTGACTTTGGCTCAGGTCATGATCTCACAGCTCTTGAGCTTGAGCCCCACGTTGTGCTCTGTGCTGACGGCTCAGAGCCTCGAGCCTGCTTCCGATTCTGTGTCTCCCTCTCTCTCTGCCCCTCCCACCTCACGCTCTGTCTCTGTCTCTCTCTCAAAAATAAACATTAAAAAAATTAAAAACAACATTTCACTGAATATAAGAGTTCTTTGGAACAAGGCTTGAGAAACATTAGTCTAATCTGTGATGGATTTAGGAATAAGATAACTAAGACTATTTAAATTGAAGGAGGCAAATGTATCTATAAGAAACTGAGTAGCAGATCTATGAGTAAAATATGAGATTTTATATATATGTATATATATATATATACACACACACACACACATATACATACATACAGGTATATATATACATATATATACACATATATACATATATACAGGTATATATATACATATATATACACATATATACATATATATGTATATATGTATATACATATATGTGTGTGTACACACACACACACACACACACAATCTTGACCCTGGCACAATACAGGAGTTAGGAACACTGACCAAACTTCCACCAACAGTTGAAAATCTACATATAACTGTTGACTCCTCAAAAATTTAACTACTAAGAGCCTACTATTGACTGAAAGCCTTACTGATAACATAAACAGTTGATGAACATATTTTTGTATATTTATTATAGGCTTTACTCTTAAAGTAAGCCAAATGAATGAAAATGTTAAGAAAATCATAAGAGAGAATACTGTACTGTGTTTATGATACTACACTGTATTTACTGAAAACAATTATGTATAATTGGATCTGTGCAGTTCAAACCTGTGTTCAAGGTTCAAATCTATCTATCTATCTATCTATCTATCTATCTATCTATCTATCTTCACAGGATAAATATTTAATAGTATATTTATTAAGAAAAATATTTCTGGGGCGCCTGGGTGGCGCAGTCGGTTAAGCGTCCGACTTCAGCCAGGTCACGATCTCGCGGTCCATGAGTTCGAGCCCCATGTCAGGCTCTGGGCTGATGGCTCAGAGCCTGGAGCCTGTTTCCAATTCTGTGTCTTCCTCTCTCTCTGCCTCTCCCCCGTTCATGCTCTGTCTCTCTCTGTCCCAAAAATAAATAAACGTTGAAAAAAAAAATATTTCTACTTCATTGACAATCTTCAAGTAACATTTTTATATTACTGTTTTTGTTTTTATTATTAATAGTTGCTGTTATCTACTAAAGATCTTCCAGGGGCGCCTGGGTGGCGCAGTCGGTTAAGTGTCCGACTTCGGCCAGGTCACGATCTCACGGTCCGTGAGTTCTTGCCCCGCGTCAGGCTCTGGGCTGATGGCTCGGAGCCTGGAGCCTGTTTCTGATTCTGTGTCTCCCTCTCTCTCTGCCCCTCCCCCGTTCATGCTCTGTCTCTCTCTGTCCCAAAAATAAATAAACATTGAAAAAAAAATTAAAAAAAAAAAAAGAAGATCTTCCATGTCTTAGGCACTGTGCTGAGTATGTATTTAACACTCACAGCAATCATATGAGATATGGATGAGTATCACCTCTTATTTTCTAGATGAGGAATTTAGACTTAGGTTATATTTATTGTAAAAGTTATACACCAAGTAAGTGACAGAAATGGAATTACATGTCTAAAGTCAGAATTTGAGTACAACTCCTTGAAATAAAAAACAAGAAGCTCCAAATGAAAGCACATAACTTTGTATCCTGGGATCATGGTCTATGTGGTATCATTTTGTCAGGAAGTTGGGATTTCAATCCTGAATAATCACTCCAGAGAACTAAACTTCCTACTTTAAAGAGAAAAAAGAAAAAAGAAAAAACACAAAGGAAGCAATATGGTGGTTTCTGGTTGCAGCAGGAGGATAGAATGGTGAACGGATAACAGCTTATGCATTAGGAAAGAATATGGTCTCACTGATCAGGTGGGAAAAATACAATTTGGAAAGAAGAAGAGAAAATTACATTAAAAAATAAAACTGAATTTACAGAACTTTAGGACCATTTGATATAAAAGACAACAGGTTTCTGTAAGAAGGAAATTTTAACAGGTTTTAAAGGGCAATAATTAGTTCATACAGTGAACAATTTGGAATTTGAGAAGAGGACATAAGAAACTACCTAAAAGAAAACTTCTTCTAAGGGTAAGTGAAATATTATTAATTTCCCCACAAAGAAGCACTGATAATCAAACCACACTTACACTTTTAACACTTAGTGGCATACCAATTAATATTTAGTTGTTTTCTTCATCTTTCTACTCAAGCATCCCTTGACCTCCATCCCTACCACCCAAAGACTTATCCAACCTCTTTCCTGAGTTATTACTCTGCTTTGAATGCCATTATTGTACTTATTACATTAATATTTTTAAGGCTTAGAATCTCTTCTAGAATATGAACTTCTGCTAGTAATAATTACTGCTGGTACCCCACACATATTGCTTCCTATTCCATTAGTCAGTTCTGTGTATGCTTGCCAAGTTTATGCATGCTTTGCTTCTAAAGACTATACCTGCAACCTTCAGGGAACTGTCTTAGGGACTAGAGTATCTTCACCTGTAGGAGTTGCTGGAAATACCTGAAAGTTTTAAGCACTACTACATTCCCATACCCCCACTGCCTCATGCCCTGGCCAGTAGGAGTATAAAAGGCCTATTGCTTTACCTAAAGGCAGGGCAAAGTCTGCAGTGTAATGTGGGATGCCTGGGTGGCTCAGTCAATTGAGCATCTGACTTTTGGTTTCAGCTCAGGTAATGATCCCAGAGTTGTGGGATTGAGCCCATGTTGGGCTCCATGATGAGTGTGGAGCCTGCTTAGGATTCTCTCTTCCCCTCTGTTCCTCTCCCTCACTCATATGCATGATCTCTCTTTCTCTAAAAAAAAAAAAAAAAAGTATAATGTAACCTCCAGAGACTACCATAGGATCAGGCAGAATCTGGAACATCAACTGAATTTTCTCTATCCCTGGCTTCTTTGTCTTCCCACCCTATTTTCCCCACTCCCTTACTGCTTTCTCCAGGGAGCACTTTCCTTACGTTAATCACTAATACCTGAACCTTAAGCTCAAAAACTAATTATTGGAACATCCAACCTTTGGAACTCCTTAAATCTAGGTAGCATCAGTACTCATTTTTGACATCCCAACACCAGAGCCTGTCCCTGATATTGAACCAAAACCAACTGTAGATACACAAAAGATAAAATTGAAAGGAAAAAAGCATACCACAAAAAAAAATCATCAAACCACAAAGGAAGAGAACAAGAAAAGAAGAAAAGAACAAAGAGGAACTACAAAAATAGGCAGAAAAAAACAAAATGCCAATAACCATATATCTATCATAATTACTTTAAATGGAAATGGACTATATTTTGCAATAAAAAAATACAGGATGGATAATTGAAAACAAACAAAACAAAACAAAGCAAGTCCAAGACCTATCCATTTGCTGCCCACAGGAGACTCACCTTAGATGTAAGGACACACACATATTGAAGGTAGTAGAATGGAAAAAGATATTCCATGCAAACAGAAATGAAATGAAAGCTGAAGTAACTATACTTACATACTATACTTACTTACAAAACCAAAGACTGTAATAAAAGACAAAGAAGAGCATTATATAATGATAAAGCACTCAATCTAACCAGATGATGAACATTTGAAAATATTTATGTACTCAACATAGAGGCACTATGTGTGTGTGTGTGTGTGTGTGTGTGTGTGTGTGTGTGTGTGTGTATAGCAAATATTAAAATATTAACAGCTCTAAAGGGAGGAATAGCAATACACTAGTAGAAGGGGAGTAATAATAGTCACTTACATCAATGGGTAGATCATCCAGACAGAAATCAGTGAGAAAATATTAGCTTTAAATGACATATTAGATCAGATGGACTTAACGGATACTTACAAAACATTCTATCCCAAAGCAAAAGAAAACACATTCTTCTCCAGTGCACATGGAACATATGCCAAGATAGATTATATGTTAAGCCACAAAACAAGTCTTAATAAATTTAAGAGGACTGGAATTATTTCAAGCATCTTTTCCAACACACTGGTATGAAACTAGAAATTAATTCCACATAGAAAACTGGAAATTTCATAAATATGTGAGATTAAGCAATACAGAACTGAATACCAAAGGTAAAAGAAGAAATCAAAATAAAAATTAAAAAATACCTTGAGACAAACAAAAATGTAAAGGTAGTACACCAAAGTTTATGGGGTGCACCAAAAACAGTTCTCAGAGGAAAGTTCATAGCAATAAATGCCTATTTCAAGAACCAAGAAAATTCTTTAAAAACTTTACACCTTAAGGAACTAGAAAAATAACAAACAAATCCCAAAGTTAGTAGAAGGAAGGAAAAAACAGAGATAAGAGCAAAAATAATAGAAATAGAGACTAAAAGGACAGTGGAAAAGATCAATAAAAAGAAGAGCTGGTTCTATGAAAAGATAAACAGTTTTCAAACCTTAGGTTAGATTCACCAAGAAAAAAAAGAGTGAGAAATTCAAATAAATAAAATCAGAATGAAAGAGGAGATATTATAACACATGCCACAGAAATACAAAGGATCATGAGACTACTATAAACAGTTATATGTTAGCAAATTTGACGACCTAGAAGAAATGGATAAATTCCTAGAAACATACAACTTAGCAAGACCAAATTAGGTTGAAATACAAAATCTATTTCTATTAGACCAATCACCCGTATGAAGATTGAATCAGTAATCAAAAATCTCCCAAGAAACAAAAGTCCAGGACCAGACAGTTTCACTGGCAAATTCTATCAAGCTTTCAAACAATCAACACCATTCCTTCTCAAACTCTTCCAGAACATACGAGAGGAAGAACTCTTCCAAACTCATTTTATGAGGCCAGCATTACCCTAATATCTAAACTGACACAAGGAAAGAAAAATATAGGTCAGTATCCCTGATAGGAATAGATGCAAAAATCCTCACCAAAATATTAGTAAACCAAATTCAAAATACAGCAAAAGGATCTGCACCATGACCAAGTGGGATTTGTTTCAAGGATGCAAAAATGATTCAACATCTGCAAATCAGTCAATGTAGAATTAACATAATGAAGGATAAAATTAATATGATCATCTCAATAAATGCAGAAAAACATTGACAAAGTTCAATATCCATTTATGATAAATATTCTCAACAAGCAGGTACAGAGGGAACAAACCTCAATATGATAAAGGCCACAGATGGCAAGGCTACAGCTAATATATTGAATGGCAAAAAACTGAAAACTTTCCCTCTAAGATCGGAAACAGGACAAGGATGCCCACTCTCACTGTTCTTATGCAACATAATATTAGAAATCCTAGCCAGAGCAATTAGGCAAGAAAAAGGCATCCAAATTGGAAAGAAAAAAGTAAAACTGTCACTACTTAGAAAATCCTAAAGACTCCACCAAAAACTGTTAGAACTAATAGATTAATTTAGTAAAATAGCAAAGAACCTGCTCAAAATCAATACCTAAAATCTGTTGTGTTTATATACACTAATAATGAATTATCAGAAAAAGAAATTACGAAAACAACCCCATTTACAAATGCATCAGAAAGAATAAAATACCTAGAAATAAATCAACCAAGGAAATGAAAGACCTATGTATTGAACACTATAAGACATTAATGAAAGAAATTGAAGAAAATTACAATAAATGGAAAGGTATTCCATGCTCATGGATTGAAAATTTTAAACTGTTAAAATGTCTATACTACATAAAGCAATCTACATTTTCCACACACTCTCTATCAAAATCCTAATGGTATTTTCCACAGGAATAGAACAACAACAACAAATCCTAAAATTTGTATAGATTCACAAAAGACCTCAGATAGGTAAAGGAAACGTGAGAAAGAAAAACAAAGCTGGAGGTACCAAGACCCCTGATTTCAAACTATATTACAAAGTTATAGTAATTAAAACAGTATGGTCTTGGCATAAAAACAGACCCATAGGCAAATGGAACAAAATAGAAAGCCCCAAATTAAATCTTTGTATAAATGGTCAGTTAATTTATAACAAAGGAGTGAAGAATATATAATGGGGGAAAGGATAGACTCTTCAATAAATGGTATTGGGAAAATTGGACAGCCAAAAGGAAAAAGAATAAAACAGGACCATTATATAACACCATACACAGAAATTAACTAGAAATTCACTCAAAATGGATTAAAGACTTAAATGTAAGACCTAAAACTATAAAACTACTAGAAGAAAACAGAGGAGGTTACTTCTTGGCAAGGTCTTGGCAAGGATTTCTTGAATCGGAAACCAAAAGCAAAAGCAACAAAAGCAAAGACAAACAAGTCAGACTACATCAAAATAAAAAGCTTCTTAACAGCAAAGGAAATCATGAACAAAATCAATATGCAGCCTACTAAATGAGAGAAAATATTTACAAATCATATGTCTAACAAAGGACAAATACTCAAAATATATAAAAACCTCATACAATTCAATAGCAAAAAACAAAACAAAATCTGATTTAAAAATGGGCAGAAGATCTGAACAGACATTTATCTAAAGAAGATGTACAGATAGCTAACAGATTAATGAAAATATGTTCTATGTAATTATCAGGGAAATGCATATCAAAACCACAATGAGATATCACATCATACATGTTAGAGTGTCTATTATCAAAATGACTAGAAACAACAAGTATTGACAAGGATAAGGAGAAAAGGGAACCCTTGTGCACTATTAGTGGGAGTGTAAATTGGTACAGCCACTGTAGAAAAGATAGGAGGTTCCTCAAAAAATTAAAAACATTGCTATAACATGATCCAGAAATTCCACTTGTGGGTATTTATCTGAACAACATGAAACCACTAATTTTAAAAGATATATGTACCTCTAAGTTCACTGCAGCATTATTCCCAATAACCAAGATATGGAAACATCATGATATCAAATCTGTCACCAGAAAAAAATTGTCACAAGTAACAGACTAAAATGTTAAACTGGTAAAAAAGAGGAGATAAAGCAAGGGAAAGGATGATCCATTCCACTCTTCAAAGTTCAGTAAATGATCCTTCTTGTGTGAAATGGAAGGATTTGACTAAATGCTCATCTGGGGAACTGATAGGACATTTTTAGAATTCTGGTGTTCTAGCTACTTCTTGCAACTCTTAGTTACGTCCTTCAAGAAAGACACATGCTTGAGCTAATGTTTATGTATTTGAAATCAAAGAAGGAATAAAATACAATTCTGCTTAAAGATTTTATTCATGTCTGTGGACCATAATTGATTTAGAGTCCAATTATGTGGAACTTTGGGGAGCTTAAAAAGCCAAACTTTCTTTCCAAGCTGAGATAAACAAAGGGACAATGGGAATGAAGACTGAGTAGAATATCTGATTGCAGCTAAAGGAAATCCTCTAGCCCCAAACTTCTAGCAAACACCTCCAGTTAAACATTATTCACCTAGTCAAGAAGACAAACTTTCTGGCTAGATTACCAGGCTATGGAACTGAACGCAAATAAGTTAAAAGCCAACCACATTTTTAAGCGAGCTGCATTACCAAAGTGACTATAAATCTCAACAAGAGTGTATTTCCATAATTAAACCAATATTCAGCTCACCAAACCCATTCAACAGAAGTAGATTGTTAAAGCTCTATAGTTCCATGGTAAGGCATTATTCTATGCCCACTCCCAAAATGCCCACAGTAGATATGGACAAAGAAGTTGTCACTATCACCCCCTCCCCTAAACATGGAACTGTCAGATTTGTAGGACAAGGGATTTAGTCAACTACCAGAATTCAGAGTTTTCATTCTTATTTTCTAACAGAATATGAGACATGTTATGAATCAGTACCATTATATTTTATTCCCCTCCTGCCTTTTTTTTTTTTTTGATGGAGAGTTTTTATGTTAGCAGTCTTTCCTATTCTCTACTATCAGAGTTTTCAAACCTTGGCAGAAATTCAAACATATCTTTGTAACTAGAGTATAAATTATTCACTGGACTCTTAACTTGTTAGAAAGGCCTACACTTAACACAGAAATCCTGAACTTGAATTTGCTTTAGTATCTGTATGAGTCCTCATCTCACTTTAATTTGGGTAAGCTGTAAATGTATTTCAGATAGGCATGTATGGGAAGAATGTGCATTTTTGTGCAAGGGAGATAAAATTATTGCCTTTAGTGATGTCAGTGATTGATATCCTGATATCCATTATATTCCTAAATGAGTGATAATATTATTCTGCTTTCCAGTATTTTTTGTAGCAGTGGGATAATTCTGATCAACCTACTGGGGTCTCTGAGGGGAAAGTTTCTTCAATCTCAAGAATCAAATACCGTAACTGATTGTTCTTATTAGAATGTGGCTGTGCCTAGACATGTGGCTTGGAAACTCTGCTGCCATCTTGTTACTAGACTGAAGTTGATGCTATTACCAGCAACATGGTAGAATGTTGGAAAGCATTCAGGCAATGAATGACATTACTAACTACTGTGTGTAGAATGTATCCTACCTCAGACTACCGTCTGTGGACATTATTTGAACAGGCTCCAACTGAGATTTTCTGTGACTTGCAGATCAAAAAATTCTACACTTATACAGTAGGTTATCAGTGGGGAGTATTGTGTCCAAATTTCAAATACAGCCATAACCACCTATTACTGTCTATACAAGTAATAATATTAATAATTAACCCTAGCCTAGCTCATTTTATTGTTTTCTTTTTTTCCTTGACTCTATAATTCTAAAGTAGGAAACATATATTTATTAAAAATAATAAAGAAACATAATTTAGGGGCACTGGGGTGGCTCAGGTGATTAAGCATCTGGTTCTTGATTTTAGCTCAGGTCATGATCTCACAGTTTGTGGGTTTAAGCCCCACATTGGGCTCTGTACCAAAAGTGTGGAGCCTGCTTAGAATTTTCTCCCTCTTTCTCTGCTCCTCCCCTGCTCTCTCTTCTCTCTCAAAATAAATAAACTTTAAAAAACAAGAAACATAATTTAAAATATAAGGTGTAAAGAAATCATAAGACTTTACAATTTTTTTTCTAGTTCTAAGAATTTAAAGTTGAACACAAAGCTTAAACAACAAGAACAAAAACAATGGACAGGATATTTTTTAAGTGGTATACCATTTCAGGCAGCATGCTAGTTATACCGTTTGCTCCTCAAAAGAGATTTATAATCTCATTTGGAAACAAGAAAATTAAAGCTCAATAAAGTTAAAGGAAACACATTTCAAACCTTTCTTCCCAGACACGACACATTTTCTTGAAGAAAATGATTATATCCGAAAATAAAGAAAATGAAGCAACATAAATATAGTCCTGTGGTACACAAAATTGTAGCTATGATCACTACTTTTCTAATTTGACAATTTTATAAGACTTTATTTTACATTTTAGAAGATACTGTGAAGCTGTTAATTTAAACATAATCACGGAATCAACCAAACTCAGAACATTCTTCTGAGTACAAACAAAAGAAAACATGACAGGTTTGAGGCTTTGGGAAAGCATCTTTTGTATAATTGCTATCAAGCACTGAAGGCTTAAAAATATGCTAGAGAAAAAGACTCAAAGAAGATAGCAATTATTTTGTTCCATCTGCTGTTTCTGTCAAAGAAACATGCCTTATAAAACAATTTCAGACTATTGTCAAGCATATAATCCCTCATTAATTACTTGGGAGATATTATATATTTTTTTTATTTTTTTTTTATTTTGAGACAGAGAAAGTGGGGGAGGGGCAGAGAAAGAGAGAGAGAGAGAGAGAGAGAGAGAGAGAGAGAGAGAGAGAGATTGATTCCCAAGCAGGCTCCACATTGTCATCACAGAGCCTGATGAGGGGCTTGAACTCACAAACCATGAGATCATGACCTGAGCTGAAACCAAGAGTCAGACACTTAACTAACTGAGCCACCCAGGTTTCCCGAGAGATTATATTTTTAAATTAATTTTAGCAAAACCTCAAATTCTCTACTTTGGGGAGATACTTTTTTCTTCATTCAAATGGGTATGCTATTTTCCTTTAGTAGTTTAAAATACAATCATAACATACAATGATTTAAAATACAATAACAGGGGCGCCTGGGTGGCTCAGTCGGTTAAGTGTCCGACTTCAGCCAGGTCACGATCTCGCGGTCTGTGAGTTTGAGCCCCGCGTCGGGCTCTGGGCTGATGGCTCGGAGCCTGGAGCCTGTTTCCGATTCTGTGTCTCCCTCTCTCTCTGCCCCTCCCCCGTTCATGCTCTGTCTCTCTCTCTCTGTCCCAAAAAAAAACAAAAAAAAAAAAACAAAAAAAAACAAAAACATACAATGATCATTACAGTAGAAAATATTTTAAATGAATATATTTAGTAAATAAAAAGTGTTGGTTCCAAAGAAATTTAATTACCACTTACTTATTTTAAAACCATTTTCCATTGTATAAGTTGTTATTTTTCCCTGCATTTTTTTCATGATGAGATTATTTAGCATCCAGATTTTTAAAATTAAAGATTACTCAGAGTAGTGAAAGTCAATCCACATTTTTGCTATGTATTAAAAAAAACTGACATATAGAGAAGTGTGGAAAATGTTGCATGAAGTAAGAATAATGTGACTGCCATTAGGCAATGCAGTCATTTATTGTGATTGTATGTTCAAAAATAACCTGAGAAAGATTATAATTTACTGTCAAAGTATTAAAAAAAGAAAACACTTTCAAATTTTGATATTTTAATTCCAAATTTATACGTATTTAGTAATTAATAAAATACTATTGCGTAGTAACACCCAGTATTTACCAACTTCTTAGAATTTACACAAACTGCTACATATATTCATGGCAAAATGAGCCCTTGGATGTCAGTAGACATTACCAGTACTCACCGATAACCACTTGTCTTATTCCCCTTGGTTAGGTGAAGCTTTGGGATTACTTCTGACTGGAGGTCTATGAACTGTAGTTAAGTATGACTCTTCTACTTGAAGAACAAGTTTGAGGTCACCATGTATTCTCTTTTGCTGGGGTGGTAACCAAGAAGATGCAGCTACAAGATATGTGATGCCTTTGATACTCTAGGATTACTGAATGTCATTCATACATACTGAATGACTTTACAGAACAGAGCCCTGGCTAAGTAACCAACATGTAATAGAAGCAAGAAGTAAATATTTGTTAGTTTAAATGACCAGAATTTTATAGTAATCTCTTATTGACACATAATTAGCCTATCCTGTCTAACACAAATCTTTTGGAGAAACAATTTTCTACAGTATTAACATATGGGAAAAGAAGTACACATTGACCAATTCGTGTTATATTGTATCTAATAAAAGGCACCTGCTGCCATTCAACACACAAAAAAAGTATTTTTTGTGTTAATATCTGAAAGGATCTAACTATGCTGATGATAAATTTTAAGTCTAATGACTGTTATTTTCTAGTGCAGGTGCAATTTATGATTAAATCAATATAATTAGAATTATTTGCATTTAAAGTATAAAGTAGATTTGTTTGGAAAGCTATTCTGAGAAGCATTATTCATATTTTAAAATATAATTATATTATATGTGATATTTATATGTAATATTTACACAGTGTACATCACATATAATAATATACATATGCATACATATACACATGCATGTAATCTCCAAGAGGCCTTACCTACCCAAGTTTGCTGAATGAGGGTAAGAATAGAATACCTGCCGGCCACCGAACACCTATGTTGGAATACCAAAAAGGTCGGAAAGCTTGTTTCACACTTGCTCAACAGCTTTTAACACCAGTAGTTCAGAAAAATGCAAAAACTTAAGAAATAATTTATTTTTATTCAGTCTAGTGCCAACAGTAGGAGACATGTCGAGGATTACCTTTGCTTCATTAAGGTAATACATAAATATTATAAACATTTGGACACTTCTTCTGTTTATTTTCCAAGATGGCAATACAAAAAAAATCTAAAAATATCATTTTCCTCAGTTTCTGTGAAGTTTCTGCAATTCTCACTTCTTAATTCAGTCCAAGGTAAACATGTGCTAACATGTGGGCCAGAACATAAACATACATATTTTAACGTATCAGATTATATGTACTAACATAAAAGTGTTTAAACACGTCATTAATATCAAAATATGTTAGCAAAAGCAGAAAAATCGGTCTAACTATATATTATACACTAACATTTAAAATCATAAAACTGAATTCATCATAATTAAACTAAAAAAATACTGATATGATTTTTTTCTTTTTCGTGTGTGTTCCTAATTTCATTTATTTATTCAAGTATAATTGATATACAGGCTCATTAAATTTCAAGTATGCAATATAATAATTCAAAATTTCCTTAATTTCTCATATTTTGTGAATCTATAAACTTGGCTGCAATTATCTGTACAATAAACACTGACAATATATATTATACAACATACTATTTGTTCTTGTATATTTAGAGAGCACACTCACAACGTGTGACTGAAAAAAATGTATTTTGGTTAGAAATTCTTCTAAAAATATCACCCCTCTCTTTTTTTCCTCCTTAAATAAAGCACGGATCATCTCCAGGTCAAAGTAAGATTTGCACTATAAGTAACAGTTTATAAATAACAGTTAATATTTGTTGATTTGTTTTTATAACCTCTCTCTGCCTCTCTCTCTCTCTCTCCCTGTCTCCCCTCCCTCTCTCTCTCTCACTTTCTCTCTGGAAAATCATTTAATCCTCAGCACAATTCTATGAGGTATACACTATTAATAATCACCATTTAAAAATAAGAAAGCTGTGATATGAGAGGTTGAAACACCTTGCTCAAGGTCACAGAGCAGGACATGGCAGAGCTGGGATTTGAACTCAGGCAGTTTGATTTCAGGTACCGTGCACCTATATTTGTCAAGCATATGTTACACTTACCAAACCAGCCATTAAAAAATAGCCATAATAATGTAAGACAAAAACATTTTGTTCACAGTTGCAATAAAGAAATCATTCATTTCTTTCATCCTGAATCAGTGTTCTCTGATGTTTCCTGGGAGTGACTTATCCACACACACAATCGTTTATACACAACTCCTAATACTTATAAAAACAAACCACTACTCACAGATTGCATACTTTCTTACAGGCTATAAGGAAAGAAGAGAAACCCAAAGGAGACATGGCCAAAGAGCATTATTCAAGATATCAGGAATGTGACCTCAAAGCCACCTCCAGACAGCCTGTGGTTTAAAGGTATTAAACAATTTAGTGATCATAATGATATATTCTTAAAAGTCAATTACACTTCTTGTGTGGTAATAAAACCATGCCCTCCGCAGTTCCCAAGGTGGCGGGACTGTTTCTTCCCCCTGCAAGGCTCCTGACTGTTTCATTCTTCCTACTCTCTCCTTTCCTCCTTTCTTCCTCTCATACTTCTCCATCTGTTTTTTCTAAGTATTATCTCTTCACTCACTGTCAAACCTGACAGTTGTCCCTTCACCATCCTGTAGCCAGCAAATCTGTCTCTAACAAGAAGCCTGAATCCCAGATAAGGTACAGTCTGCTGTGGGATTTGAAACTCTTCTAGAACTATGTCAGAAGTCAGAGTAAATGATCCCTCTGGGGCCTAAGGAGCTTCACCATGAGCAGTGTAAGGACACATAAATATTAAAAGTAAGAGGCTTAATATCCCCTATTGGAAATAATAGAAGAGATTTCTCTTCTTCTGTTTTCTTAGAGTTTAGCAAACTTGTAATTGTAGATACTTTTTCCTGTTTCTGAAATGTATATAAATCATTTCGAAAGCTAGATAGAACTTTTATCAGCTTTGAGACTCAGGGACTTCTTTCTCAGAAATGCAGAGCCATCTCTTTGAAATGTGAACATCAAGGGAGATAGCACCCTATTGACCAGTTTCCAAGGGAGAGTAGTTGCCCAAATTTCTGGGCACCTTGCTCCAAGATGCAAAACTATCTCATGTCATAAAAGATATGAAAAGTTTGTTTCTCCTCTAGATAAAGCCAATTGGCTTAGGCTGATTTTCACACCAATTACGAGGTAAATTCAGGATGAATTATGTGTGACAAATGGTGCTGTCAAGTTTTCTTTACTTGAGGACTAGATATTGTTTACTTTGAAAACACATATGTAATGGTTTGTATCTACTTTACTGTAAAAAGGAGTGAGATTTCTGCCTTTGCACTCCCTTTGTGGATTGCCAGTGATTTGCTTCACATTCTGGCTTAATGCTTACTCAATAATGAAAATGTTTTCTTTCACAGTTACCTTGTAGAGAGGATTTCTGAGTTGGGAAAATATTTTATTTCTAATTATATTTTCCCAACAGCAGAGTGCATATGCCAAAGCCAGCAAGTTGTTTTGTGCACTCTCAGGAGTTCATTTATTGTTTACAAATACTGATGATCCAGATCATGGCTTAATTAATTTAAGTTTGAAGATAAATAGCAACTACATAGATGAGATGTTATTGCACATGTCATGTCACAAGCACAGCTATGTGGGCATACAAGGTTTATGTAGCATTCCATAGAAGTAAGCTCTGCCATACAGTTGGATTTTTCAGAGAAGTGAGGCTTAAAGTGTTTTATTTTTAAATGCTTATTTATTTTTTGAGAGAGAAAAATATTTTTTTGAGCAAGGTATGGGCAGAGAAAGAGGGGGACAACGAGAATACCAAGCAGGTTCCATGCTGTCAGTGCAGAGCCCGACATGGGGTCTTATCTCACAACGAGTGAGATCTTGACCTGAACCAAAATCAAGAGTCGGATGCTTAACTGACTGAGCCACCCAGGTGCCCCAAGGCTTAAAGTTTGAAGTTAAAATGTATCTATTTATGATTAGTATTAATAGTGTTATTATTATTTTGCTGAGTACACTTTAAAAATTTATAAATAAAAAGTAGCAAGAGTTGAGTCTCTGCCCTTTTATAATTGTTGAATATAGTACATTACTTTAACACATACTCTATTATAAATAAATATGGGTATACTAGACTACTGCCCCTAGAGACATTGACATCTTCCTGGATAAGGAAGGTTATAGTGTGTGTGTGTGTAGTTTATTTATTTTGAGAGAGACAGAGATAGCATGAGTGAGGGAGGAGCATAAAAAAAGGGAGAGAGAGAAAGGGAGCCAAGAGAAAGGGACAGAGAGAATCCCAAGCAGCACATACCCTGACATGGTGCTCAAACTCATGAAACTGTGAGCTGTGAGATCATGACATGAGCTGAAACCAAGAGTTAGACACTTGCCAGATTTAGCGACCCAAGCACCCCTCTTTTGTTTTTTTTAAATCTACACCAGTTCACTGTTCATTTTTAGTAGTTAACAGGTTACTTGATAATCATTTAAGGATTGAACATCGTGTGTGTGTGTGTGTGTGCATGTGTGAGAGAGAGAGAGAGAGAGAGAGAGAGATTAAATATAGATGTGCTCTGATTGTTCAATAATGTATATGCATATGTATACTGTATATGTATATGTAATGTATATGTATACTGTATATGTATATGTAATGTATATGTACACTTTTGGTGCTTGCTGCCCATGCCTCTTCATTAGGTCCAGGTGGTATGAGTGTTAGCTGCAAAAGGTTCATAGCTGCTTCCTTCATTAGAGAATTTCCCTTTGCCTTTGGTCAATAACTGATGCATATAGGTATAAAAAAGAGGCTCACCTCTTTGCCTCAAGGTGGGACCAATGAGTACACGGTAAAAGTGATGTTATAGGTCTCCTGTCCCCCATGGGATCAGGCTGAATACAGACTCCTGCAGATGCCCACATTCATGCTTAGAGACTTCCTCTGCCCTTTCTAATTTCCCTTACTTCCTTATCTTGAGGAAACATCATCAACAAACTATTGGAGGTAAATAATGAACCATTAAAGTTTTAGACACTTTCCTTTAATATTTTCTATTTGTATATGTATATTTATAAAAATATTCCCTATTAGAGTTTACTATATTGTGATTATATTATAAATTCTGTATTCTATTTTCCACTTACTATTTCCATTGTCTATCTGCAATACAAAAAGAGAGTTTTGTTTGGCAAGTTTCTGGTAACATCTCTCTTCTTGGCTTGTCTCTGCTTTGCATTTCCCTATGATCTTTACTATGCTGTACCTGTGACAATATTTATGTATGTACATGATTTATCTCTTTAGTTGTATTAGTACCCTAAGGCAGGAACTAAATGAATACTTTTTACATCCTTTAAAATGGTTAATAAAGTGCCCTGTACACATCAATTAAAAAAAAAGTGGTCCAATCAAAATATGCTGAAATGATAGTATTAACGTTACAGTTTTGAATAGAAAAAGTTGATCTAAAAACACAATGACCAAAATGAAAATTACCAGTTACTTAATATCTGACATCATCTTGCAAGTGTTTTAATCTATTGAAAATAACTATTTTAATCAAGATGTATTTAAGAACACATTTAATCTGACATGCTCTGTAAATGATTTTTACATCCTTTTGAAATCATTTAAAAAAATCAGATTCAGCATCTAATACTCTAATGCATTTAGACTATTATCTTTGTAAAATAATAGATTGGATTCTACAACACATTGAACACACAGCATAAAAATGAGCATTTAAGAGGCTTCAAACTGTCAACTGCACAGTTGCAACCAGCCTACCTGGCGACTGGCTAGCATTTTAGGAAACGGCTCCTTATCTTAAAAACTTTTTATTTTGCCACAAATTGAGTTGTTCAAGGGTAATTCTCCATGGAAGGGTGCTTGGAGGAGAGAGCTAGAAAATAGATGGACAGTTTTCCAATAACAGAAGTGACAGCATATTTCTTCCGCCTCCATATAGGTGACAGTAGATATTTATTGTGACCACTATACCTAGAAAATCATTTGACCTCCTTTGTTTTTAACGACAAATACATTTCTCAAAAGTATTACTTCTAGAAGATCGTGGCTGTTTTTATTAAAGAAAAAGTGATCCTTCAGGCAAGTTTACTTGTTTTGGCATTTTTAAATCTACCCAAATCACTTAAAACTGTAACCTATTTTCCTATCAACTATGTTGATGTAACTGCACTGGAACACACAAGCAGTGATACATACTTCTCTCAGGTTAGTGTGTTTCTTATGTAGCACAATTGAGCCAAAATGACATAAAATTAAGTTTAGCACAGATCTCCAGTCCGAAAATGGTTTGTCTTGCATGATCCATAATATCAAATCTTGTGTGAGTAGGTAAAAAAAAAAAAAATGTAGAAGTGGCCATTAAATAACTACAGTTAACAGTTACAAGTGCTTACAATGAACTACATACTCATTTAATCTTCAAAACTACCTAATGAAACAGTCACTACTGTCACCACTTCTACGTAGTGGCTGAAGAATCAGAGGCTCCAAGAGGTACAGTAACTTGTGCACAATTACAAGGCCAAGGCGGAACCTCATACACACCAGTGCCACAGTTTGTGTTCTTAACCTTATGTACTGACTCTCATAAGACATGACAAGTGAGCTGGATAGTACATGCTCTAGACTTCACAGTCCCTAAAATCTGCTTGTTACCAACTCTACCATCCACCATTGAAGATCATGAGCTTCTCAGCTACTGGATTTCCTTTACTGATCACTCAATAACTACTAAAAGAATTGTATGCACTTCTGGGGTGCCTGGGTGGCTCATTCGGTTAAGCATAGGACTTCGGCTCAGGTCACGATCTTGCCGTTCCTGAGTTCGAGTGCCATGTCAGACGCTGTGCTGACAGCACAGAACCTGGAGCCTGCTTCAGATTCTGTAGCTCCCTCTCTCTCTCTGCTCCCCCCCCCCTTGCTCTCTCTCTCTCTCTCTCTCTCTCTCTCTCAAAAATAAACATTAAAAAAAAAAGAAAAAATGTATCCACTTCCAAGGGAATGTTAAATTTCTAACCTTGGCAAATCTGTAGTCAATTCTCTCCAGTGTTTCCATTCCCATGACAAAATTTGTGTTCTCTCTCTTGATCCATTCCCGGTTGTGTTTCTCTCTCAAATTTTCTATTTTAGCCCTAAAAAGACTATTCTACTGCAAATGAACTCCTCAACATCATAAACTGTTTGTGACAATACCCATTTCAGCATTTGACCTAAGTGAAATCTAACCCCCTCCCAAGCACTTGCATTCACCTGAGTTTTCTCAGTTGGAGGTATCTCTTTTTTCAGCACTTGATAGGGCACTCCGGTGCAACTTCCTGATTATTGCCCCTCCACAGTCTACAACATTTCTCTAATCTGTGAGGTTCATGTCACCGTCTACTCATCCTTGTTTCTATTAGCTGCCAACCTCCAGGTTACTGCTCTTCCTTTACTGGAGGCTTTTGCATTTGACTTCAGCTTTTTCTCTCCACTACAGCCCTGCCATCATTTGAGTGACTTCAGTGCCTAAATGTATGATCTGAACAACAACTAAGTCACTAAGTTCCTTGATCTCTTTTTCTGCAATGACATCTCTCCGCTGTGGTGGGCAGAATTTTGGCTCCGTGATCTGTGCCCATGGTGTCAAGACTACTAATATGCTATATCACATGGCAAAGGAATATTGCCAGTGCAATTAAAATTATCAATCTATTGGTTTTAAGATACAGAGATTATCCTGAATTACCTCAGTAGGCTGATGTAATCACATGGGCTCTGAAGAGCAGATCTTTTTCCCAGATAAAAGCAGAAATGGAGATGTGGCAGGAAGGGAAGTCAGATATCAACTATGGGTAAGAAAGACTCCATGCACCATCAGAGGCAGCGACTTTCAATGTGACAAGGAATGCAGGAAGCCTTAAGTTGCTGAAAATGGTTTCTGGCTGACAGCCAGCAAGGAAATGGGAACCTCAGCCCTACAGCCACAAAGAAATGAATTCTGCCACCAACCTGAATGAGCTTGGAAATGGATTTACTCCTCTAATTCTCCCACCCTCAGAACCTTCAGATAAGAGGCCAGGCTGCTGACATCTTATTTTTGCCTTGTTAGACATATACCAGAGGAACCAGACAAACACCCGTCCCAGACTTCTGACCTACAGAATTATGACAATAAATCTGTGTTATTTTAAGCTGCTGAGTTTGTGGTAATTCGTTACAGCAGCAGTAGAAACCACTGCTTTCTTGCCTCAGTGCCTTCAGAATGGTAATTGCCTCGTTCAGAAATGCTCTTCTCTCACCCCTGAGTTTCAACATGTTTCAATCCTCAGGATCTCTCCCTCCCCCAGGATTATTGCTAAATGTCCCAAGGCTCAGAAAATACACAACAAACCTGATACTTACAAGTAGTTGTTTAATGTATTCCTTCCCTGTTATATTGTTAGTAGCCATAGTAGTGATTGCAGCCATACTAGATGTTACAACCTAACACAGTACTTAAACTTAGTAGATATTCAATAAAGTTATGTTGGATTATAATTTAATAAAAAGATAAAAGAGATGGAAAAATAAGTTCACTGAACATGCACATGAATTTTGAAAGACTCATTTTTAATATAATAATCTTAGCAAAGATCTACTTTGCCATAGCACTAAAATTCAGTAAAAGCATGTTACTTTATGCCAAAAATGTAATTAATGCTTCAGTTTCTGAGAAAACTTTGTAAATAGACATGTATCTATCACCCAAGTATATAAATTCTTAGGATTATTTTATTGTTATTATAATAATTAATGTAAACCACATGATAGTATAAAAAGATATGAAATATGGTGCTAGGGGTACTTGGGTAACTAAGTCAGTTGAGCATCCGACTCTTAAATTTGGCTCAGGTCATGATCCCAGGGTTGTGGGATCAAGCCTTGGGTGGAGCTCCACACTGAGCTTGGAGCCTGCTTAAGTCTCTCTCTCTCTCTCTCTCTCTCTCTCTCTCTGTCTCAGCCCTCCGCCCAGCTTGCACATGTGTATAGTGTACTCTCTTTCTCTCTCTCTAAACAAAACAAAACAAAACAAAACAAAACAAAACAAAACATGGTGCTAATAAATTCTATCAACAAAATTGCTTTTAGCAAAAAAAAGCTTTTTTTCTATCTGTATATGGTAAGAATTTATGCCATGTTTATGCTGTGTGAATACATTCCCAAATTAAAGTATAATTTATGATTGAAAGTTTAAAGGAAACACACTAATCACAAAATTATATCATTACATTAAGTTCTATGTTGAATTGCTTGCCATCTAGCTGGAAATTTGTAATTAAATGAGAAATCATCATGTTATTTCATTAGTAAATAATGAAGTACATAGACAACACTGTATTCATTGCATATTTCTATTTATATTCATAACATTGCTATTTTTAAAGTCAATCTTGTGACTCCTTAAAGTTAATCTCAAAAATGAATGTTATAAATTAGTTATGTGCATAGAATCCACTGTAAACTGAGTTTATATATATATATGTATATATATATATATATATACACACACACACACACACACACACATATATATATATATATATATATATATATATATATATATATATAAAATCTCTGAACTTAATATTTATTTAATCTGAATTGGAAAATGAATTCCTATCTTTAAAATGGTAGTAATACACAAGTAACTTATATTCTTAGGCATTAGTTTTTGCTTTGCAACAACTAGAAAACAACATTAGAAATTCTGTACCTGAAATTAGAAATACTCATTCTTGACATTTGGATATGAGTAATAACTATAACACATTATTACCATTTTATCTTAGTCATACAAATACAACTAATAGCTAAACATCTGCTCATAAATACTGTATTGCTATGGGGAATAAAATAATTGGCAATTTTATATTTTAAATTTGACTTTGTGTCTTTAAAATAAGTTAAAATATTTCAAAAACTTTGAAAAAAATGGTATAATTTAGTAATTCTCAACTGGTTCTGATCATTCAAATCATTGAAATTTTAAAGGTTCTTTAATGATTTTTATGTGGAGCTGAAATACCTGTATAGTAGAAATATTTTGGCTTTGGAACAAAGCAGGTATGCATTCTAATCCAGGTATAACCGCCTACTGCCTGGGTACTTGACCAAAATACTGCACCTGATTGGACCTCAGTTTACTTATCTATAAAGTAAATATGACTTATTTTGAAAAACAAACAAACAAAAAACCCTGAAAGGATTTAAAAAGAAGTATGGAATGTTTCCAAGTATCTACCAAAATAGTTCTTTGTTTTGTTTTCTTCAGGTTTTTAATGGTAATATACTAACACACTAACAAAGTACAGCATATGAAAAAGCATATAAAAGTATCTATTTTCGTTTCTGGGAAAAATCAGAAAATCAACCCAAATGATTATCCTAATTTCCTCTTTCATAAAGAACAAAAGAATACTGGAAGCCTAGGTGGCTCAGTCAGTTAAGCATCCAACTCTCAGTTTCAGTTCAGGTCACAATCTCACAGTTCGTGAGTTCAAGCCCTGTGTTGGGCTCTGGGCTAACTGTGAGAAGCCTGCTTGGGATTCTCTCTCTCCTTCTCTCTCTACTCCTCCCCTACTCATGCTGTCTCTCAAAATAAATAAATGAGCTTAAAAAAATTTATTTTAGGTCTTTCCTAAATGGCAGTTAATAAGGTATAAGAACTGACTTGTTTCTCCTCAGTTACCCTTTTATGGGAAAAAAAAAATATCTCAACTAGGTGTCAGAGTTCTATATAGGCTCTGCTACTTACTGATTCTGTTATCTTGGATAAGTCATTTTTATTTTTTGCATCTACACTTTTATTCACTGTACTAACTGATCTCTAAGATTCTCTAATTGAATCATTCTGTGATTAAATTTAAAAGCAACATGAATGTTTTTTTAGCCTACTATATTAGGCACATTAAATTCAGTCACCTAAGGTGTTTAATATGTATTCTAAAAGTGTTATTTATTCGGCTAGAAAATTCTTATAAAGTGCACAATATTTGAATTAAATTTGACTTTCATTTCCATGTAGCTAGTATATATAACTAGGAAAGAAAACACATTATAATTAAAACCTATTTTCAGGAAAAAGAATTTTCTTAAGTAAACTCTACCACCAACCCAGGGCTCAAACTCACAACACCCAGAGATCAAGAGTCCCGTGTTGTACTAACTGAGCCAGGAAGGCACCCAAGGAAGAATAATTTTATTGAAAGCCAGTAGTATGACTAAATCTATTATTCTTTTATACCTACCTGCTGTCCCTGCTACTCTTGAAGGTACAAGTTATGCACTGAAGTGGTATCACTATATCTCACTTGGATCTACTATCTCAGAATCCACAGATGCCTCTCAAATCATGTTTTCTTTCTTTGGCAGTATTATTATTATTATTATTATTATTATTATTATTATTATTATTTTATTCCATAGAAATTCTCAGGCACCAAAATCATATTCTAATACCTTAAGGGACAGAATATTTATTTTAGAAATTGAGATTCCTAATTAACAGTAGCTTGGCATTCTTTTAGTCTTAGTAGTTTTTTTTAACATTTATTTATTTTTAAGGCGGAAAGAGAGAGAGAAGGAGAATCCCAAACAGGCTCTGTGCTTTGAGTGCAAAGCCTGACGTGGAGCTTAAACTCACAAGCCATGAGATCATGACAGCTGAAATCAAGAGTCGGACACTCAACCAACTGAGACGCTCAGGCACTCCAAGAAATAATTTTTTAAGTGAGATTGATACAAAGCTACCTTTTTGAGTGTACTCAACAAGGGAATATATTTTCTGATATTTCCGGAATTGCATTTAGTTAACAGCTTTAAATTCCATATTACTAAAATTCTATTTTATAAAGAACAAAAAAGCATATGCATAAAATTTCTGGATTTTTGTAATTTTCACTTGGACCAATCACAAACAATCACATGTGGGACACTCACATTTTAGAAAATTTTGGAGTTAACCTACAACCTTTCTCTAATTCTGCAAAATTCTGTTCCAGTTGGGATTCCTGTGACTAATAGGATAAAGGTATAACTGACTGCCAACTATACTAAATGCGAAAGCAGTTTTAAAAATCATACAAAATAAGGAACAAGGAAAAAAGATTAATAAACTTCATCAAAGGGGATTTTCTAGGTAAGTTATAATTTGGGAATTATAATAAGTTATAATTAAGGGAAAGAAGTGATACAGGATAAAAGTGCTTGTCACTCTATTTACCTAATATGAATTATTTTAAGAGATACAATATATCAGAATCTAGAAACCAAGTGAATATTGCATCCTTTATTTTAATCATCATGAGGAGTGCTATACTTATTTATTCCAAGAGTGTAGCAACAATGCCTGCTACCTTTATTAAATACTGCCAAGTTTTTCTTATACATTTAATCACTCCTCATCTTAAAACTGATGACAATTATTAATATACTATTTTGCACATGAAAGATTGGAAGGACTCTGAGATTACAGAATCCTTTAAAAAGTTACACTGCACATGAGGTGGGATTGGATAGCAGCCCATTTGTACAGTGTGCCTGGTTGCACACACTGTTTCTACTATGGCTCAAAACTTTGTGACTCTGCTTTAAAATTCATCTAAAACCCATTTTAGATAGAAGTCAGAAATAAGAAATATTAACTTATTTTATCATAAGTAAGAATATTAGTTAATGTTGTCCTTATTTTCCCATTTTAATAGGGCCAACAAAATTGGTATATATCATTTTATGGCTTATATAGCTTGTATGACTTATATGACTATATGGTTTTTAGATAAACCATAATCTGAAGAATAGCATTTATCAATTTTAGATGTTCCTATGGCATATTTTTCTTAATATCCTCAGAAGTTTTAATATTTCTCCATTAAGGATGAAATTTTAATCTTTTAAAATAGCCATCTTATTATGTATAACTAAAAACTATTTGGATTCAAGCATGTTCAGTACATTTCCCCTGATAGTTTATTATGCAAGATATAAAATATAAGTAAAAGATAAAATAATTATATATATATATATATGTGTGTGTGTGTGTGTGTGTGTGTGTATTCAATTCTACAATTAAGATTCTATTATATCTGCTGCCTCATACATAAATGCATATGTATACATTCATCTATCTCTCCCTATATTCAGCTATCAATCTATCTTTCCTCTGATACATTTCAAAGTAAATAACATATATCAGTATATGTTATATATCAGTATACTGAACTATTAAACATTTCAGAATGCATACCATTAACCAGGGTTCATTATTTGCTTACAAGTTTTTTTAAAGTTAATTTATTTCGATGGGGGGAGGGGCAGAGAAAGGGAGAGAGAGAATCCAAGCAGGCTCTATGTTGTTAGCTCAGAGCACAATGCAGGGCTCAATCCCATGACTGTGAAATTATGACCTGAGCCAAAACCAAGAGTTGTTTGCTTAACCGATTGAGCCACCCAAGCGCCGCTTGCTTACAATTTTTAAAGTAAAATTCACATACAATGAAATATATGTGTCTTAAGTTGTACCAAGAAAATACCTTTTTAACTTTTCATTGAAAATCAGGACAGCAAGAATTAACTGCTAAAATTATATCTTTGGCTTTTAAATACATTTAGAAGGGCAATTAAAAAAAATAAAATACTATATAAAGTTATAATGGGAATGTGTTGATCACAGAAAAAAGGCTAGTTGGGTAATAAAATTTATTAAATAATGTCAGAAGAAAAAAAAACACAAACAATCCCACTAGCTATATGAATCATGGTCATAGTTAAAATAGTGAAAAAGTTATATAAGAATGACAATTTTTTTTGAGCTCACAATAAAAATGTTGGAAGTACTATAGTACTGGTGGTGGTGGAGATGGTCGTGATGAAAAATAACACAATAATTTTCAGTGACTAACATGGTCTTTGCATGTATAATCTCATTTAATTTTAAATTTATGAAGTAGATACTATTCTTATCTACAGAGAGAAAGAAAAGTTACATGCTCTGGGTTACCCACTTTAGTCCCATCCAGAATTGGAACTCTTAATTTGGCACTAGGAAGAGTATTTCATTCACCTAATTATTTGTTGGCTTCTTTGGGAGGTTGTGCTAACAAGGTAGAAACAAGAAGGCAATGCTCTCCCAGGGATTCTTTATATTGGGATCAGTTTAGAATCCTACTATGACTCAACCAGTCCAACCATAACATTATTTCAGGAATAGGTTTTCATGGTCATTTGAAACTTTGAAAAAAAGGCCTAGTGTGTCTTTCATGATTTTGAGAGTCAAACTCATAGTAGAAGGATTGTACATACTGCCTTTTCTATTTTCCTAAAAATATGTACATAGCCAAAAACATAAGAAGGCAAATATATTCACATTTGTATGTATGTTTAATGCCTACACTAAGAACTCTCTAATATGGCTATTTGGTCTATAATCAAATTACTTAAGACTATATAATTATGGATGGTACCACATATTCAAAATGCCTAATTTGTGAAGTGCTATGAAGGATAAGACTTTATGGTTCCATACTAAATTGTATGCTTCATAGAGAAAATATCCACTGTCAGTATATTTAAATGTTTATTGCTTCTTTTAATGCTCAGCTTTAATCGGAGTTAGCATTTCTTTTTTCAGTTATTCCTAGTGGGGAGTTGCAGAGACTGATTTACATAAATATGGTTGACAGTGGGAATAACCTGCCACTAATTTAAGAATATTACTGTAATTTCAGAAAGAGAAACACTAGTGGCTTGACAGTAAACTACGCACTAGTCAACTGAAGGTTCAAACAAATTCAGGTAATGGCAGATCAGCTATTTGACTCTGTTCACAATTCTCTGACTTAGTTAAAAGTTCAGTGAACAAAATTGTTTTTGTTTAGATTATATAAATAAGTAGTATAGTTTCAAGTTACAAGTAACATTTGTCTTCTGGCATTTCTTTCACTGCTGAAAGAAATTTTCCTAGAGTCTTCTGTTTCAAAATAATTTGCCCAAATTGTGAAAAGTAGATTTTGTCTTTAATGAACAAGAATATAATACAATTTGGACAGTGAAAAAAAAAACTACCATTATATTTTATGTTACATATGAGTATAATTATGTTTTAAATGTTTTTTTATAAAAATTTTAAATTTAAGACAATAAGGCTATTCTTCCAATTGGGACACAAAAAGCAGAGAGATAGTAAATATTTTTAGTTTTGTTTTTTTTGTTTTTTTTTTTTTTGTTTTTTTTTTATCTGGTTGTGGTGGAATAGAGGAGAAGTTGGCAAATTAGATTCTGGAAAGGGCCAGGTGGTGAACATGTTAGGCTTTACAGGCTATAAAATCTTTGTCACAACTATCCAACTCAGCCTCAAGTCTGTCTTTGCAGCAGGAAAGGGGCCATAGACAATATGTAACAAATTTTCTATGGCTGTGCTCCAATAGAACTTTATTTATAAAAACAGGTGACAGGATATACTTGTCCTGTACAGGTCATAGTTCTTAAACTCCTGGATTAGACCAATGCTTCTATTAAGTAAAACTAGAAAAATCTAACCAAATAACAAATCTGTTTGGAGACCTCACAAGGCTACTGATGTAGCCTTTAAAACTCAATGACCTGAAAACTCAAGATTCCAGGAAGAAAAAAATAAAATAAAATAAAATAAAAACAAATAACAGAAGCCCAGAGAAGTTAAAAAAAGAAAACATTAGGCCTCAAATGTTGTCACTTAGATGGAGTTTCCAAACTGGGGCTTAATACCCAATCTAATTGCAGTTTCACAGTCTCTTAACTATAGAGAACAAACTAATGGGTTACCAGATGGTAGGTGAGGGGGGGGGGCGGTGGGTGAAATTGGTGATGGAAGTGGAGTGTGCATGTGTTGTGATGGGCACTGATTGTTGTATGTAAGTGTTGAATCACTAAATTGCATACCTGAAACTAATTAGTATTACACTGTATGTTAACTAACTGGAATTTAAATAAAAACTTTAAAAATTAAAAAAAAATGCAGTTTCAACCTCTCTGAGAAAGGTGGCCTCAACCAATCAGTCAGGAAACTTGTTTCCATCAGTACCTATGAGTTTGTCACCTGGTTCACCATCCTCCATAGGAAGATGAGGTAATCTGCATGGTGAGATGCCTTGCTTTTTCCTCCAGCAAGCAGGCCTCTCTGAAACAATCCTTTTCTTTTGCTAATGACACTCTTGCCCTTCCCCTTTGTCTATAAAAACCTTCTATTTTATATAGCTCCTCAGAGTGCCTCTCTACTTGCCAGATGTAGTGCTTCCCAATTTATGAATAATTTAATAAAGCCAATTACATCTTCAAATTTACTTGTTTGAATTTTTTTTTTATTTAACAGAAGTAAATGTGACCTTCGGTGCCACTTTTATCCTTGGAGTCTGTAACAATTTAGTATATATTTGATTTCTGCCTTGGTTTCCTAGCACTCAGCTCTTAAAAACTTAAAATCTCCAAAGTGATAAGTATCTTTTTGTATGGTAATGAAATGACTGTGGTTGGTGGCTTTCAGAGAGTCTTAGAATAAAGATTAGTTGCCCTGGAGCCAACCTTGTGACTGGAATTTTCAACCCAATCCCCCACCTTCAAAGAAGGAAATGTGGTTGGAAATTGACTTAATCACCAATGACCAATGCTTCAACCAATCACTCCTACTTAATAAATCCTCTAAAAAACACAGCTAAAGGGATTTGGAGAGTTTCTAGGTTGGTGAATACACAGAATGTTGGAAGGGTGGAACGCCTGGAGAGTTCCATTCTCCTTCCCCCATACCTAGCCCTATGAATTTCTTTTGTCTGATTGCTCCTGACTTGTTTCCATTTATATGAACCAGGAATATTATAAATAAACTATTTTACTCAGTTCTGTAAGCCATTCTAGCAAATTAACAAAAGAGAAGAGGAAGCTATGGGAATCTCCAATTTATAGCTAGTCAGTCAGAAGCATAGGTAACTATCTGGACTTTAGATTGACATATGAAATGTGGGCAGTCTTGTGAGACTGAGTCCTTAACTTGTGAGATCTGATGCTAACTCCAGGTAGATTTTGTCAGAATTAAATTGAACACTCAGTTGTCTGCAGAGAATTGGAGAATTAGTAGGTCTGAGGAAAACCCCCATACATTTGGTGTTATAAATACTGGGTGTGGTGGTAGTATGGACTTTGCCCTTTAAGGATCACTTGTCAATTTAAAACCAAAATCTAAAAAGTTGAGTAGAAAACAGTGTCTGAGAATGAGAAACTTTAAGTTATCACAGTGAGACTACATTTAGAGAACAATTCTGGAATTCTGATTGCACAAGAAGAGGTCCCAAGGAAACTCTTGGCTTCCCTTCCATTGGTAACCTAAGTTCCCAATGACCCACATTCTTCTTGGAATCACTACAGTCCCTGATTGCATTGAGATGAAGTACCTAGATCCTAACTTCTTGCAAAAGTTAATTCTTTCTGCAAAAAAGTTAACAAAATTCAAAGCTCCAACTACTCCTGTCATTTAATTAAACACTAACAAGTCTAGGGGTGCCTGGGTGGCTCAGGCAGTTAAGTGTCACACTTCGGCTCAGTTCATAATATCCTGGCTTGTTGAATACGAGCCCAGCTTTGGGCTCTGTGCTGACAGCTCAGAGCCTGAAGCCTTTTTCAGATTCTGTTGCTATCTCTCTCTGACCCTCCCCTGCTCACAGTCTCTCTCTCTCTCTCAAATATAAATAGACATTAAAAAAACAGACAAACAACAGAAATACAAACACTAACAGTCTACCAGGAGAGAGAACCAAATAAGTAAATAATAGGGAAAAAGCCAGGTAATATAAACAGACCCAAAGGACATCAGATAAAGTCCTAAAACACATGAACTTTAACATAATTATAATTAATATGTTCAAGAAATTACATGGCAAGATGGACAATTTGAGTAAAAAATTAAAAATTACGATCAAAAGTCAAATGGACTGGAAGATATAATAATTGAAATTTAATATCACTAGATGAAATTTAATATCATTAGATTCAATAGAGCTGAAGAGAGGATTAGTAAAGTGAAATATGGGTCCGAAGAAAATATTTGGAATAAAACATGGGGAGGAAGAATAATGGCAATATAGATAAAAAGAATAAGAGACAAATGGAATATGGTGAAACATCAACATTTATGTAATTGGAATCCTAAATATAAGAGAGGACAGAGAGAGAGAGGGAGGAGATGGGCAGAAGCAATATTTAAAGAGATACTAAATAGGTGATGGGTATTAAGGGGGCACTTGTGATGAGCATTGGGTGTTATATGTAAATGCCAAATCTCTAAATTCTACTCCTGAAACTATTAATACACTATACGTTAACTAACTGGAATTTAAAAAAATTTTTTAATGCTTATTTATTTTTGGGACAGAGGGAGACAGAGCATGAGTGAAGGAGGGGCAGAGAGAGAGGGAGACACAGAATCTGAAACAGACTCCAGGCTCTGAGCTATCAGCACAGAGCCCAATGTGGTGCTCGAACACACCAACCGTGAAATCATGACCTGAGCTGAAGTGGGACGCTTAACCAACTGAGCCACCCAGGCACCCCTAACTAACTAGAATTTAAAAAAAAAACTTGAAACAAACAAAAATATTAAAAGTAAATATATAAAAAATAAAGAGATACTAGATCAGAATGTTTTATATCTAGCCGTTGACTTGAATCATAAGAACAGACAGAAAAAAAAAGAAAAATCCGTACAAAGGTATATCAAACTACTAAAAGCCTAAGTAAAAGAAACAGAAAATCTGAATAGACCAATTACTAGCAAAGAAACTGAAATGGTAATCAAAAAACTCCCAACAAACACAAGCTCAGTAACAAATGGATTTCTGAGAAAAGAAAAAAGAAAACCACAGACCTATATCCCTGATGAACACAGATGCAAAAATCCTCAAAAAATTATTAGCACACCACATTTAAAAATACATTAAAAGGATCATTCTCCACAATTAAGTGGGATTTATTCTGAGGATGCAAGGAAAAACTAGCCAACTATATTCTGTTTACTAGGGACACATATGTAAAATAAGAATACAGAAATATTAAAAGTAAAGGAATGAAAAATACATACCAGGCAAATACCAACCAACAGAAACTCATATAGCAATATTAATATTAAACTAAACAGACCTAACATAGTCTTTATAGAGATAAAAATAAATATAATTATAAAAGGGTGAATATACCCAATAATATAGAAAAACACTGACAGAATAACATCAAAAAAGCAGTCCAAAAAGATTTCAACATAACACCCTCAGAAACTTCTTTGATATGCAGTGGAAAACAAATTGTCAGGGGTATAAAAATATTTTATTTGGGATCATTTAGCCATTCCAAGTCTAATTTTTTTAAAATATACTGTGTTGGATAAGAATAATTTAAAATGTCTTAAAAATAAAGCCTTTCAATATTAACATGTCAAAGACCTAAGTATCTCTTTCTCTCTCTATAGAGACAAATGAAGTAAAGAGGTGGTCAAAACAATGTGAGAGTAATAGAGAATAAAATACAATGCAGTGAGTTCTTCTATACCTGGGGAGGCAGAATGCTAGTAAAGAAAAAGGCTAAGAATATTATATCTATGAATACTCTCTTAGAATATCTTGTCACATATGTTGTAAGGATGTTTATTCTTTCATGCCTTTGATTTTCATGAATTTAAAGTATATTATTTAAAAAATGTTTAAATTTGCCAGATTATATAAAATTAAAAACGCCCCTGTTTGCACCCATGTTTAATTCTAATTGTCATTTAAATTTGTTTAAATTTAAATATATAAATGTTTACATGTGTGTTTATCCAAGCTATATTTTGCCAACTCTCAAGTATTAAAGATATTCTTGATACTGCCCATACTAGGACCCAGGGAAACTCTAAACGGAAGACTATAAAGAAACAGCCTACATCATTAGGACCAATCTGATAACACAGCAGATTTTCTCAGAAAAACCTAAGTCAGACCAAATCAGATCAGAATTTTCTAGATCTGTTCATACTCATCTTTAGAGTGTCACAAATGCACTCCAAATACTAGAAATACAGAGAAATGTTTTGTCTTTATAGAATGAACCAGAAGAAACAAAGGTTGAAAAATAGAATGCTTTTGTTTTAAGGTGAATGAAAAGACAATACAAACTTTCCAAAGTTCTCTTTTCACTATGCATCAAAAGCCATGAAAACACTTGACTGTCACTGTCATGTTTTAGAGCACAACACAAAATGTGCTATAGAAATTTCTTCATAAAATGCATCTTTCTCCTAATCAAACCAGGACTCCTTAAAGAGCAGCTGATATGAGAATCTTATTATAAAACTTTATTATGATTAACTAATCATAACTAAGATAAGCAGAAAATCATTGTATTCTTTATTGAACCTACTAGATCTGACATGAGAAACACAAAACTAAAATGCATATAGTTATATTGTCACAAATCACCAGGCAAGAGATCAAACATACTTTTTTCTATAATGATATTAATACCATCTATAGGCACAGAACAGAATGTATGAAATTTCTTATTTTAAAATATAAGCAATTATCAGAATAATACAAGTTTATTCAAATTTATCATTTGATAAGATTTCATCATAAATGTTCTTTTCTTTACTGCAATGAATCAAAATTTCTGAAGACAAAAATCAATCTCAATTTTATTCATCTTCTTCCTTTCCATCTGTACCCATTCGGTAGAAATCTACATGGTCTGCTCTGTATCCCTTCAAAATCTCTTTTTCTGGCAACACCATCATACTTAACCTTATACTTCCTAGTTTTATGTGGCAATAGATTCCCAAAGAAGTTTAAGTTGGATGTGACTCCTTCACTTATAGAGATGTGACTAATACATTTCAGGCATGTAATAATGGATAAATGATCCTTGAGTAAATGAATAAATAAAGTGGAAACCTGTCTAGCAAGTACCTTCTATTAGAGAAAAGATGTAGAAGCAACACATTGTTAAAAATTCATGATGCTATACAAATGTATATTAATGCATTTTTAGAAATGTGGCAATGCATATTTAGAAGCAAGCAATGCATATTTAGAGTGGAAAATACAAATATGTTAAAATATGTTTAATATTAAATATTAAAAATATGTTAAAAATATAAGAAAAATCTAAAATAACCAAAAATATAAGAATTAGAATACAGCTTATAAAATGATATAAACTATAAACAAAGTAAGAATTTAAGTATTTCAAGTAAATTCAAGTAATAAGGATTCTTATGTTATCAAATAGCTTTTAAAAAATTATAGTCTCAGTTATTTCACTAGATTAACTACTTTCAATATTAGTCCTTGCAAAATAATTAAATATTGTTAAATAAATTATCTTCAGGAATTCATATAATCTGATTTCAATTTTATACCATAACACATTGCTAAGAGACCTCACACCCTTCCATAATTCAAACTGAATTAACTTTTTTGAATTACATTATTTTCAAATAAATATAAAACTATACCACTCTGTACATTTTAAAATAAGGAAAAAATTATTTGTGCAAAATGGAATATCAAAGATGCTTCAAGTTATATAAAATACAAAAGAGATACTATGGTGGCTAAATTTACTGGAAACTGAAAATTTATGTAAAGTACTCCAAACTAGTATTCAAATGTATGAGTTGATAAATTGTGCTAAAAATTAACATAAATTATTGACTGACAGAGGTATCTATCACAATTTTAATTGAATTCATCGTTTGTTTCTTTTAATTTTTGTTTTCTTAAAAATACTTTGCTGGCTTGCCTTTCTAAGATAAAAACAATAAATTCATATTGCAAGAGAAAATAGCATCTGCATAGAAATGTGTAAAGGAAAGTCAACTATCTTCCTGTACACACCTATTCCTTCTTAGGCAACCTATAATTACAGTTTGATACAAAGCCTTCTTCATATGCCTACGCTGTTGCAAAATATAAACATAAAAATATATACCACCATATAAAGTTATATAAATGTATAAAAATAAACTTATTAAAAATTCTATATGCATGACTTTGTGACTTGTTTTTAAGAGTAAATAATCTATTTTCAGTTTTAAGAAACACATAAAAAGGCTTGCATAGTTCTGATAACTGGAAATGTAAAGATAATTTTTTTTAGAAATATGAATTTGTATTCCCTAAGAAATCTATTTTATAAAAACAAGTAGGTCATTTAGTAAGAAATATATAGCAGCTAAAATACTTGTAATGCATGCAAAGATCACTAAGTCTCTACCTTAGAAGTAATCACCCACATTTTTAATGAAAATGTGTTAATGAAATTAATAGATATGCTCCTTCAGTACTATTTCTATAATCACATGAAAACATTATAGAAAGGATGTTACAAAATCAGTAAATCTTGATTCTAGTATTAACATGTGGCAGCGCTATTTTACTGTGTGAGTTCCTGAAATAATTTTGAATTTAAGTTATTGGATTTATTTGTTTAGGAAGTAAATTTACTTATAATCTTATGACTCTTAATTTCCCTTATAAATTATTTCTAAAGGAAGAACATTTTGTACATAAACTTAGAAAAGAACTGTGAAAAGTCTGTGATTTTACTCAATAAATACAAATAAATTAGCATGCCGAAGTTTCGTAGATACTTGCAGAAGACTTGAGACTCCTGGGTCAGAAACACAGGGATGTTACTATTCAGGATACAGCAGGCAGCATGAGCTTAATGTTTTCATCAGCTCCCCGAATCCTGTGTTCCAATTACCACTGGGGACAATTAGAGGCAACCCTGGTGAATGTGGAACACACACCATATTACAGCTAAAGGACCCCCACCTTAGGAAACTACCATTTTTTAAGGTATTGCTAGCAAACTGTCCAAATTTTGTCCTAGAGACAAACATTATCTCTTATTTTCCTCTGTGGGTTTCTCATTAAATTTAACACATGTAGGTCAATTAGCATAATGGTTTTGCTGTTGGCTTAATAATGTTTAAAATAATTATGCAAAGTTAAGTATTTTAATATTAGATCTATGCACATTTAAATATCAATAACAATGAAGGCAAAAAAAAATCAAAATGTATCTAGTATACCTTATCTTGTAAAATCCAGAAATCAGGATTCAATTTTATAAGAATCAACAAGAAATTAATAACTACTTGTGGCATCCCCTCAGTTAAAATTTAAAAAAAAATTAAGACATTTATTTAAATAATAAAATTGTTTCCCTTTTCTTTGCATATATGTATGCTCTCTTTATACACTGAAGAATATTCAGTAAGTCCATGGTTGTGCCAGGTCCTCTGTGAAATACAAAGGAAACAAATACATGGTCTTTAGTTGCACTGATCTTACCAACAACCAAATTATGAAGCAGGGATGCGGATGATTAAATGCATATAAGAGGCAATAAGAACATCATGGAAGGTTTATTAAGGAGGTGAAATTTAAGGTTAAGAATTTGTACAGGCAAAGTAAGGAGAGAAGGGCATGCCAAGCCTTAGGGAATAAAATGTACCAGAGTCTGCACTATGAAATCAGCATGGCATATCTAAAGAAAAATGAAAAGGGCACAGTGGCCACAGCAGAGAAGAGACATTAACTGGGAGATAATACTGGATAGTCAGATTACAAGAAGCTTAGAAAAAGGATGAGGAGTTAGATTTCATCCTTTATGAACAGGGGATTGCAGGAATATTTTGAAGAAAAAATAGCATGATTAAATAGAAGAGACTGGATTACAGAAGAGAAAGGAGAAAGATGATAGTTATTTTCTCTCTCTCTCTTTTACTGTGCAATAAATTACTAGTTTTCTTACATTTCTGATTTAATTCTTCATTCTGCAGATGAGGAAACAACTTTGGAAACATTAAATAACTTCCTCAAAGGCAACTCATATGCAAATGTCAGAGATGGGATTCTATCCAAAGTCTGTGTGACTTGCTAGTTTATGTCTCTAAGCATTGTGCAATACTGCTTCTTGGTTATATGACTACTGTAAAATTTCATATATTTAAGGCAATACAAATTTGGACTAAAGCATTTCTTAAAAAAAAATGAAGAGTAAATGATGAGGTGGGAAAAAGGGATTTTAGAGTAAGGAAAGGATCTAGTAAAACATTGACTAAGAAAAAAGCTGTATCAGAGTGGGGCCCCATTTTAGCTTTGGTATTTAACCAAAATACCTATAGGTATGGAAACAACACATAGGTATTTGGGGACAGGAAGTTTTAATACTAAGAAGCACCATTCATGAACATGCTGAGTGTGTAGAGGGAGTGACATATGTAAGAAGAGAAATCAGCAGGTAAAGAGAGTGGCCCAGAGAGACAGTGCTTTCTTCCAATTCACCAATCCTCTCTACTCCATTTATTCCAAAATCAGGGAGTTTTGTTTGGTTTTGCTTTAAGAACCTTTCTTTTCTCATCCTAATCCTCATCCAAAATTTCTACAAGTTTGGAATCCAACATATCCTTCATTATCTTAACATGTTGCTTCCTTCTCTTTTTCTTTTTTTCTTTTATTTTCTTTTCTTTTTTTTTTTCATTTTTCTTTTCTTTCTTCTTTCCTTTCTTTCTTTTTAAATCAAAGGCTTCATGTTATTAATCTAATCCAACAAACTCTTTATCTCCTTACTTCTTCAATACATTTGACTATGACAACTCTTTCCTTTTTTGTTTAGGAATATCTTCTCTTTTTCCCATTCTTTTTACCCTTTATTTTCACCAAATCTATACCTTTTTGAGGGAAAGGGAGGAGATGTATGTAGCATAAGATATTGGCTAAAAGCATTAACTCTGAAGGTCAGAGTACCTTGGCTATCTAAAATTCTAGCTTTGGGGGCGCCTGGGTGGCGCAGTCGGTTGAGTGTCTGACTTCAGCCAGGTCACGATCTCGCAGTCCGTGAGTTCGAGCCCCGCATCGGGCTCTGGGCTGATGGCTCAGAGCCTGGAGCCTGTTTCCGATTCTGTGTCTCCCTCTCTCTCTGCCCCTCCCCCGTTCATGCTCTGTCTCTCTCTGTCCCAAAAATAAATAAACGTTGAAAAAAAATTAAAATAAAATAAAATAAAATAAAATAAAAATAAAATAAAATAAAATAAAATAAAACAAAACAAAACAAAATAAAATAAAATAAAATAAAATAAAATAAAATAAAATAAAATAAAATAAAATAAAATTCTAGCTTTGGAGCACCTGGGTGGCTCAGTCGGTAAAGCATCCGACTCTTGATCTCGGCTCAGGTCATGATCTCATTGTTTGTGAGTTCGAGCCCTGTGTTGGGCTCCTTGCTATCAGTGAGGGGCCTGCTTGGGATTCTGTTTGCTCCTGTCTATCTGCCCCTCCCCTGGTCTCTCTCTCACTCTCTCTCTCAAAATAAATAAACTTTAAAAAGATAATGTTCTAGCTTTGGGGCACTGTCAGTTAAGCATGGGATGCTTGATCTCGACACAAGTCTTGATCTTAGGGTTGTGAGTTCAAGCCCCATGTTGGGCTCCCACTGGGCATGAAGCCTACTTAAAAAAAAAGAAAAAAATCCTAGCTTTAAAATATCTAACCACTTTGGATCTTAATTTCCTTACCTATGAAGTACACATGATAATAAGAATACTATTATCATAGGGCTGTTAGGAAGATTAAATGGTATAGTATTTAGAAATGATTACAACAATGTCTGGCACACTATAAGCACTATATGAAAGTTAGTTCATTTTTTGATAACTCTGCTTCTTTGCATAGCTTACCTTTGTTTTCTTCTTCAGACCCACTTGTTTCTACTCTTCTTTCTTAACTTTCCCTAACATTGCCCATTTCATAATCAGAGTGATACTGAATTACATCAACAGTTAAGCATGCCAAAGCAAACAAATTCACAAAAATGTAACATTAAGCATGGCCTTTTATTCTAGCTCTTCTGTATTGATGACTTATTTATAAGACATATGAATAAACCAGTTGGACAAGCCACTGCTACCTCAAATCCAACATAAACAAAATCAAGCTCATGATATTGTCTCCAGAACTAAAATTTTGAACTTCTTTCTTAATGTTGGGCTGCACCATTCTTTCCACATCTCAGGCTTGTAGCATCAGAACAATGTGTGATGTGTTTTTTTCTTTAATCCCTATGCCAAATCATTCATTATTCCCTTCATTTCACTTTTGATACAGCTTCCAGTTCCCTCTCTTTTCATGGGTACCTGTTGACACTGCTTCAGGCCACACTCTTACTACCTCACACCTGGATCAGTGTAAACTGATCTCCATTCCCCCCCCCCCCGCCCCCCCAGCAATCTTTACTCCAGTAAATCCTGCATATTGACATCAGATTGATTTATGAACAGAACTGCTTTTACAAAATGCTTCTGCACAAAAAATTAGCATAAAATTAACTTAAGCTGTTGGCCATTTTAACAGTGAAACCACACTGGAAGCATTGCCCCTTACTTATTACCAGTAGAAAGCTGTCGGGGCTTCTTACTACATGCACAGGTGAATGTGTAAGAACAAGCAGCCAGTTTCTGTTTTTTGATCAATATTGTAACTCTGTGTCACTCTCTTGGCAGTCCTCTATGTACTAGTATGACAGACAAAGTCCTCAGGTTCCCTGTAGAAAATCTGCTTTTATTGGGGATGTTGGCTGGTATATTAGTTTTCTAGAGCTCCTATAACAAAATGGTAGTGTGAATTCATTTTCTCAGCCTGGAGGCCTGAAGTCCAACATTAAGGTGTTGAGAAATTCAGTCTTCACTGAGACCTGTCTCTGGCTTTCAAATGACTGTCTTCCTTCCCTCTGTATGTTCACAGAGCTCTCTCTCTCTATGCCGGTGTGTGCCCCAATTTCCTCCATGTTGGGTGCATCTCTGGCATCTCTCTCTCTCTCTCTTAGTATAAGGACACCAGTCATATTGGATTAATGCCTCATCCTTATGACCTCATTTAATCTTAATAACTCCTGTAAGGTCCTATGTCCAAATATAGTCATATTAGGGGGTAGAGCTTCAATGTATGAATGTGGGAGGATCTATCTCTTGTACTGTGCCCCACACCAATAGAAACTTCAGGCTTTAAACTCTACTTTATTTTCTGAATATAAGAATTTTATATATCTCTTTCTTGGAAGCAAATACTGTTTTACCTCTTCCCTTCCATCTTTCCTTCCTTCCTCCTTTCATGCTTTCTTTTTGTGGCCTCAGAGAATGTCACTCAATGATATTTGTGGAAAAACTTAACAGAAGACTGTGAGTCTATGTATAAATTGAATCATATAAGCTATATTAAAGGGTCTATTAAGTAAATGCCACATAATACCTAATATTAAATGTAAAAATAAATTAGAAAGCTCAGTCAATTAAAAAAAAAAAGAAATCATCTTAATAAATGAAGGTAAAATGAAAAATATACAAAATATCTTATTTTAGGGGCACCTGGGTGGCTCAGTCTGTTAAACGTCTGACTTTGGCTCAGGTCATAATCTCACAGTTCTTGAGTTCAAGTCCTGGGTAGAGGTCTGTGCTGACAGCTCAGAGCATGGAGCCTGCTTTGGATTCTGTGTCTCCCTCTCTCTCTGCCCCACCCGTTTGTGCTCTCAAAAATGAATAAATGTTAAAAAAAATTTTAATGAAAAAATTAAAAATATCTTATTTTAAAAGTGGTTTACTATGTTTAACTCTCTCCATTTAGATCCTAAAAACAGGCATGACAAGGTCTTTTTTTTTAATCAAAATAACACTATCACAAGCCAAATAACATTGGTTATTACTTACTGATTCATAAGAAGATATTTTAAAATTGTATTTCTTATTACCTTGAACTTCTCTACGTCACTGCCTAAACTCTTAGGACAAATAACTTGAGTGTATTTGAACTTGTCCTAACCAAGTATAAACTAAACTATATCTAGATTTTCCTTTTTAATTTTCCTACGCCTCACCTACAATCAATGCTAGTTTTAAAGAAATGTTTTTTGGGTGCCTGGGTGGCTCAGTCAGTTAAGCGTCCCACTTTGGCTCGAGTCACAATCTCGTGGTTCATGAGTTTGAGCCCCACGTTGGGTTCTGTGCTGACAGCTCAGAGCCTGGAGCCTGCTTCGGATTCTGTGTCTCCCTCTCTCTCTGCCCTTCCCCTGCTTGCGCTCTCTCTCTCTCTTTCTCAAAAATAAATAAACACTAAAAAAATTAAAGAAAACAAAGGAATATTTTGTATACATTTGGGACTTATATTATTTTTTAATTATTAAAAATGAATTGCATTTTTCACAATGATTTATTATTACCGAATATTCACTACATTTCATTCATAGTACCTTTTACACAACATATTTTTGGGAGAAAAAAAGCTCTGACAATTTGTGTTCCAACATTTTAGTTCCAACAATTTTCAGGGCAGAGTATAAAGAACATTTCTAAAAATTTTAAGTGGTAGCAGCTATTAAATTGATCAATATAGCTCTTTGGTGTCTATAAGGCCCTGTTAAAAATGATCAACATGGTCATATGTAACTACCTGAGGGAGATAAAAAAAAAAAGTACAGAGTCAATAGAATTATTAGCCTTTAAACACAAACAGAAATGTTAGGCAGCTATTAGACATGTGCAAGGAGGGTTAGGGCAGGTGCTGGACACAGCCCCAGAGCCAACCGAGGGTTAACAGCCATACCTTTAGAGCCACCTCTGAATAAGAGAATAGGAAAGGCCTGGCCACAGATCCTGCTCTAACACCACAGGGGGACTTTTAAGAGCCAAACATGTGCATAAGGGGTGCAACTTTCCCCTAACTTTTCCCCATAAGAAAAGCTCATTAGACACTCATAAATATACAATACATAAATAATTATAACAGAATACATCATGGTTAGGCACATGCACAGAGGCCAAAATGTTATATAACCACCAGCTGTCAATCAAAAATGTCCATCAAAGCCAAATTTACATATGCAGAAAACAGGCTTAAAAAGATGTAGCCTGAGCTTCTCTGTGCCATTGCTGCTCTTGCTTGACAGTGGCCCACTTTCACTCTTGAAAGTATACTATTCTTATCTACTCAATAAACTCTCTCCATCCTGGTCTCTGGTCTCCTATTCTTTGGTACATCTGGGACAAGAACCGCATGACCGGGTAACAGGAATAGAGTCAGGACTCCTGTCCATGTCAGACTCTCAGTAATGGTGCCTGCTGAGGGTAGTCAAACTGATTCACTCAGTACATAGTTAGTAAAAGCTTCACCGAAGTTTATAATCAGGAAAATAGCTAACTACAATAAATAGCCACAGAATGGTGAATTTTTGAGAAAAATAATTATCATTATAATAAGTGAAGATAAATTCTCTTAATTAAAGCTAAATACTTATTATCTCATAAACAGGAATTCAATTTGGGGGAGAAGCATAATGAGCTGAGAGAACATGGATATACCATGGAAAAATACTATGGAAAAACACCATTTGTCTTCGGCTGTAATTAAAAATGAAAATGATGTGGTGGGGTGAGGGTGGAGGTAGAGAGTACTAGGAAATTATAAATCCTGTGTGAAGAGATGTTTTATGAGATTTAAAGTAAAGCCCGGGTTACTTCTGCGCTGTCTGGCCACACAAACCAAAAATTCTCTTAAAATATTAAAAGAAAAGAAAAGAAAAGAAGAAAGTATATATACATACATATATACATACATATATATAAATATATATATGTTATATAACCACCAGCTGTCAATCAAAAATGTCCATTATATATATATATATATATATATATATATGTATGTATACACACACACATATATGAAATGTCCTATCCCTAATACAAAAGACAGAGAGAGGTGGGTAATCTACTCCTTGTTTTCCAACCAATAGGAAGAAAGATCAGTGCACAGGAAGCAAAGGTGAAAGCCAGTGCCCAAATCCAAGGAGGAATAGTAAATTAACAGAATCTAGTGAAGAAAAGGAGGTAAGAGATAACAATAAGATTCCAATAAATGACTCAAGTAAAGATTGCAAATGTAGACATATGCCCTGGTGTGCATTTTGAGAGCATCGCACAATTTTTTGCAACGCTGGATGACTAATACAGTCAAATCTAATCTGACAGGAAGGAAGTAAATACATGACAAATAACTATTTTAAGGTGTTTGCTTTTTGGGTCTATTTTTACACTTGATCTTAGCCAAAAGGCCAAAAAGCGATTTTTTTGGATCTATTTTTAAGAGCCTTTTGCATCCTACATCCCAACCCCAACACATTCTATTACATGCACTCAACAATTCCCAACACATACAGACACTGTGTGCATAAAAACATATGTGTGGGTAACCACCTCCACACACACCCTCACATATCCCCCCATATACCAGCATCCTAGTATTTCTTCCATTCCTTAATATTGCAATATTCTCAAATCAACACTTGAATTGTAGACTATCTTTCAACAATAAATTATTATAGTTTGCTGTATGCACAAAGAGGTAGGTGTTATCTGCAGGGTTTTTGCTCCCAAAATCAATGCCAGCAGTTTCTTGGCCTGTGGTCTACACAGTTATAAGCATCCCCAGCAACATTAAGTGTTTTTTTGACCACTATCCATTACCAAAAACTTGTTTCCTTTTTTGACGGTTTCTTAAGGGGAAAATACATACATACATATAAAACTTTGGTAGGTACAAAGCAATTTGCCAGTAAAAATGAATAGTCTTAGATGTCATCTTAGTACAGAGAAATGTCCAGAAGAAACAATTCAAGAATATATACATGTTGCAATTGTTTTTTCTCCAGTGGCAATTAAATTTGACAAAGCCCCAGCCAAGGAAATTTCTCAAGTTGTTAATTTTTTTTCAAGAATGGGTAGTGAATGAGGGAGCCTTATAATATTAGAAAATCAGCCTTAGGTTTCAAAACAGCTGTAGGCTGCAACAAAGGCATACTGGGACACAGAACTTTCAGTAGATAGAGAATTCATCCACACCTTATCTATAACCATGTGTCCAAATCATGCTAGATATTCAGAGTTAAATGAAAGAAAACAACATGCTAACTGAAAAGTTTTTGCAAAGCCCTAAATAAGAAATAAATATCATAATATAATTAATACAGCACTGCATTATGGGGTGACTGTGTGGCTCAGTCGGTTAAGCAACCCATTTTGGCTCAGATCACAATCTCACGGTTCGTGAGTTCCAGCCCCGCATCGGGTTCTGTGTTGACACCTCAGAGCCTGGATCCTGCTTCGGATTCTGTGTCTCGCTCTCTCTCTGCCTCTCCCCTGCTCTCTCACAAAATAAAATATTAAAAAAAATTTAAACTGCATTATAATTAAACTTCATCCTAGATTATACTACAACATATTTTAAATCATATGTGGTAAATCTACACAAAGTGCCACCTTGAGGGAAAGCAGAATTGTTTGGGGAAGACAAAGATGGAATTATATGCTTGCTGAAACAGAAGCTTAGAAAATTACTTCTATAACTGAATTTCTTACAAAAAAAAAAAACATTTAAAAACAGACTTATGGGGGCCCGGGTGGTTCAGCTAGTTAAGCATCTGACCCTTGATTTAGTTCATGTCATGATCTCACGGTTGGTGAGTTCGAGCCCCACATTGGACTCTGCACTAATAGTGTGGAGCTTGCTTGGAATTCTCTCTCTCATTCCTTCACTCTCTGCTTCTTCCCTGCTCATATGCATGCGCTCTCACTCTCTCTCAAAAAAAATAAAAACTAAAAAAATTTTAAAAAATAATAAAAACAGACTTACAGGGATACCTGGGTGACTCAGTTGGTTGAGCATTTGACTTCAGTTCAGGTCATGATCTCGAGGTCTGTGAGTTTGAGCCCCATGTCAGGCTCTGTGCTGACCACTCAGAGCCTGGAGCTTGCTTCATATCCTGTGTCTCCCTGTCTTTCTCCCTGTCGGGCTCTGTGCTGACTGCTCAGAGCCTGGAGCCTGCTTCATATTCTGTGTCTCCCTCTCTCTCTGTCCTTTCCCCACTTGCCCTCTCTCTCAAAAGTAAATAAACATTAAAAAAATAATAATAAACCAGACTTATATTTCAGCATTTATAAATATTTCTTAAAAACATTTTTTTTTATTTTGTTTTCATTTTATTTTTTAAAACTTTATTTATTTTGAGAAAGCGAGAGAGAGCAAGCACATGGGGGAGGGGCATAAAGAGAGAAGATGAGAGAGAGAATCTCAAGTAGATTCCATGCTGTCAGGACAGAGTCCTATGGTGGGGCTTGATCCCAGGAACCAGGAGATCATGACCTGAGCTGAAATCAAGAGTTAGATGCTAACCTACTGAGCCATACAGGTGCCCCTAAAATTTATTATTTTAAAATCAAGAAATAGGTACTATATTTGGACATATTATTTATTCACTGACATCTATTAAAAATTTACTATAAAATCATGCAATCTGATCAGAGATTTAGAAAGGTGAACAAGCAGTATTTAGGAAATCTGTGAACCACCAAAGAATCTCTGCAACAAACCTGGGGCTCAAGGACTGTGCTTCTCCTCTGGAGCATGTAAGAAATAGAAATACCAAAATCAAGGGCCCATTCTAGAAGAAATAAGTCTCATGAATGTGCTATCGAGCTGGGAATCAAATTGCAATCTGTTTAACAAATTTAGAATTAGTACTAGAATAAGATGTTTTTGCCGCTCTTTTTTTTTTTTTTTTTTTTTTTTTTTTAGCGTTTCTTTATTTTTGAGACAGAGAGAGACAAAGCATGAACGGGGGAGGGTCAGAGAGAGGGAGACACAGAATCTGAAACAGGCTCCAGGCTCTGAGCTGTCAGCACAGAGCCCGACGCGGGGCTCCAGCTCATGGACCGCAAGATCATGACCTGGGCCGAAGTCGGCCGCTTAACCGACTGAGCCACCCAGGCGCCCTTGTTTTTGCTTTTTAAAGGAGGTGGGGGAGGGGCGCCTGGGTGGCGCAGTCGGTTGAGCGGTTGAGCGTCTGACTTCAGCCAGGT
Organism: Felis catus; assembly: GCF_018350175.1. Taxonomy (NCBI): domain Eukaryota; kingdom Metazoa; phylum Chordata; class Mammalia; order Carnivora; family Felidae; genus Felis; species Felis catus. The sequence goes on from NC_058371.1 coordinate 130,098,329, forward strand.
CACGATCTCGCGGTCCGTGAGTTCGAGCCCCGCGTCGGGCTCTGGGCTGATGGCTCGGAGCCTGGAGCCTGTTTCCGATTCTGTGTCTCCCTCTCTCTCTGCCCCTCCCCCGTTCATGCTCTGTCTCTCTCTGTCCCAAAAATAAATAAAAAACGTTAAAAAATTAAAAAATAAATAAATAAAGGAGGTGGGGGAGAAGAGAGAGAAGGGAACTAACATTTAAATTCTCTCCATTGCCAGACACAATTTAAATCTAACCTTCACAACAAAATTTATAATAATTTTTATCCTCTTATATGCGAGGAAACCAAAAGCTCATTGAAGCAACTGAATAAAATAGAACAAAATAACATTTTTAAATTATTGTAAATCTAAGACTTGAATTCAGGTTCGCTTATGGCAAATGCATGATCTTTATTTCACTAGTGGTCCTCAGACTTTGTAATGATAACAAAATAGTAACTAATATACACTGGGCATTTGCTCTGTGTCCTATACTGTTCCATGCATTTTAAGCATATTAACACATGTAATATTCTCAACAAACCTAAGTGATATGTTAATGTTATTATCCCCAGAGTTTAACTTGCCTGGAGTCATTCAGTTAGTAAGTAAAGGCATGGGATGTAGACTATATGTTCTGGCTCCTAAAAGTAATGCTCTTAACTACACAATGCCTCCTCACTATACTTTAATCACGTCTTTTTGAAGTAGTATGGAATGATAGGCTCAGGCCAGAACCGAAATCTGGCCTTCTGCCTATTTCTCTAAAGAAAGTTGTACAGGACTCCAGCTATGCTCATTTGTTTATGCTACATGGCTGCTTTCTTACTACTTCTAACTAGTTGAGCTGCAATGCAGACTTTATGGCCAGGACTTTACAGAAAAAAAGTTACCTGACCTCTAATGAAGACCATCGATAACAAAACAATTTACACATTTTTGAGGAAAGTGAATCAAATCTTTCTTGATAATTCATTATTCTTTTTAAACTTCTATCTCCTCATACTTACAGAAGCTGTCTAATCAAAGAGAATAAGACAAATAGATCTACTTTTTTTCTCACTTATTTGTTATAAATATAATTTGAGTCATTTTGATTTTATTAATAGCTACTCCTCTAAAACACAACAAAAAATAAACTATTTAAAACTATAATATTTGCAAGAGTAGATATCTGTATTTCTATTAGTAACTTTACACTAAAATAATGGCGATAGTTTTTTCAGGTTTCTATTTTCATTAAGGTTAAAATGAAATAATTAAGAAATAACTGCCCTCCATCTAAATGAGTCACTAGAGGCTAAAACACTTTTTGCTCATCTGTAAACATGTGAATACTTTAAGGTTTATATTTCTTCCAAGCAATTGCATTATGTTTCTAAATGTGTAACGCCATCTTTTATACACTCAGTGATTAAAAACAGGCATTTTCACTGTAATTAAATATGCCTTTGTTTCTGATTTTCAAACAAAAACAAAACACAATTTCAGTAAAAATGTGTCTCAGAGGAACACAATTGCAGGCTTTCCACAGGACCATTTGCTTAAGTGGCTCTCTGTTCTCTCTCTCCCTCCTCCACCAGAAGTGTTGAAAGCTCAGAGTATCCCCTGGAGGTTCTGCAGGGTGCCATCTGCTGTGTGTCTGTTATGTTGCAGCCTGAAATTCTTGATGCCAGATTTAGTCCATTAAATTACACAATAGTATGTGAGTTGTATTACAACTGAGACATTAATGCTGGATTCATGAAGAAAAGGGAGAGACATGCATAGCAAAACCATATTAGTGGTTATTTGATTAATTACTGAATATGATTATAACAGGTTCAATGAGGGTGGTGTTCATTGTTTACATTACAGGCTACAGTCTTTTTGGACTCTTTTCATTTTTAAATAAGCAATAAAATAATACACAAGACCAGCAGATGATATAAGTACACATACCAGGAAAGAATTACCTGGCTGATAGGCATAGGCTTTCTTACCTTGATCCTGCTTCATTTTTATTTTGACATCAAATAAATATCAGAAGATACATTGATGGCAAAGAAATAGCCAACATATTTCTGCAATTTTAGCAGGCAGAGGTAGTGTTGTAGGGGATGGGATTGGTGGACAGGAAGCCATTCAGTGTATGAATAATTTGGAGAGAGGAGAAGGACAAAGCACTAGCAGAGGAGGGGTAGCAGAGACACAGGGAGATACAGAATCTGAAGCAGGCTCTGGGGTCTGAGCTGTCAGCACAGAGCCTGATGTGGGGCTCGAACTCATGAACCATGAGATCATGACCTGAGCCGAGGTCGGACACTTAACCAAGTAAGCCACCCAGGCGCCCGAGAAAGACTGAGTTTTTTAATGCAACATTAAACACATATAAGAAATATTACATGTATGTAATAATTTTGAAGAAACATATACGGAAATGTACTGCTAATACAATAAATGTTATCTACAAAGTCCTCCGCTGGCTTCTCCTTAACTGTACGTGCTTACCTCTCTTCCTACCCATTATCTCTACATAGGTAATCTTATCTTGAACATTATGTTTAACTTCTTATATTTCTTCTCATGGCTTTAGTGTATATTAGTATATTAGTACTATTAGTGTATTAGTATATACTATATATGTACAGACACACTAGTGTGTATATATGCATATATATATATATATATTCTTTAATGATATATTATTTAACTTTGTTCATTTTTTAACTCTATATTCTATATGAATTTATCTATGACTTGGTTTCTGTACTCAAAATACTCTTTGTGGGACATAATAATACATAAACATAAACCATTCTATCATATGAATATATTATACCCAGAGGGAGAGTAATGTGGTACAAGCGCTTTGGAAAAACCATATCATTAGTAATTTTGAATATGTACTTAGTAATTCCATTTCTGGAAGAGACCGGATATTTAGGAAGAGACTAGTGTCTTGCCCAGAGTCACATGTACCTAGTGAGAACTGATACTCAAATTTGAGAAGTCTATTCCAGTATAGACTAGTATATTGCAATCACTATGCTCGATTGCCTTTGCAGTATAATAATATTAATATAAATAACATTTTTCAAAAGAAAAATAATACCTCAATATGGAGGATACTCATGTAAAATGAATTTCTGTTTATCGTTTTAAGTAGCCTAATAAAATTATAATATCCTTCCAAAACTAAACATGTCTTACTTTAAGATAAGTTTTGAAAATTATTTCAGGACATGCATTATTCATTTTCATATCCTCAAACACAGAGAGTAACACCTTATAAATAAATGAACCAATAATTTAACAACTGAGAACCTGGTGGAAATGGTTACTATTTCTATTCTAGGTTGTTTTATTTATTTATTTATTTATTTATTTATTTATTTATTTATTTATTTATTTATTTATTTATAATGTTTATTAATTTTTGAGAGAGAGAGAGAGAGAGAGAGAGTGGACAGGGGAGGAGCACCGAGAGAGAGGGAGACAGAATCTGAAGCAGGCTCCAGGCTCTGAGCTGTCAGCAGAGCCTGATGCAGGGCTGGAACCCACAAGCCATGAGATCATGACCTGAACTGAAGTGGGAAGCTTAACCCACTGAGCCACCCAGGTGCCCCAAGGCTGTTGTTTTATAAATGAACACTTCTACTAGGTCATTTTACATACTGAAATTCCTAGTGCTTAGGTAAGTTACTTTTGGAATTAATGGATTTCCAAAATCCATTGATTGTTATCTTTTCTTTTCTTTTCTTTTCTTGTCATACTTACTTTACAGCACCATCCCACAACTTGCCATTCTTGAAGCCATGTTCTCTCTTGACTTCTTGACATTAAAACTTAGTATTCTTCCCTTCTTATCAGACACTCTTTTTCTTGATTTTCCATCATTAAATACTGGAGCATCTCGCTCTGGTTTTAGGTACAAGTTCTCTCTTCCGTAGCTCTAAACGGAATCTACATAATCTTGAATACTCTATTTCTAGCCCTAATCTTTCTGGGTTCATAGACATATTAATTTGAATTTCTACTTGCTACAGTCCCTATATTTCTAAATGAACACCTCCACCTTAACCTGGCCAAAACAGAACTTGTTTTCTTCCTGTCTCACACAGGTTACTCCTCTCCTACTCTTCCTAATCTCAGGAAGTAGCAAGAACAGATGCCCATTACTCAAGTTACAAGTCTCAGTTACACTTGTTTTCCTCTTTCCATCACCACCCAATTCCAATCCATAGCAATTATTGTTGGCATTACTTTCAAAACACATAACACATTGTTTTCCTTCTCACTGCCTCAACTGCTACCACCATGATCTGTTACAATCATTTCTAACTTGTAAAAACCTTTCTTTAATATTGACTGAAAACAGGAAATTTAGTTGACATGCAGTAGCTCTTTAGCCAGAGAATGTCAGTTTAAATGTACTGCCTCAGTTGAAAGTCCAGAAAACCATAAATGGGAACAATACTTCTATCTTTAGTTTCAACTAACATAACTTTTATTAACAATGATTAATAATGAATTGTTATTCAATAAATACAACATGTGGTCCTAGTAAAGAACATTTACTAGCATATTTCCAAGTATTTAAGACATCTCTGATATTTGTCACCTAGCTTGACATAGTCTTTAATAATCACACAAACAAGGTAACTGCAGTAACTCATATTCATGGATACTTTCCCCTACACTCTCAGTGTCATAACCTTTTTATTGTTTAATTGTCCAAATAACCTTATGGTATATTTAATAAAGTTATATATGATGAAATAGAGACCCAAAACCTTAATCAACTTGTAGCAGCTATTAAGTGGCAGAAGTGAAAATCACTCCTAGAAGATCTTAATAATCTCAAATACCTGTGATCTTTACCATCTAATATATTTCCTCCAGGGGGACTTTGTTAGTGAAAGGGGGCTGGGAATTAGGAAATGATTTTTCACTGCCTTTTCAAATCTTTCCTAGAGGACTATCAAAAGTTAAATAACAGAAGGGCCATGGAATTATTCTTCCCTTCCCTTCTAATCTATTTTCCAGATCAAATTTTATAGTCTTATAAAGAGCCACACCTCTTATAAGCAGAATATTCTTATTCAGTAACCTATGCATTCTCAGTGAATCTAAGATATGCTATTATCTAAGCCAGAGGATACTTTGAGATGTATAGAATGGGATCCCTTGTTTCGCATGAAGATTGTGTTATACTGTTTTTTTTTAAACTTGTTACTCTAATGAGAAATAAAATTAAGCTCTAATAACAATTTATAAGAATCAACAATAGTGCTCTAACTATATCTGCATGATAAATGGTCATACTTCATTTACAGGTCTCACAAAGGAAGAACAGAAATTCCACAAAATGGAAGCACTGACAGGGGAGTTATCACAGTTACGTGATCACATTCCACATGGTGTCATATTAAGTGTGTAATTTGATGAGCTTTAATAAAAATACAAGCCTATACACCAACTATACCAAGCCAGATGTAAACATTTTTTTTATTACCACAGAAATTTATTAGAAGTAGAGCTAGTCTGAAAGCTAGAAATGTAGCGCTGCAGAATACCTAGTTTAGCCAGACAAAAGGTGTCCTGCTAGAGGTTTTAGGGTATGGCTCACAGATCCTCTCAACCAAACAATGACATTTTTCAAAAGCTTAAGCAGGTTGTTCATCAGCTACTTCAAGTTTAAGAAGGGTTTATTTTGAAGACGTTTGGTGATGTGGCTTTTGCCTAATGGAGTATCTAATGAATATCTAATGGAATGGATGAATTCCTAATTAGAGTCATAAGAGATCTAAAAATAATTTAAGAGAATTCTATTCATAGAAACATTCTGCAATTTGGACTTAAAGGGACAGAAACATTACAAAATGAAGACTTCTCTGGAAACCAACATCTCCAAACACATGTAAGAATGGGATAACTATTCAGAAGCAAATAATGTGCTAACTTTATAAAACAAAACAAAACAAAACAAAAAAGAATGACTTGGAGGGTAGAACCAAGAGTAAAGAAGGCAGACCTAAAAGCCATGAAGAATCATTCCCAGGCACTGATGCCTAAACAAGAAACTGCTAACCTATGCATTAGTTCACAGGTCTTCGAATGGAGAACTGAACTTGGATTGCTTTACTTAAGCCTTATCTACAACTTCACATGCCTTTACAGGAAAAGACTCTGATGATGTAATGCAATGATACTTTGGGTGCCCTCAGGAGGGGTAAATATACTTTGAATTGTGAGGGATGCATCATCGTTGGGGTCACAAAGATAGACTATTGTAGCTTGTGTAGCAAAGGCCACTTTTTTTTTTTTTTTTTTTTTGTATAGTGATTTTTCACTTTTGTATAGTACCCTCCCACACTAATAGCAAGGCTGGCCTTTATTTCCAACAAATTTCACAAAACTGATGATATGTTACTTCTGAGATGAGATTATAAAAGACACTGCTCATTTTTGTATCATGCTTTTTCTTTTGGATTGTCTTGGGACAAGACACTCTTGGGAAGCCAGATGGGAACATACATGGTGAGGAACTGAGGCTCCGGCCACCAGCAGTGAAGAACTGAATGCTCCTGCCACAGCTAATGAATGAGCTAGGAAGTGAATCCTCAAATACAGCCAAACTTCCATATGACCTCAGCAATGGCTGAAATTTTGAGGGCAACCTCATGAGAGGCTTTCAGCCAGAACCAGTACATAAGCTGCTCTCACTGTCCTGACCACAGAAATCATAAGATAACAAACATTTGTTGTTTTGGACCACCAGATAATTTTCTATGGAGCAATACATAATTTTATTACAACTTTCTATTTTTGTATCTTTGAACCTGCCTAAATCCACGTTTTATTGTTCCTATTAGGCATATTATAAACTTTTTAATAGAATTCTTAGGGATCTGTCTATAAACCACCATGTCATCTACTGATAGAGGTAGTTTTACATTTTCTTTCCTATATTTAAGGTTTTAATGCTTTTTCTTTTTCTTTTTATGTTTATTTATTTTTGAGAAAGAGACAGAATGACAGTGGGGGAGGGGCACAGAAGGAGACAGAATCCAAAGCAGACTGAGCTGTCAGCACAGAGCCTGACATGGGGCTTGAACTCCTGAACCATAAGATCATGACTTGAGCTGAGGTTGGAAGCTAAACCAACTGAGCAACCCAGGCACCCCCATCTTAAGTTTTTTTTAATGTATGATAGAATTCAGCACTGAAACTCCTGGGCTTTTTCTTTGCTTTTCTTTTTTTTAACATGAATGATTTTTCTCCTTCTTCTCCTCCTTCTCCTTCTTTTTTTTTCCTTCCTTTAATAATAACATCTATTTATTTAATAGAAATTGGACTATGCAGACTTTTACTTTCTTCTTGTGTCATTTTGGAAAATTAGATTTTTCAAGAGATTTGTGCTTTTCATCAATATTGTTATATTTGTGGTCACACTGTTGTTAATAATATCACCTTATTTTCCTTTCAATGTCTTTAAGATTTGTACTGATTATTCCTGCCTTGATTCATTGATGATATTAGTAATTTGTGTTTCTTCTTTTATTTTTTCTTCTACAGTCTTTTTTTTTTTTAAGTTCTCAAAAAAAAAATTGGGGGATCATAAATTTTCCTGTTTTTTAAATGTTTATTTTTTTTAATTTTTTTTAAACGTTTATTTATTATTGAAAGACAGAGAGAGTCAGAGAGTGATCAGGGGAGGGGCAGAGGGAGAGGGAGACACAGAATCTGAAGCAGGCTCCAGGCTCTGAGCTGTCAGCACAGAGCCCAACGCAGGGCTTGAACTCACAAACTGTGAGATCATGACCTGAGCCAAAGTCGGACGCTTAACCGACTGAGCCACCCAGGTGCCCCTTAAATGTTTATTTTTGAGAGAAAGTATGTTGCCCTTGTGTGTGAGCAGGAGAGGGGCAGAGAAAGAGGGAGACAGAATCCCAAGCAGGCTTTGCACTATCCTCACAGAGCTAACATGGGGCTCCAATACAGGAACCACAAGATCATGACCTGAGCTGAAATCAAGAGTCAGATGTTTAACCAACTGAATCGCCCTAGGGTTCATAAATTTTCTATTATCTCATTTCAACTCTATTAAGTTTGTTCTTCATGTTTCTTTCTAGTCTCTTCCTTAGGTTTAATTTGCTCTTCTAGTTAACAAAAAACTTAGATTGTCAATTATAGCACTTTCTTCCTTTAAATATAAACTTTTAATTTTTTCATATATGTATTTTATTTTTGAGAGAGAGTGAGCAAGTGCACAAGCAAGGGAGAAGGACAGAGGGAAAAAAATGTTAAGCAGGCCCCATGCTCAGTGGAAGTTCAATGTGAGACTGGATTCCATGACCGTGGGATCATGACCTGAGCCAAAATCAAGTCAGAAGCTCAATAAACTGAGCCACGCAGGTACCCCTTAAATATAAACTTTTAAAACTATAAACTTCCTTCTAAGCATGGTTGCAATGCTATACCACAAAGTTTAGATTTTCATCTTATATTACCATCATTATCATCTCACTCAAATCACTTTAAAATTTCCCTTGAGGTTTGAAATTGATTCATGAGGTATATAGTAATTGGTTGCTTAATTTCCAAGTATTTGATCTCTTGTTATTTTATTATTCCTGACTGCTGATTTAATTCCATTGTTCTAAAAAAATGTACTCCATAGATTTCTACATTTGAAATTTATTGAGACTTTTTTATGACCCAGCATGTACTCTGTCTTGGTGATGCATTTGCAAAGAATGTATAATTCTATTATTAATTGTAGTAATCTATAAATGTCGGTTAGGTTAAAGAAGTTGGTAATGTTCAAATATTCTGAAACTCTTCTGATTTCGTTTAGTTGTTTTATCAATTCTAGAGAACGGAGTTAAAATCACCTATGATATGAATTTGTCTATTTCTTCATCTAGTTCTGTCATATTTTACACCATAAATTTACAAGCTACTTAAATAAGCCATCCACATATATGATTATGTTTTCCTGATGAACTGACTCTTTCATCAGTATGAAACATAGGTCTTTGATTCTGATAACATGTCTTATTATATCTGACAGTACAGCCATTCATTTTCTTGTGTTTTTAGTTTTAATAGTACTTCTTTTCCAATTTTTACTTTAAACGAATTTTTTAGCAAGCAAAAACAAACAAACATAAAGCAGATAGCAGAAACGTGATTTTGTTATTTTCAAAAGATAAATATAAAGTGAAGTCTAATTATTACACTGCTATCTGCATTTACGTGGGTAATTGCTTGCTTTTGGTAAATTTCCTTACTTTATGACTCCATAATTGCTTTTCCTGTCTATAATTATCCATTGCTGGTGTTACTATTCTATAGGCTTTTCATTTGCTCTTGACATGTGCTGATAGAAAAAAATGTCAGTTATAAAATCGTTGGAAACAAGGGCACCTGGGTGGCTCAGTCGGTTGGGCGTCCATCTTCGGCTCAGGTCATGATCTCGCGGTCCGCGAGTTCGAGCCCCGCGTCGGGCTCTGTACTGACAGCTCAGAGCCTGGAGCCTGTTTCAGATTCTGTGTCTCCCTCTCTCTCTCTGACCTTCCCCCATTCATGCTCTGTCTCTATCTCAAAAATGAATAAATGTTAAAAAAAATTTTAAGTCGTTGGAATCATTTTACTGAAATATCTTTAAAAAACACAAAAAATTCTTAAATGTCCATTGAATAGTGATGAATGGTGAAGTTCAAAACATTCCAAATTTCATCATATATTTGTGAATTAAATTTTAATGAAAAATAAGAAAAATACCTTTGAAAATTTTGTTATTATTTTTGGAAATATTAAAATTAAATAGTTTGAATTATTAGGTTCTTGAGAAAAGAAAAAGGAAAATAAGCTTTTTAGTCAATTACCAGCCTAACTTTGCATGGTTTTATAAATTATACTGATTCTCAAATAAATGGTTCTCTGATTTTTCACATTGTTAGAATAGTTACATTGTTAGAATAGATTCATCTCATGATATTAACTTTTTAAACTTTGTTTAACATTTTTCTAACTTTTTTTTAATGTCTCTTGATTCAGGAAGTTTGCTAGGTACATTCCCAGGATTCATTTATTAAATATAAACTAAGAAGGCATGGGTAGCAGTGGGGGATTATGACCTTAGGTAAATATTCTTATTAGTTGTTATCTTTCTAGAAATTTATACCACTCATCTCACCTGAAATCTCTTCCCAGTAGCCCTCTTGGTTAATTACCATATACTGCAAACAAATTTCATGAGGGAGTGCAAAAAGGAAACAGAGCAAACTAAAAGGAAACAGAACAGAAACTATCTCTGTAGGTATTAAACATTCTCTTCTTTTACAGCTAATAGAATTATGTGGAAAAAAATAACAAAAGAGGAAGAAAAAAAATGGCATAGTTTTCCCCGTTTGCTACAGTCACTTTTATCGCTAATGCTAAAAATGACAATAGAATTTCTAAGGGACCAAAGTCAGTCTTTTTTTTTTTTAATAAAGTTGTTAATGTTTGGGTTGTTGGGAATATGCACATGCATTTTGATAATGGTAACTTATCTTCAAAGAGGGGAGACAAAATTAAAAGTGTGAGGTTCCACTCAAAATATTCACATTTTACCTACCTCAGAATTAAAATTTAAGACATCAACAGAGCATCATTAGGAAAAACATCAAATAGGAGCATTTTTTAATTTGATATATTAAACTCATTAGTTCTTTTTTATTTTAAAAATCAAATAGTTGAGATCTTTTGCAGCTAAAAAATAATCTGTGTATAAAAGTGGGACTACATTTCATAAAAATGTAACCATAAAATAAGAATAATTTTTCTATATTAAAAAAGTTTTGTTAACCTAAGATGAGTAATTGGTATTAAACTCAAATTAAGTAAGGAAATGTAGATTGTCATTTGAAAATTCCTGGTTTGGAGAACAGTTTTTTTTTTTTTAATTTATTTATTTAAGTAATCTCTACACCCAGTGTGGGGCTCTCATAACCCTGAGATCAATAGCCACCTGCTCTAACAACCGAGCCAGCCAGGTGCCCTAAGAATATTTAAATAAACAATTTTCTTTTAAGGCATTCATTATAAAAACAACTAGAACAGTTGTCAATGTTAATCAAATCATAATATTGCTTTTCGTGTTGACAATAAAGAATAAGACCCTGCTCTCTGAATGGCTTACCAAACATGTAATTATTGCTCATTATACATGAGCTTTAAAAATAAATTGTCTTCAATTTCTTCAAATGTTCTTTAATGAATAAAAACAGATGGAAGTATAAAGACAATTGCAATATATTCAGAACATTAACTCTACAGTGAATATCACTAAATATTTTTAAATTATAAAATTAAGTACACTAAGAAAAAACCCCTTGACACTTCCTGTCTGTTCTTCCTACTTCCTTTTTACTTGTTGATTTTTTAATTAAAACTCAGACCAAGGGAGAGGTAAAAAGATGAATAGATGCACATTACAGACTTTGAGATTAATATCTTTTAATATAACAGCTGTTATTAAGCTTGCCTTGTTCAAAGAGATTCAGGCTGCATGTTAAGCCAAAGGTCAGGGAGATTTAACAAGTGCAGCAAAACACTTACGTTGTCAGTACAGGACCTCATAGTCATACATATAGTAGTATGCTCTAACTACTTAATAGGCTTACCAAAAACTGGAAGCCCTAATTTGTAGTATTTGTTAATTTCTGTGGCATAATACTCCCATGTGTCTGATTTCAAGTTGCCAAAATGACATAAATGAATCTAAAATTGGAAAAATATGCACAGTAACTGTTATATTTTCACATATAGAGCCAATAGATGTAAATAAATGCATGAGTGTAGTTAATAGTAGAATATAGTAAAATAAATAATAAATGATAGGTTTTGAGTACAGATTACCCTTCTAAAAATATAATGTGCTTCATCATAAGTGTATATAATTTAATTTTATGATGGTCCTTAACTGCCAGCTCATAAAATTCCTGAAATTCTAACAGTGACTGAAAATAAAACCACTACTCCTGCACCCCACCTGCATAGATTCTAGCAATATAAACCGGTATGGAATGCCGATATTTCTTCCAGTTTTTACTTTAACATCTGATAAGAACACATGACTGAATAACCCCAATAGTCTATGGCATCATTTCTCTTAAATTCCCTCTCTCTTTCTGATTCCATTCTGGCCTCTAGCAGTAGCTGCTAGCATTATTATCATTACCCATGTGTTATTAGTGGTCATCTTTGTAAGGAAGCCATGATACTACTCATTCTAAATAGTTATATTTTCTGTTCTTACATTATTTATTATCATCTCCTATCAAGACAAATCAATTGAACAATAATGGGATATAGTGAAAAGTCGAGTGACTTTGAAGACAGAAATATCAACCTGTTGTCTTGAATTCACACCTAGTGGAGGAAAGATATTTAACATTTCTGACGTCTCACTTTACATATCTAAAATAATGTTAATGTGTATGCTGTTTATAGAAATCGCCCCCAAAATAGATGTAATTATAAAAATATATCCATGGGGCGCCTGGGTGGCTCAGTCAGTAAGGCATGGACTTCGGCTCAGCTCGTTAGCTCATGGTTAGCGAGTTCCAGTATCAGACTCTGTGCTGATAGAGCAGAGCCTGCTTTGGAACATCGGCCTCCCTCTCTCTCTGCCCCTCCCCTGCTTGCATGCATGCACACATACTCTCTCTCTCAAACATAAACATTAAAAAATAATATAATCCATAACATACCTAAATCCTAAAGGATGGCTGATTACTGGCCTTAAAGATGAAATAATCCATCATGTATTCTCCTAACAAATTCATCATCTAACAGCACAAATGTAGAAGGGCAACTGTATTCAGTGGGTAAAATCAGTCAAACATTCAGATTACATTTTACTAGACTGTTTTTACTGGAACAAAAATGACTAAACTACTTTTATGGTATCATATAAATAAAGCCTCAGTATCATTAAAATGAAGTCCATTTAATAGGTCTCTCAATAGCTTTATAGCAACATAGAAATGTAACTTAATAACTGATGCCTGTTTCTCTTAAATCCACTTTGCCCAGGTTTGGTGTCACTTTATTCTTTTTTTTTTTTTTCCACTTCCTTCATAGAATCTTAGAATTCTAGAGCTTAAGAGTACCTTATAAACTAGAGCTCCATGTCCTTCATTTTACAAAGGAGAGCGCTAAATTGCAAGACAATGCCTGACCCCTGCTCAGTGTCATTCACTTAATTATTGAAAGAAGCAGGCACTAACCAGTCTATAGACTCCACTGTCTACCAGCACTGAGAGACATTAATCTTAGAGTAAACCATTAATTACCTCTTGAAGAACTCTCTTCATCTTTAATAATAATGTCTTGACAGCTGTGCAGTCCTGTAACATCAATCTGAAAGGCAGAGAGTCTAAGCCTCCATTTTCTTCCACACCTTGCAGGGGCCAATCTGCAGATGGACTGGGGGGCATTCGGCTCATATGGGAACACCTGACTTCCTGATCAATGTCTTTTGTTAATTTCAGGGAAAGATTCCTAGTAAGAAAAAAAAGAACAAAAAATTACAATGTAGCATATTCAAAGCAGTATTTTTCCAAGTTGTTGATCAATGTCAGTAGTGAGCTACAAAAAAATTCCTTGTGATGTGTATCAATTCCTCTTAGTATTAGTCTTTGAAAATTCTGAGACCCTTTGTCAAAATGCCCATGTTAGTGTCTTCTATCCTATTTTCTCTAAGACTGATAAGAATAAAATGGAATATAAAATTTAGATTTCACAGTATGCATAATAGTTCATTTACGACAGAATTTTCAAAAATTTATCAGGTTTTAGTTGTGAACTACCCTGGTGTCTGGTGCATATTAGGCTGACTCAGTAAGTAAGCATATAATTGAAGTTGAAAAAATGAATACGATAATGAGCGAATGAATAAAGCATAAATTTTGGTAATAATCTATGCAATATGTCATCTACATACGCAAATTTTTCTGCAAGGTGATCTGTTATGCATTGCAAGGCTGCCACCCATGGTTCAAAATTTCCTAACACGCTTACAATAAAGTAATTAAGCGCATGTTTTTAAAATTCCTTTTAGTTAGATTGCTGTTTCTTTGAACCTCCTTGTCCAGTCATATATTGAAACATAATTGAAGACTGACAAACGTTTTAGAAACCATACAGGTGTGAAGTTCCATGACTAATTTCAGGAGTTTACTGAGGTTCAGTGGATTATAGTTTAACATTTACAAATCTAAGAATCTCTATAATTTTCAGATAGTTAAGAATGGGCTATACACAGAAATTCATTTAGGAGATAAATTAGCTATTTGTTTTATACTTCAAAAGACTGAATGTATTCATAATTCCAACAAGAGAGAATGATGGCATTTTTTCACAATTATACAAAACATCCATATTGTGTCCAGCGAGCAATAATGGCTGAAGTTGGATAATAGGATACAGGCTTACAGGATATAGTCACTGACCTCAAGATGCTCACCACATTTATTAGTAGGTGGTACTGAAAGAATATCAGTTACCTTGAGCAACATGGATTTGAACTGTGTGGGTCCACTGTTTTTGATAATTATAGTACATTATATAAATGTTTTTTTCTCAGGATTTTCTTCACAACATTTTCTTTTCTCTAGTTTACTTTATTGTAAGAAAACGGTATATAATACACATAACATACAAAATATGTTAATTGACTGTTACTGATAAGGCTTCTGTTCAATAATAGGCTATTAGTAGATAATTTTGGAGGAGAGTCAAAAGTTACACACAGATTCTTGACTGTGCAGGGGGTTAGCACCTCTAACCCCTGGGTTGTTCAAGGGTCAACTACAATATTCTTTCACATATGAAAAACAGATATTTTCACCTCAAAACATCTGACTTCTAAATGAAAAAGTTGGCTACGAGACCACTATAATCAAAATCATTCTTAATTAGGTTGACGTCGTGAAACAGACTATTAAACAGGGCTACTACTCAGCTGCAAAAGATAACACAGCCATCCTGTTGTATGTTTATGAGCTACCTTCTGATTGATTGGCCCCTGAGGTTCATAATTGTTAAATATTTTATAACTCAACCTTTTTAACAATAGACTTTTATTGGGCCAAAAATATCCAAGTGATTCTGGGTAAATTCACCTAAAAAAAATCCCTGTATTTGATGAGAAAAGGAAAAGTCTCTAATATGAACCCATAGTTTCCTCTCACAAAGACCATCCATAATAATGCCAGGAGGATAAAGCTAGTTCACATACTCTCCTGTCCCTGCATTAGCAGGGCTCACTAGATAATAAAATCTGTGCACTTTGGGACATATACCACTCTGTCTGCCAACTCTCTGAATGATTATAGTTTCAGAAGAATGAAAAAAATATGCATTATAACAAAAAAGATAGACAGTCCCTTAACTTGGCCAAAAAAGTAGGGGTTGGGTCAGGGGGAATACTGAAGCCTGATACAGTGGGTCACTAATCACAACTACTACAAATAAACAACAAAGACATTGTAATCTCCACTGAACACATATACAGTTCACCCTCTCTGTGCCAACTCCATGAATCTTCAGTAGAATTGCTCAGTAATATTTACACTTGCCTTGTTGCTCATGAATACTGTTCAAGTCTTTATAACTAAAAATTTAATGCTTAGTTTTTCCACAGCAAAGGAAACCATCAACAAAATGGCAAGGTAACCTACTGAATGGGAGAATATATTACAAATGATATACCAAATAAGGAATTAAGATCCAAATACATAAAGAACTTATACAATTCAACACCATAAAAACCCCAAAAACTCCAATTAAAAAATGGGCAAAGGACATAGACATTTTTTTTTCAAAAAGACATACATACAGATGACAGACACATGAAAAGATGCTCAATGTCATACATCATCAGGGAAATGCAAATCAAAACCCAGGGAGATGTCACCTTACACTCGTCAGAATGGCTAGAATCAAAGAGACAAGAAGGGCACTTGGGTGGCTCAGTTGGTTGAGCATCTGACTCTTGATTTTGACTGGGGTCATGATCTCAGGAGTCATGAGTTCGAGCCCTATGTCAGGTGCTGACAGAGTGGACCCTGCCTGGGATTCTCTCTCTCTTTCCCTCCCTCTCTTCCTCTTAATAATAATAAATTAAATAATTTAATTTATTACTAAAATAAATAAATAAACTTAAAAAGAGAGAGAGAAAGTATTTTGATTAGCACAGGAATTAAAATTAAACTGTTCAGATAAAGCGTACATGGGATCATTCTGTTACTATTTCTTACAACAGCAGTAAGTCTACAACTGTCTCAAAACAAAAAGTTTATTAAAAAATTTATCAACATTTAGATAAAGTTGAATTTAAACTTATGGACCTTTCTCAGTCTGTAAGTACCACAAAAATGAAGGTTTTGAGTAAAATTAACAGGAAAGCTCATAAATGTTACATTAAATGTATTCTTGAAAGTTTCAACTTGAAAAACTTGAGTTTTAACTGGCACTTTAAACATTTAACTTAAACTACTACAGTGAACTGGCTCTGTACTTTTGTCACTGGAATTCTTTGTGTGAAAGGAATTTTCTATCAAGCTAGTTGAACAGTTCTGCTGCATTCTATTTTCAATATGACAAATTTAATAAGAAAATGGATATCTTAAACTTAGAATGATTAAAGGATCTTCCTTATCAGGGAGAAAAAAATAAAATGATTTTCATGATTTTTTCTTCTCATTTAGTTAGAAGGAGCACTATCATTTTGATAGTGAGAAATTTTCTTTCCGCCCACATCATTTGGAAACCTCCCAATATAATGGCCACAATGACTAACAAAATACAAGATCATGTCAGTTGCAAAGGATTGATGCCCTTATCTGTCAAAGGAGCTGTTCCTTATTTAGTGCACTGACACCTTTCATTATAGCACATATCTATGGCCATAAGGGATCTCAATGATTTACACTTTATAATATGGCTGTAATTTCTGAAGCAGATTTCCAAGGAATGAAAAAGTAAAAGTAATCTTTTTTGACCACCATAATAAATAAGCATATGCATACACCTCTTTCCAAAGCTTCATTAAGTAGATCTGTAGAAAATAATAGTTTCTGAAAACCTTACTTTTGGAAACTTATTTTTATTTAATTTTCATTTTAAAAAGGATTGAGTTATCTATGGTAAATTCAATTTTAGCTTGAATAATTCTAAGACAGGCATTCCAGAACTAAAAACTGTGTGTGTAAGAAACTAACCACAGGAAGCCTATTGTTGATAAATAAGCTGTTTTCTCATATTTCTTTTCGAAATATATTGTTCACTGAAAGTGTCAT
Source organism: Felis catus (assembly GCF_018350175.1). NCBI lineage: Eukaryota > Metazoa > Chordata > Mammalia > Carnivora > Felidae > Felis > Felis catus. Next base: position 130,115,671 of record NC_058371.1, read on the forward strand.
TTGGGGGGAAAAACTTGTATATCAAATTGTTTTATAGTTGGATAGTTAGCTTCGTTACTGAAAGGACAGAACCGGCATCCCTCCCTCCACAGTAGTATAGTGGTTATAACAACTGGTTAACACTTTCAATTTAGATATAAATTTACATTTGAGGAGGATTTCACTACCACCTGAAGTGATGGGTAGAAAAAAGCAAGATATGGAGAAAGGCAAGCTAAAATACAAATAACATAAGAGACAAAGTCCTCTGTGATCTAGCAACTGTCTGCCTTACCATACCTTATTTTCTAACAACTGTCTCATTGTTGGATTTTTTTAAATTTTTTAAATGTTTATTTATTTTTGAGAGACAGAGAGTGAGCTGGGAGGGGCAGGGAGAGAGAGAGGGAGACACAGAATCCAAAGCAGGATCCAGGCTCTGAGCTGTCAGAGCCCTAAGCAGGGCTCAAAATCAGGAAAGGTTGAGATCATGACCTGAGTCAGATGCTTAATTGACTGAGCCACCTAGGCGCCCCTCCTTGTTTTTTAAGCTCCAAGTACACCAGCCTTCATACAGGCCCTCCAATGTGACAAACTTCATCTTGCCTCAGGAATTTTGTGTATGTGTTTCTATCTGCATAAAAAGTTTGCTTACACTTGTGCCTTCAGATCTCTGCTTAAAAGACAACACTTCTTAAGGAAACCCCCTTTGCATCTATGTAAAAACACACAGGTTCCTCTTCTCTATGCTAAGCCTTCCTTTGTAGCACTTAACCACAATGCAGTTAAAATATTAATTTGCAGAGACCACTGGGAACACACTGGATTAAGCTGACCTATACTCCACCTCCTGTTCCAAATATGAAGAAATACTGGATGAATTATAAGAACATTTATTTTTAAACATATTACAGCACAGGAAGGAAAGACAGAAAAATTTCTGGATGCCAAAAGGGTAAAGTTAAAACAGCAATAATTATATGAGTTGCCACTGTAGTGGTTTCAGGGTGTTGAACTTGGATGCCGTCTGAAGAAACAGAAGCTGCAGTGCCCATGCAGATTTAGGAGAGTATCTGCCAGGAGCAAAGAAGCATTACAGTACTCGATGAGAGTTCCAAGCTTAAAAAACAAAAAACAAAAAACAAAAAAAAAACAAGTATCAATCTGATTCACTTTTAAAATAACCATCTGCTAGAACAATACTCTTCCTTCTTTAAAGGAAGACAATAAAATACAGACTCTCAGAAATAAGTAAGCCAGGGGCACCTGAGTGGTTCAATCCCTTGAGCCTCTGACTCTTGATTTTGACTTAGGTCATGATCCCAGGGTCATGGGATCAAGTCCTGTGTTGAGCTCCATGTAGAGTGTGGAGCCTGCTTAAGATATTCGGTCGGTCGGTCTCTCTCTCTCTCTCTCTCTCTCTCTCTCTCTCTCAAATAAAAAAAAAATCCACAATGTCTGGCAACTATTCAAATGAATAGACATGCAAAGAAGAAAAAAGAGAGACAAAAACAATTAATAGACATTATGATATGACCCATATGCTGAAATTATCAGACAAGGATTTCAAGCAACTATTATAAATATGTTCAAAGCCTTAAAACAAGAAGTGGACATAATGAATAAATAGATGGTTGTTCTCATCAGAGAAATGAAAACTATAAAACAAGGAACCAAAATGGAAACTCTAGAATCAATTGATGCAGTTTCTGAACGAAAAAAATATATATATATATATATGGCAGACATTGTTGGTTGTCTGTCCACTACTGATTCATACCTCCTTCCTTCTTTAAAATAGAAACAAGAAAAAAAAAAAAACAAAAAACTCCCCAGTCTGTTCAAACTCTGGCTCTATCATGGCTCCATGAAAAAACAGACTGGTGGGGTTCTTGAAGGACATGTTTCCTCTCTGGTAAAAAGAGACACAGGAAAAGGGAGGAAAGATCTTTTTCCCTTTGAATGTTATTTTGATGCAATCTACTTCTTGAAACTATTGATGGATTCTGCATAGAAAGAGACTCAGCTGTGAAAAAAAAACTGAAGAGAAAAAAGTGGGTAGACCTGGCTCCTTGATAATGTCATTGTTTCTTTGAATTAACCAACAGTAAAGACCCACTCACTAACTGTAGGTTTCTTATTGGACATGGTAACATTTTTTTGACTGTTTAATACACTTTGAGCTAGTTGTTTCTTTCACTTGAAGCTGAAACCATGCTAACTAGTATAATTACTAAAGAATATATTCCTAAGAAGAACATTAAGCCTAGCAATAGTAGTGAGATTACATAATCACTTGTGTATGTCTTTGTTTAGTAACTATATCTGAGGTTAGTATGTTCTAAGGACATAGAAACAGTACTTATCTCTCTTGTTCATTAATGTATCCACCTAACTTTATTGCACAATTACATGAAATAAATTATTACATCAATATAGAAAAAGCATTATAGGCCATCTAGTTTAACATTTGTGTTTAATAGATAGGGAAGCTCAAGCCTAAATTAGTTTTCTAAGTGCCACACACTAGAAGGTATAAAAGAACTGTGGTATGACTCCTAGTTCAGTGCTGTTTTCTTCGTTTCCATCATCTTTTAATAAGGTTAAAATTTCAAATACACCTGCATTTATCTATTCTAAGCTGTAAACTGGAATAGTGAGATATTTTGTTACACTCTTAGGGAATGATATTATAAATAGTAACAATTCCAGTTCCATAGAAAAGTCATAATTTCCTTCTTTAAAATTTTAGAAAAGTGCAAATCTGCTCATGAAAAGTTTGAAAGTACTTGTTTAGCATTAAAAAGAAAAGAATGACTTGATTGTCTGTGTTTGGTACCTTTCCAGAATGCCATTGATGTCATTCACTTTTCTCCCTTTCATTCTCTACTTTTGTTTTCACATGTGATTTAAGATGCAGCATTTCATGGGGCACCTGAGTGGCTCAGTTGGTTAAGGTTCTGACCCTTGATTGCAGCTCTCAAGTCATGATCTCGTGGTTCGTGGGTATGAGCCCCAATTCCAGAGCCAGCTTGGGATTCTCTGTCTCCCTCTCTGTTTCTGCCCTTCCCCCACTCATGTTCTCTCCCTCTCTCTCTCTTTTCTCTCAAAAACAAATAAATAATATTTATTAATAATAAATTTTTAATAAAAATTTAATAAACATTTTAAAAAATAAAGAGCATTTCACTAATAAAAATAGAATAAATATAGAGTCAAGTGTAAAGACTTGCCTATTATGAACTTTTTTCTTCCTTTTTTAAATAAACTTCTTTTCAACAATAAGAGTTTCATATTTTTAGTACAGTAGTATCAATAAGATGAGAATTAATTTTAGGTTGAAATTACATTATTGAAATTACATTATTTTCAATGATATTTGTTTCCGGCCCTCTTCCCTTCAATATCAGGATAATAAACCACAAAAATACAATGTCTTGCTTCAGATCCATATCATGAAGGGATGTGATTATTTTTTCGGAATGAAACTACCACTATAAAATGCGTCTTATTTATCACAGAAAATAGTTAGAACCTAATGTTATTGTTTTAAGATCCTGTATGTAAAAATCTCAATTTATGACCATTTAAGGAGAGCACATTTTAAAAAATATATATAACTTATGAGAAAGTTTATAAAAATATGACTGTATATTTGGTTCTGAACATTTGTGTTAGATCTTCTTCAAAACAGAAAACAACAGAATGTCTTCAATTTGTTTGTAGGTATCTAAGTAATCTTTATAAAATGAAATATTTTACAAATATAAGCAGCTGGGGTTGATCACAACATATCAAAAGTGGCTATCAAGTTGTCTCTAAGTAAAATTTTAATACAATATATGCCACTAATGACATGCTAAAAGTTATACAACTTACAGGCAACTATTTACTTTTAAAAGATTGTTTTATGACTTTCACCTTTTAAAAATGTTCAAGATCTGGCAATCACAGTGGGATAAGTGACAGCCCCGAAAGTATAATCTAGGAAGTAGGGCTCCCAAACAGAAAATCAATTCTTTTTCTGTAGCTTGGCATAAAGGCAATACCTAAAATTATTGGCCTCATACCTAGTGCCTAAGAAACTGTAAAACTTTCAATACTTTCAAAGCTAAGAGTCAGAGATTATGACTTTGAGTAACTTTTAGAGTCCCAGAACTTTATCAATTTGAGAAAAATTAATAAAGCCTACATCTATCTTCTCAAGCAAATTCTCCATATTCCATTCTTTAGGTGAGCAACAAAGGCATTGTTATAGTCTATGCTCAATTTCAACTAGAAAAATAAGATTTTCTATATGACACAAAATCAAGTATTCCCAAATACCCTGGCAGGCCTACTCACACATACACACAAATGATGTGGGTTGATTTTAAATGTGTTAATTCCAGGGCTTAATCTGCAGCCCCCTGTGTCATAATCCCATTTTGCTGTGTCATGCATACAGTTAGCCTTTGCAAGGCAAACATGTAGTGCAGTAGCAGAATAAACATGTCTTCGTATGCTCACTGGTCATAATTTTTCCAAGGATATATATGAGTTTTCATAGAGTGTGGCTAATTTACATTTATCCTTTAAGACCCCTCTCCTAGGAAGTCCCCTTCAATCCTTCTTACTACCTCAGGCTTTAAAGTTGCCTCTTTTCTTTGACAATAACACCAAAAGGGTAGAGTCCCTCTTTTGATGACCACTGTATTTCCAAATGTCTGGCATCTAGCAGTGTCTCAATAAGTATTGGTTGAATTAATAAGTATTTGTTGGGGAGCCTGCGTGGCTCAGTCAGTTAAGCGTCCAACTCTTTGTTTCAACTCAGGTCACGATCTCACAGCTTGTGGATTCAAACCCCACACTGGGCTCTGTGCTGACAGTGAGGAGCATGCTTTGGATTCTCTCTCTCCCTCTCTCTCTCTGCCTCTCCCCTGCTCACTCTCTCTGTCTCTGTCTCAAAATAAGTAAACTTCAAAAATAAAAATAAATTAAAAAATGAGTATTTGTTGAATGAATTATTTGATAGATAGCAGTCTTACATAAACACATGTGCTAAAAATTCTACCTTATTAATCCTAAGTAACAGGTTTATATATCACAATTTCCCATGAAGCACTTTTTAGATTTATCTTTGGAACCTTACCAGAGCAAAACTTTTCAAGGTTGTAAAAATATTCTGGACCAGTGAATTAGGGGTAGCTACAGAAAGGAGATTAAGGGGCACCTGGGTGGCTCGGTCGGTTAAGCGTCTGACTTCGGCTCAGGTCATGATCTCACGGTCTGTGAGTTCGAGCCCCGCATCAGGCTCTGTGCTGACAGCTCAGAGCCTGGAGCCTGTTTCAGATTCTGTGTCTCCCTCTCTCTCTGCCCCTCCCCTGTTCATGCTCTGTCTCTCTCTGTCTCAAAAATAAATAAACGTTAAAAAAACTTTTAAAAAAAGGAGATTAACACCAAGAAAAATGAAAACAACAACAACGATGGAAATACTACTACTAATAAAGAAAACTAGGATGGAACAGGAGTACAGACATCAAGTAGTTGCATAAGAACAAAGTGTAGCTGGGAATTTTCATGGCTTCTGGGTTTAAATCGAGCTCTGAGTTCTCAGTGCAAACATTTTTATGTCAAATAAAGTTGTAGTGGGGGCACAATTTTTTGAGAATAATCTCATTTTTAATAAGATAGAAAACAATGTACCTTCCCACTTATCTTGAAAATCTTTCCTACTAAATGAAAAAGTACATAATTAGGCTCTAGCCAATAAGCTGTCCCAAAGCTGTAATTTCAGAAATTAAGTGGCTTTTGGAATCATGAGTATACTGGAATGAGTAACAACTTTCGGCCTGAAGAAAGATTAAGAAAAATTAGAAAACACCTGAAAAATCAACGAGTTGGTGATCAATAGGTAAGTACTATTTTCTTTAAATATCAGTTCTAAATTAAATCTTAAGTTATATCAATGTTTAAGACATTTTAATAGTCGATTATGATATTAGGAGTACATTGGGAGCTATAATTCAGTTAATCAAACTTACAGGTATCTTTCGGTTTGGGTCACAAAGCTATAGACCAGGCTGTCAATGGCTAGAGCAAAGTGCAGTTGCAGTGTGAAAAAAAAAGATATGACTGTGGATATTTAAGAACTGAGCTTGAGTGACCACTGCAGAGAAACTCACTTACCCATCTTTGTTTGAATCAGGCCTAAACCTTTGGGCTTGGTAAAATGACAACTGTTTTAAGCAACTGCTTGAGAAGTCAGTGGAAGAATGAATATCCTGAATGAATATCACCAAACTGATTGTAGATTTTCTGAAGACAGAATCTGATAGTCAATGTATAACCCAGAGTAGCTTAGTTAGCATCCATAGAAAACTGTTTCTTTTCTTCAAAGTAATTGTCTCCTTTCTTTCTTCCTCATAAAAGCCCTTGCTTTCAACCTATAAGCAGGCACTATATGAGTTTCAACCTGAATCTGTGTTCCCCAAATTGCAATTCTTTAATCCCAAATAAACACTTGTTTATCTCTCTTATTTTCAGGTTAACAAGTGCATAGTGTTTAGAACATAGCTTGCCCTGCAAACCCAATACTATAATATGATTGCTCCTGTATAACACACAGATGTGAATTTAGGGACTAAACAATACAAAACTTTTATTTAAAAAATATTAATGATCAAATATGTTTAAATCTTTAGGAATCCCTGGTGTAGTATTAACATAATAATAACTGAAAAATCCTAGTAAATAATCCTACTAACTTCATTCAACCCTGTATTTTCTCAACTCATCTGATCTTTCTCTCTCTCTCTCTTTCTTTTTTCTTTTCTTTTCTTTTCTTTTCTTTTCTTTTTTTCTTTTCTTTGAAAAACATACTTATTAAGCACTCATAAGAGCTGTTAATGTCCTAGGAAACTAGGTTTAGTAAAATAACATAGTAAATAATTTCCTAGAAAGATGTCTGGATGGCTTATTACAAAACTGCCTCAAAAAAGGTGCTGAATTAATTTCAAATCTCAATGCTAAATGTTGTAACAAACATTGTCATAAGTAAAAACACACTGTAAATATGCAGCACCATCAAATGATACTGATTCTACAAATGTGATTATTTGTTAAGCAATCAAAAACTTAACCATGGATGGACATGAAAGATAAAGGATGTCTACCTTTTTTCTCTCTGAAATGGAGAAACCACATATAAATAATAGGCCAGATTATTTGTGTAAATGAAAAGCATATAACATAGTTTATACATAATTATACATCACAGAACTGTCAAAGCATAAATATCTGTTGCAAGGAACAAACAAAAAATCCTTGAGGCCAGTAAAAGAATATGAGCCCAGACCTTGAAAGGCATGACATAAAGTGAGAATGGCATAGCTGAAGTGATTTAAATGATTCAGCTTAAAGTAGCTGAATTACTTTTCCATTATTCATCGGCACAGCACCAACACAGACAAATACTACCATCATACATATAAATGTGATATTTGGCTATAAATCACAAGGTTAGATAAGTTAGAAGCTGCAAAATGTTTTCGGCTTCTGTTGATGAATCTTTTCCTAACCCTTGTCTTGAAGACACAGACACTTAGATTCTTGGACTCTATCTTTGGCTCTAATATATTCCTCTTTGAATGTTATCTCAGTTTCTTTCTTTCTATGCTGAAGTGTACTTGACATTTAAAACCAGATAACAGTGGTTGCTGGTAGCATAGGTTTGTTTCTCTTTTACACAAGCAGCAGAAACACAGATTGGTATCAATGTCCAATTGCTTTTGAAACAGAGATGATGATGAAAAAGAAAATACCCAGCCCTTTTCCTTACACAACTGAAGAAGCACTGATAAAAGAACACCTCCATTTTACTTTTTGCTCTCCAGAGAAAGCTACCCATTTAGGAAGAATAACAAGGAAAAAAAATTCCTCAGAAAGAAATGAAGTTCCATTCCTAAAACAAGTCTTCCCCAAATTACAATGTTGTTTTACATTTTGTCATTTGCCTAAAAATAGAATAAAATTTGTTTTCTTTAATTATCAATTCTAATTATACCCTAAATTATGTCACCTTTTAAGATATTTAATAATCAATTATTATATTAATAAATTACAGAACAGGAATCTCAGGCACAGAGACTAGACAGAATGCAAATAGCAAAACTGGTCTTTAAATTCAAAGATTCTGTTTCCAGAGTCCATATCCTAACCCTCTGCTCTCACTAGAGACATCTGATTGTCAAAAATTCAATGACCTCACTAAGTCAGACACTCAAAGTCATAAATACATACTGATTGGAAAATATAAATTAATTCACCACAGAGTAATTTTTATGATTTCTTAAAATTTCCTTTTTCTATCCAAAACATTTTTTTAAATCTTATTCTTCAATAGTTTCATAGAAGAGTAGGAAATTACAATACTTATATTGGGAAATTTAACTTAAAAAATTTTGTTTGAAAAAGAATGTCTCTTAGAATCATCGAAGTTAACAATTTTGGGGTACTTAAAGCCGAGTATCTATGACCCATGGGAGGTTTTACTGGAGAAATGTTATAAAAAAACTATTCATGTTCTTAGAGGCAACTTCTTAGAAACTGGTCATAATTGATTCTTTTGAGAATCAATTGATTCTTTTTTTCTTTCTTATGGGAACATCTGTTGTTTTTCCTGAACATGAAGAATTTTTCCCCCTGTCTCTGGTATTATTATTAATAATAATACCTTTATTTATTAATAATACCTTATTATTAATACATTTATTTTCCTTTACAAAAGTCCCTCCTTTCCTCCATGATTGCATGCAGTTTTGATGGGACTGCTTAACAAGGCCCCTCTAATTCTTGTTGTCATGATCATGTGACTTGGGCATGGCCTATATACTCTGGTCCCTAAAAATATGAATCTTAAGCATCACAGCACAGGGACAGACAGAGAACCATTGCAGCTGACTTACTCTAACAGTAGAGACACAAAGAGCTAATCCATTCATTCCTGCAATCTAGGGCCACATTCATGGGCTTGCATCCTGTCACAGGATGTGGTTCTTAGAAGGGTCCTACACTAGGTTTGACGGTCTGCTGTCACCACCTTGAAATTCTCCATAATTTTTGCATGAGGAACTTTCTCCCATTTTCATTTCTCACTGGATGCTGCAAATTATGTAGAAAGCCCTGTTATCTCAGTTCCCTGAGATTACCATATTTCTGTTCTTAAGGACTGCTTGGTTTATACTTAATTATGTGAGCTACCACATATCATATATTACACGTACATATATATGTATATATATATACATATACATATATATATACAGATACATATATATATACACATACACACACACACACACACACACACACACATATATATTTATATTTCCTTAAATGAATTAAGTGAAAGGTTTCTGGGCCTTGTATCAGTGACCCCTGTGTTACACATTTGTCATGCCCAAGACTAAACTGTAAAATGTCATCTAGTTTTTCCAATGCCCTCACACCCTTTGGTACATTCCTGTCATGTCCTTTTATGTGATATTCTCCAGGTTTGCTTTAGAGTATTACTGCTCCTGGATATTCAGAATTCATTACTGGGATGCTGTAAGTCGGAGGCCATTCACTTTTTGTAACTCTTCTGTCAAAACATACTGATGCTGTGTCCGGGCCCTCACCACCCCGACCCTTCATAGATAATTAATCCAGCTAATGTGTTGGTAGCTGATAAAGGACTGGTACAATATTTTTATTTTACCAGATTACTTCCTACCCAGAAGGAAAAATTCTACACACAAAAATTTAGAGCATATTGTCTGCTTAAAACAGACATTTAGATTTCTGAAATCATACTAAATAAGGAGCCACCTACTCTGTACCAATTTCTTCTGCGTTTAGAAGGAAATACACATAACTGGTTCTAAGACTAGTGTTTTCTGACCTTTTTCGCCAAGGAAAATAACATGGCTAGAGGTCAGCACTAGGAAATTAAATAACCTTTGCTTTAATGTGGAATTTCCCTAAAATGAAGTTGCATGTACTTTAAATCTTGTAAGTTTTATGTTACACAGCCTAAGTTGAGTTGATAACCTCAATACATTGATCTTAACTCATAGTTTTTTATTCATTAGAAAGGTAAAAATTAATGGCTGCTTTGCTTTCTGTGATAATCTTGTCTTTCAAATGATAGATTATCTCCTATTCTCCAAGTATGTTGCTCTACTTAATTATCAACAGGAAATTTAGGATATCTTTCCCACCATTTTTTAAAATGATCTATTTGGTATCCCCCCTCCCTGCTTTTTTTTTCTCTTATATATCCTCTAAAATCTTCCCTATAAACTAAAATCCTATCTGGAGATAAAGAACAATTTCATGTGGATTACAATATTTTATTTTATATCTTAATGTTGTTTTAAAATTTAAAGCATTTTATTTGTAAATAATATTAGTAAATTTAAATTGCACTTTTATTGGGCTAGCAATAGAAATATTTGCCATTGGCTTATGTGTAACTGTTATCTAAAAGAAAAGAAAAAAAAGAGAAATATGTATGCACACAGATTAAAATATCTCCCCCCATGATATATAATATTTACAAAGAGCACAACAGTAACTTTATAATGGAGAAACTTGATAGACATCATCTTAGCCAAATGATCAAGGTTAACATCACCAGTTACAGACAGGTCAATATCATGGTTCGTATTAGACTACATTAATTCTGTGCTTTTTTTTTTTTTGGCCAAAAATTAATAACTTCAATTTAATGAGTAAAAACATATCAGACAACTCCAAGTTAATGGATGATCTACAAATTACCTGACCAGTCCTCCTTAAAGCCTGAAGGCAAGGAAAGACTGAGAAACTGGCACAGAATGGATAAGACTTCTAAGAAGAACAGCAAAACTAAAAATGAGGTGGGATCCTGACTTGGGTCGTATAACAGAAAAAGGAAAAAGAAAAGGTAGTCCAAGCAAAGTCTGCAGTATAATTCATATATCATATCAATATTAATGTATTAATTTTGTCATTTGCTATGGAATATAAGATGTTAACATTAAGGCAATCTGGATGGAGGATGCAGGAGAACACAAATACTTTTTTACAATTCTTCTCTATTTTTTTTATTTTTTTTTTATTAAATTTTTTTTTCAACGTTTATTTATTTTTGGGACAGAGAGAGACAGAGCATGAACGGAGGAGGGGCAGAGAGAGAGGGAGACACAGAATCGGAAACAGGCTCCAGGCTCCGAGCCATCAGCCCAGAGCCCGACACGGGGCTCGAACTCACGGACCGCGAGATCGTGACCTGGCTGAAGTCGGACGCTTAACCGACTGCACCACCCAGGCGCCCCAATTCTCTATTTTTGTCAAAATAAAGTTACAAAAGGGAGTTAAAATAATTATTCACATTATTAACAAAAGAATATCTCAAATGTCTCAGTTATAAAATTCCTAAGAAATTGACTGCTCATCAATATGCTCAGTTTCATTTACTTCTGTCCACACTTAAAAAGTGGTTGTTATCAAAACTGTTGTTTCTAAAGATGCTTAGAAGTACTATCTCTGAGTAACTGACTCTCATATCACTGATATTTGATCTGTTAAAATTCTGTGCGTTTGATTAAGTAACAATGAAGTTTATTAGTGACATAGAAAAAATAATAGATTTCCTTATTTGTTTCATAGGCATGTAAGAATTATTTCATATACTACAGTCATGTTTTCTTTTGTTATTATTTGGGAGATTTATAAATGTGAATATTACTTTTAAAATTGAGTGAAAAGATAAGCTAATTTATAATAAAATAGATAGATACTCCTAAAGAATAGACAGTAGAGAGGCCTGTATTAAAAACCCTCTACAGAAGGCAGAAAAATCTGGGATCAAGTAAAATAAAAAAAGAGAAAAGGAAACTGGAAAGTATATAGAGTGAAAATACATTTTGTAGATCATAACACTATGCAAATTGGGAGTTTAATGGGAATACAATATTTGTATAGTTTTAAAATTATACATATATCTCATTTTTATTTATATTGACTACTAACAATGTATATCATATTGATAACACATTTATTTGTTATCATACTAGGTAGACATGCAAGATGGCTTCTAAGCTTCCACTTGCTGGTATACATGCTCTATATGCTCTCCTCCCTTTAAGTGGATAGAGCCTGTCAATATGGTGGACTATCATGTGATTAGTTTGATAATGAGATGTCTTTCACATAATAATAGTAATAATAATAATAATAATAATAAACATTATCCTGATGGGCCTGACCCAATCAGAGTATCCTTTAAAAAAAGACAAGCATCAGAGGCATGTGTTCCTGAAGGCTTTGAAGTCAATCACCACAAATTTTGCAGATATAGGGAAACCAATTCTGCTATCAATCACCTGAGCTTGGATGAGACCCAAGTTGGCCAGCGTCATGACTGTAGCCTTGTGAGCCCCGCGTGGAGAACTCAGCTAATCCCTGTTCAAACCCCTTACCCACAGAAACTGTGATCCCTGATCTAAACGTTTAGAAATAAAACTTATGCCATACAAATGTGATTCTTAATATTAGTAAATAATCAAGTTTTTGGATTGTCCACATAAAAGCATTTTTTTTTTCCAGAAATAAGATGTGTCTTGCTGCCAGTATATTCAAAAAGTCTTATCACCCTTGTGAGCCAAGGGCCATAATGAATTTAAGGAGTTTAGTATTTGTATAACAGACCACCATCTATAATAGCACCTGCCTGGCTTGAAAATGAAGTTTCATTACATGTTCTCTATTGTCTTGGAAAAATGGTTAATATAATCAGTAAAGCATTTTCAATGTTTTTTCTGCTTGTGCCTATTTATTCATTTATAAAGTATTTGTTGAGTGCCTGGATCCAGTTTGAAGTAATTGTCCTATGCTTCACTATTAAATGGGTGAAAATTATCACAGCAAACCTGGCTCTCTGAGTAAATATCCGGTCTATATAGTGAGACAATGATACACACACACACACACACACACACACACACACACACACACACACACATATACAAACACATACACACATGTGTGTATATATACTATAATATAAACATATAATTAATATTCTATATATGTATATATAATATATATATTTATAGAGTACTGCAAATGCATTTTTCATCCTTAATAATATGTTCTCTTCTCTAGTTTATTGTAAGAATACAATACATACATAATACATGCACCATACAAAATATATATTAATTGGCTATTTATTGGTAACTTTTCACAGTAGGTTATTAGCAGTTAAGTTTTGGGGGAGTCAAATTAAACTCAGATTTCTGACTACGTGGGGTGTGTGGGTTGGTTCCCCTAATCCCCACATTGCTCAAGGGTTACTGGAAATGACATATACAAATACATAATTTATTTTTCAGGTACCATATACTTTTGGAAAATATTATGTTACTTATTAAAATGTAAAGAACTTTCCTGACATTAAAAAAAATCAAATTTTCAATGTGAGGAAAATATTTATAAATAAAATAATAACAACTACCATTTTTTAATTCCTACCATGTGCTAGACCCTGTGCGATGTACCTTTAATAAAAATCTCATTTAGTGATCTATATTACTTCTACATACTTAAGGAAGATCTTAATACTTTCAGACTCCTTATATTTACAAAACATAGCTTTTTCACAGAAAAATGAGGAATAAAAACTAAAAGCTTTTACCTGGAACACTTTAGTAAGTAATAATGGCCTCAATATTTAAAACACATAAGACCCAGGAGAGCAATTTAGAGCATAACTACATAAACAAATCTCAGTTTTGTTTTACCAAGCTATGTCTCACTCAGATTTATTTGCTCTTTTAAAATGAAGAAAAATAAGACAATAAGACATTTTTTACAAAATACTTTATCCATTTCCTTAATGGTACAACTATAGAATCTACAGTAAGAGCACAACTTCAATCTCCATATTTTTAGTTTATGAAATGAATATAAAACACCTAAACACTTGCTTTATTCTTTGACATTAAATGTATTTGAGACTTGGGAAGTACAAAGGAGAGAGACAGAGTGTTTTTTTCTTCTTATGGGGGAACACAAAGAGAGATTCTTTATATTTTTTAATGTCATATGCATTAGTTAATTGGAATTATGTGTCAAAAGGAAAAATCATGAGAAGCACAGCAACATTTTAAATTTCAGCTATAAGGGGGCACCTGGGTGGCTGGCTCAGCCAGGTGAGTGTCTGACTTCAGCTCAGGTCACGATCTCATGGTTTGTGAGTTCAAGCCCCGTGTCAGGCTCTGTGCTGACAGCTCAGAGCCTGGAGCCTGATTTAGATTCTGTGTCTCCCTCTCTCTCTGCCCCTCCCCTGGTCACATTCCATCTCTCCCTCCCTCTCTCTCTCTCTCTCTCAAAAATAAACACTATTTTTTTTTAAATTTCAGCTGTAAAGAATATGATACTATTACAAATTATTAAAAATAGAGGAAATAAGTAACAAAAACTGAAGTTATGCTGGAACATTCAGAATTAGAGTGCTTTATAAAAAATGCATACCTTCAGATTTGGTCAAGTGCTTATGACTTTAAATTTAGGGATCAAGTGAATAATATATTTACAACTAGAAGCATGTGTGAGGTATCTTAATAATGGATATCCAATCAGGCTGAATCCAATCATATTCATCTTTCTGAATTTGAATAACAACAAAGAAAATGTGAAATAAGGCCATGTTACACCTCAGACCTTTGATGGGAGAAGACTAAAAGAGAAAGCAGCATTTACTGAATATTTGAAAATCAGATATTTTAGGCTTACTTCATTCACATTGAAAATCTTCAGCTTTGCAAGGGGTGCTAATAGGTCACTAAAAAGGGCTAGGAAAAGAATCATTGATAATATCATTTTGTCAGATAATTTCACACAATGAGATATGAATACTAAAGCAGAAGATTATCATAGCTTTTTAATGAAGTTATCAATTAAAATTTCAAATCTAGATTAAACATTAAATAAATGGCTATTCAGACTGGCAAAAGATTCCATAAATAGGGGTATGTTTTCTTTATAAAAAATGTTTTCGAATTAGACAAAAATATTTGGTTTGGTTGGTGCATATGCATGTCTGCATGTGTGTGTGTGTATAAAAGCCATCTCTTGTTTTAAATGTCCATCACATCTTGTGTGTTTTTTTTTTTCCTTTGAATTTAGTCCTTGTCACAGTTGATATCCTAGGCATGGTGCTCATTATATGCCACTGAGGTACCTCTCATTATTTCTCAGCCAGAGAAGTAGTAAGAGATAAGCATGGATTATGTCCAGTAATTATCATCATTATCACCATTGTCATCTTTATAATTTCTAACATCAAGCGTTATCTATGTGAAAGTCACTTTGCTGAGAGCTTTATGGATATTACTTTATTGAATCCTCACAACTAACCTATGAGCTAGGTTCAGTTGTTATTCCAGTGTATTACCAGTTTGCACAAGGTAAAGTTGAGATTACTTATTATGTCTAGTGTTTATGGCCTTCCTCCTTCCCTTAAATGTAAGCTCCAAGAGAAGAGAGTCTTTTGTCTGCTCTTTTCATTGATCTACCATAATTGTCTAGAACAACACCTGCCATATACTATTTATTAATTTAAATAAAACTTAAAATCTTTAAATTAAAAAAAATCTGACAAATAAAAGTTGTTCATGCCCTATGATGTTCACTAAGACAAATAAAGCAACAACCTAACTATGGTTAATTCTCTGTTTATATATCTCAAATGGTTATTACTGATTGGTGTTATGAACCTCTACTGCCTCTGTGTAGGGTCTTCCTTTGTATTCATCTAATCCTGTCCTTATTTGTGCTTACCAAGATCCCCAAATAACATGTCAATTTGTAGGAAGCAATGTGAAAAATAAACATCTTTTGTAGGTTTAAAAATACTTGAGAAAAGTTAGGAGTCAACATTACTAAAATAGCTTTGGAGTAAGCATTGGATATCAACTTCACTTTGACTTTAGCGTGTTTAAGTGTTACTTTCTGCCTTGAAATGTGAAGGTTTTAAGTATAGTATTTCCTCCAAATACTGTCATGTTTTGAACTGAAATTTAGTTCAGAAGTAGGAAGAGAACAAGTTGAATTTCAAGATCCATCTTTAAGAAGGGGGTAATGACATGTGCTTAATACTCTCTTAATTATGGTGAATTATTCCTTCTCAAAATTTATCTTGAAGTGCCAATCCCAGAACCTCAGAATATGATCTTATTCAGGAATTGGGATTCTGCAGATGTTAAAATGAAGTCATAATGGCGTAGGGTGGGTCCCTACTCCAATGTAACTAATATTTTTATAAAAGGGAAACATTGGACACAAAAGGAAAATGTCATGCGAAGATGAAGACAGAGATCAGGCTGAGGGTTCTACAATCCAAGGAAGGCCAAAGATGGCCTGCAAACCACCAGAAGCTATGTTAGAAGCATGAGACAGAATCTTCCTTACAGTCCTCAGAAGGAACCAACCCTGTTGACACCTTAATCTCAAGCTTTTAGCCTCTGGAACCATAAGAGGATAACTGTTTAAATGATCCTCTTTGTGGAACTTTGTTACAGTAGACCTAACAAACTAATACATCCTCCTTCCTTAGGAGTTTGTGGTACCTATCATGTTTAAGAGTGACCAAATCTTATCACTCGGGTAAGATTTAGTCTATTAAATATTAGGTACACATCAAAATACACATGAATGTCCAAAACAGCCAACTATTTTCACACTGATTTTTAGACACCAAGGCAATAACCAGTGTAAGATATTCAAACCTTTTGGTTAAGGTGTAGTGCTTTCAGAACACCAGAGGCACCCATAACTAAATGTATAACTAAAACCATATTTAACATCTTTCCTCCCCATAAGATTGGAATTAATTCTACTGTGAGTTTCCATTAACTTTGATTATTATGATTTACTGGAATCCTTCATTTCACCAACAACATATAAACAGAAAAGTCATGAAAACATCTTTAGTCCAAATCTGATCTATAACAGTATTTATTTAACAGAAAACCATTTGTTGTGTATAAATGCAAAAACTCAGCCTGAGTCTGAATGTCAGTGCTAACATTTATGTATTATGACCCAATTTATCTGAGTGTCACATTAACCCTCGTAGCTTCAGATGCCCCAGTGTTATTTTAGAGCAGGACAGTCCATACACCACTGAACATTATTACCTCTGAGAGACATAATAATTTCAGGAAATGGACCATTAAATTAGGTTTTTTTATCCACTTTTGCTGCATATCCATGCCATTGATCTTCTATCAAATGATGTAGAGTTTAAGAGTAAAAGTAATAAAAAGTTATTTATAGACATCTTAGAAAAATAGTTTGTTCATAATCATACAGTGAAAAAGTGAGATACAAACTCTAGTCAATGCAAGTATAATAACTGGTAAAATAGAAGAGGAAAAGACATAACTTACTGATAATAGACTCTAAGAATATACATTTATTTCTTCTATATTTAAAATTTTTAAAGAGATATATATTCACCCAGAAATAATACTTACTTTTCTTTCACAAATTTCTGAGCGAAAAGAAATTATGATCAAATTATGTACATATTATAAGATAAAAAATATAGTACCCCTTTACAAGACCCCTTAGGATTAAGAAATTATAAAAAGAAAAATGTATCAATGTGATTTAACCATTAAATTTAGTATAATATGTTAATTTTAGTTGCATTCAATTGAGTTTAGTGCTACAAAACTAGAAATATATTCCTTAAATGTACTGTAGAAACCAAATTAAATATTTTTATAATCTCAACATTGCAAAAAACACACACAAAACTTGCACTAAAATTTTTTGCCAGTTTAAACACACTGACGCTAACAAGTTTAGAAAATTCTAAAAGTGCACTTAGTACTGCTCAGCAAGTAGTCAAATATAAATTTTATTCTAATACCAATGTTACTAGCACATCACCAAGATTTTAAAGGTGTTCCTGACTTCCTAACTCATCTGTATTAGGGCGAGACAGAAAAAAGACTTACTAAAGTGCTACCAGCCAATTTTTCTTTTTAAAAAAGAAAAATATGGAAGTAAATTAATTATATCTTAGATAGAAATTGTAGTCTTATATGCATATTCTATCTAGTTTATGTATTTTTTAAATTTTCAAACATTTTTCCACTTTTTTTCTCAGCTTGTTTTGGTTTGTGAAGAGACAGATATATCAGATTTAATACATAGCTTTGAAGAGTCAGAATTATCAACTTTGGTAGTCCACACATATAGCATTGGACACATGATTTACAGCAGCACGCACACTTTTGCATTTAGTTTCACAGCATCCAACATTTGCTAGTTGAACTCTATATGCTTGGCCCTCTGGCCCCAGGACCACAGGCACATGCAATTAAATGCTGTGACAATGTCCTAAGCCCACTGCACACATTATCAATAATTCTCACAACAACCTTGCCAGGTTTGTATTATTTTATGTTTTATAGATGTTGGAACTAAAATTCAGAGAGCTTAACTGAAGTGCTCAGAAATCTAACAGACAGTAAATGGTGGAGATGGGACTCAAAGTTTAATTTAAATTGAAGTATTTGCACCTCCAGGGTCTGAGTTCCTTCCAACATACACAGGCAGCCTTGAAGAGAGTAAAACGGAAGTAAAAAAATATAAGGCCCAAGGTTGTTTATCAGGAAGGAAGATGTCCATGGGAATCAGAAAACAAACAAACAAACAAAAAAACACATAGGATTTGTAATCTTTCACAGCCTTTTTTGAATCTCATCCCTGCCGTATTTACATGCATGATCCTCAACAAGGTACTTGGCTGCTAAACCTCAGTAGCTCATCAGGGAGGATGATGAGAATAATGTACTTGTTCATAGAATTACAATGACAAACTGAAAAGCCATGTGAAAGCTGCTGGTATAATGCTTATCAGAGAAGACACTAAGTCATTTTTCTCTCTTTTTTTTCCTTCTCAATAGTTAAGAGATTGATGTTAGATATGAGGTTTTTAATAAAGAGTCAAAGGGCCACAACACTTCCCTCTCATTCCCTCACAGTCACCACCCAAAGGCACTGAATCAATGCCCAGGAAGGAGAGACCTGGGTACTAGCTTCTGCTCCTAAATCATCTGCAAACAGGCTTTTCCTTCCTCCATTCTCCTGTGGTTACTCCCTGGAAAGCAATTGCTTTTGGAGACTAATTTGGTACCATCCATCAAAATGTAAGATAGGCACACACTGTGAGCCTTTCCATTTCTAGGAATCAATCCAATGGAGATCCTTTTACATGTGCCAGAGGGAGATGTACAAAGTTATTTACTAAAGTATTGTTTGTAAGAGAAAAATGATTAGAATTTACATTAATAAAGACTTTGATGGATTATTTGCTGTCAATTCAGCACCACCTTCCTTCATCTAGACTCTCTCCTATAATACAGAGGAAGAGCCTAAGAGCTACCCTTCCCCAAATCCCAGAGTGCTGGAAGATTGTGCCAATGAAAATCGCTTGAATGAGATCTGGGATATGAAAGAGTAAGATAAGCCATTATTCTCTGGCACTGCTGAGGACAGGCACAAGGGCATTGGCAGCAGCAGGCTGAAGACTTGGGAGTTTGCCAACAGCTCTCAGGCATCCTCCTGAGAATTAAACACTTCTATACTATAGGGAGCACGGATCTATCCGCAGCATCAGCTCACCTTCTCTGCCTGCACTTCCAGATATCCTGATGGTGAATCTGGGGCCTAACAATTGCTGTCCTCACACTTCTAATCATTGCATAAGCCTCTTACTTCTTGTATTAAATCCTTCTTACTCAAAATACTTAGAGTGGTTTCTATTTTTCTGACAGAACTCTGAATGATACATGGATATTTTGGGAGATAATTCCCTGAGTCTGCCATTTCTGAATAACCTCCGAACAAATCATTGACAGGTTTGGTCAAGAAAGTTTGCAAAGCTACTCAAGGGCAGGAAACAAATCTGCATACATTCCAGGGTAATAAAGCTAGAGTCTCCTCTCCTACCCAGAGGCATTCCATAATCACAAAGTGATGTCTCCCTCTACACGAACAGACAGGTTAGATTCCTGACCAGGGTAATGAAGATGATATTTCTGAAGGTACTGTGCTAAGCTTGGGAAGATGGCAGAATAGAATGACCCTAAGCAAGCCCTATCCCATATTTACAAATAGGTATCACTCACATTGTGTAAATAAATCTGAGAGCGATCTGAAGGCTGACAAAACAAACTCAACAACTAAATGTAGAGAAGAAGATATATCTGAGAAGTTAGGAAGGGCAGCAACACAGTTGGGAGCTACCTGCAGGACAGAAAGATCTGTGGGTATGGAGAGGGGAGAAAAACAGTCCTTTGTACCAGGGAGCCCACACTGAGAAGACAAATCTCCATAATGTTTGGCTTTGAAAACCAAAGGGGCTGAATTCCTTGTTTGTATAACCAGCAGGACTTGGGAGCCTGGAGCTTTACAAGTCAGTTGACTGAGCACTAGGCAAACCAGGAGGGTGAGCGGTAATTGGGTTCTTACCCTTAAAGAGACAGCAGCCCATGGTGAAGCAACATTTTTACAGCAGTTTGCACAATGGGACAAACAGGGAGAACATTTGTTTATATGGATTTTGGAGTCTGTCGGGGTACTTCTCTGGGAACAAAGGAGCTGGCAGGTGCTATTTTGCTCCCCCCACCCTCCAGCATAAACACAAGGCCACCTGTGGGAGACAGCACTGTACAGGCACTTGCTACCTAATGTGCTAGCAGTGCTCATTCCTCACCAGTTCCCGTGAGGACTTGCCACCTCCAAGTCTGCTGGCCTCAGCCCTGGGATCAGGGCAAATTGGTTAACACTGTGTGTACACACCCTGCCCAGCCACCAGACACCATCAGTTATGCCACATGCTGTGCCTAGCCACCTGTGCACAGCCATGCTGTACCTGACCCTGAGTCAGCCAGCCAGCGAACGTCGAGGAGAATCAGGTCTAACATTGGTGGCTCAACATAAATTTTGCTAACATTGCTGCCCTACCCTCAAGTTCCCTGTAGAATGCCTGGCCTGCCTGGTTCCCACTAATACCACAGAGAATAAGCACAGCC
Source organism: Felis catus (assembly GCF_018350175.1). Classification (NCBI taxonomy): domain Eukaryota; kingdom Metazoa; phylum Chordata; class Mammalia; order Carnivora; family Felidae; genus Felis; species Felis catus. Next base: position 130,136,769 of record NC_058371.1, read on the forward strand.
CACAATAGGCAGAGAGTCAGAATAGAAGACTGGACTGAAAGGAAAAGCGAGTCAGATACAACAAGAGGGTGCAGCAACACACAGGACATTCCCTGAAGTGCCAGGTTCTGGTGAACAGGGAAAACTGCACTACAGGGCACTACAGGACCTCTTCTTCATAAAGCCACTACTTTCAAGAGCATAACATGTAGCTGACTTTCGTAACAGAACAGACACAGAGAGATACACAAAATGAGGAGACAGAGGAATATGTCACAAATGAAAGGATAAAATCACAGCAGGAGATCTGAACGAAACAGAAATAAGTAATATGCTGGATAGAGAAATTAAGTAATGATCATACTCACTGGACTTAAGAAAAGGGTGAAGGATATCAGTGAGATCCTTAACAAAGAGATAAAAATTGCAAACCGAGATGAAGAACTCAATGAATTAAATTAAAAATACAATAAATGGAATACACCGTAGGCTGTTACAAGCAGAGGAATGTGTCACTGACCTGTAGGGTAGAGTAATGGGAAGCAATCAAGCTAAACAAGTGACAAATACTGCAAAATGATAATAGACTTAGGGAACTCAGCAACACCATCAAGCATAAAACATTTGCATTATAGGGATCCCAGAAGGCAAAGAGAAAAAGGAGAGCAGAAAATGGATTTGAAGAAACAATAGCTGAAAATGTACTGAACCTGGAGAGGGTAAAGGAGATCCAGATTCAGGAAGCACAGAGATCCTGCAACGAAATCAACCCAACCTCCTTGGTCCACATCAAGACATATGATAATTAAAATGGCAAAAAAAAAGTAATAAAGAAAGAATTTTAAAGCTTGCAAGACAAAAAGAAGACAGTTACATACAAAGGAAACCCCAAAAGCCTAATTTTCACAGAAAGTTTACAGGCCAGAAGAAAGCGGCATGAGATATATCCAATGTACTGAAAGGGAAAAATCTACAGCTAAGAATACTCTATCCAGCGAGTATATCATTCAGAAAAGAGGGAGAGAGAGTTTTCCAGACAAATAGAAGGTAAAATAATTCATGACCACTAAACCATTCCTTCAACAAATGTTAAGGGGGAGTTTGTGAATGAAAAGCAAAAATAATAAGAGTCAGAAAAATAGGATGGAAAAAAAACTAACTAAATAAATAAGTTTATCTGCAAAAATCAGTCAAGAGAGACAGAAAACAAAAGGATGTAAAATATGATACCAAATATCTGAAAGTGGAGGGTAGAGGAGTAAAGAATGGGTTCAAAATTGAGCAACCATCAACTTAATATATAGATGACTATATGAAGAAGATGTTACATATAACCCTAATGGTAATCACAAATCAAGAAACAATAAACATGCAAAGAATAAACAGTAAATAATTGAAACAATACCCTAAACAAAGCCAAGTAATCATGAGAGAAGAGACCAAGAGAAGAAAAGAACAGAGAGGAACTACAAAACAACCATAAAACAAGTAACAAAATGGCAGTAAATACACACATACCAATAATTTCTTTCAATGTAAATGGAATAAACACTCTGATCAAAAGACACAGGGTGACAGTTTGGATTTAAAACAAAAACAAACAAAAAAACAAGACTCATCTACATGCTGCCAACAAGAGACTCATTTCAGACCTAAGAACACATGCAGACTGAAAGTGAATGGATGGGGAAACATTCATCATGCAAATGAATGTCAAAAGAAAGAGTAGCAATACTTATATTGGATAAAATAGAATTTAAAACAAAGGCTGTTAACAAGGAACAAAGAAGGACATTATATAATCATAAACAATACAATCCAACAAGAAGGGGCACTACATAATCATAAACAGTACAAACCAACAACATGATATAATGATTGTAAGTATTTATGCACTCAACACTGGAGCACCCAAATATACAAAGCAGTTAATAAAAAACATAAAGAAAATAATCAATAGTAATGCAATAACAGTAGGGGGCTTTAAAACCCCACTTAGATCAATGGACAGATCATCCAAATAGAATATCAATAAGGAAAGAGTAACTCTGAATGATACATGGGGCTAGATGGATCCAATAGATATATTCAGAATATTCCATTCTAAAACCCATTTTTAAGTGCACATAAACATTCTCCAGAATAGATTAAAAATGAGGCCACAAAACAAGTGTCAACAAATTCAAAAAGACTGAGGTCATACCATGCATCTTTTCTGACTGCAGTGCTATGAAACTAGAAATCAAGCACAAGAAGAACACTGGAAAGTACACAAATATGTGGAGGTTAAATACCATGCTCCTAAACAATGAATGGGTTAACCAAGAAATCAAAGAAGATATTAAAAAATACATAGAGACAAATGAAAATGAAAATGAAAACACAACAGTCCAAAATCTTTGGGATACAGCAAAAGCTGTTCTAAAAGGGAAGTTTATAGCAATATAGGTCTAAATTAAGAAGCAATAAAAATTCCAAATGAACTACCTAATCTTACATCAAAAGGAACTAGAAAAAGAATAGCAAACAAAATCCAAAAATAGTATAAGGAAGGAAGTAATAAAGATTAGAACAGAAATAAAATGGAAACTAAAAAAACAAAAACAAAAAACAAAACAAAACAAACAAACAAAAAACAAACAATAGAACAGATGAATGAAACTTGAGCTGTTTCTTGGAAAAGATCAACCAAATCAATAAACCTTCAGTCAGACTCATTAAAAAGAAAGAAATAAGAAAGAAAGAAAAGAAAAAGAAAGAGAAGACTCAAATAAAATTAGAAATAAAAGGGGATAAATAGCCAACACCACAGATACAAAACATTATAAGAGAATATTATGAAAAATTATATGCCAACAGGACAATTTAGAAGAAATGGATAAATTCTTAAAAAAATATAACCTCTCAAAATCAAATCAGGACAATACAAAAAAAGAATATTTGAACAGATTGATCATCAGCAATAACATTGAATCAGTAACCAAAAAACTCCCAGCAAACAAAAGTCCAGAGCCAGACAGCTTCTCAGGAAAATTCAACCAAACATTCAAAGAAGACTTAATATTGATGATTCTCTAACTATTCCAAAATAACAGAAAAGGAAGGAAAACTGCCTAATTCATTCTATGAAGAGACCATTACCTGGATGCCAAAACCAGATAAAGACACTACCAAAAAAAACAGAGAACTACAGGCCAAAATCTCTGATAAACATAGATGCAAAATCCTCAAAAACATATTAGCGCACCAAATCCAACAATACATTAAAAAAATTATTCACCACAATCAAGTGGGATTTATCCCTGGGATGCAAGGATGGTTTAATATTCGCAAGTCCATCAATGTGATACACCACATCAATAAAAGCAGGGATGAAACAACATGATCATTCCAATAGATGCAGAAAAAGCATTAGACAAAGTACAATATTCATTCATTATAAATCTTCAATAAAATATGATTTAAGGGCACATTACTTAACATAATAAAGACCATATATGAAAAACCTACAGCTAACATCCTACTCAATGCGGAAAAACTGAGAGCATTTCTCCTAAAGTCAGGAACAAGACAAACATGTCCACTCTCACCACTTTTATTTAACATAGTACTGGAAGTCCCAGCCACAGCAATCAGACAACAGGAAGGAATAAAAGGAATCTAAATTGTCAAGAAAGAAGTAAACCCTTTGCAGATGTCATGATGGAAACCTAGAAAATCCACCAAAACCCTAGAAAATCCACCAAAAAACTACTAGAAGTAGTAAATTCAGTAAGATTTCAGGATGTATAATCAATGTACAGAACTCTGTTGCAGTTTTACATACTAACTAATAATGATGCAATAGAAAGAGAAATTAAGAAAGCAATCCTGTGTACAATTGCACCAAAGATAAAATATGTAGGAATAAATTTAACCAAGGACCTGAAAGACCTATACTTTGAAAACTATGAAACACTGATGAAAGATTTTGAAGATGACACAAACAAGTGGAAAAACATTTCATGCTCATGGACTGTAAGAAAAAATACTGTAAAAATGCCCATACTACCCAAAGCAATCTACAGATTTTATACAATCCCTATCAAAATGCCAATAACATTTTTTACATAACTAGAACAAACAATCTGAAAATTTGTATGGAACCACAGAAGACTCCAAATAGTCACTTGTCAGAACGGCTAAAATCAAAAACAAGAAACAACAAGTGTTTAAGAGGATGTGGAGAAATAGAAACCCTTGTGCACTTTTGGTGGGAATGCACTGTGGCAAACAGTAGGGAGTTTCCTCAAAAAGTTAAAAATGAAACTACTCTATGATCCAGTAGTCACACTATTGGGTATTTATCCAAAATATGTAAAAGCAGAATTTCAAAGAAATACATGTACCCGTATGTTTATTACAGCATTATTTGTGATAGCCAAATTATGAAAGGAGCCCCAGTTTTCATTGATAGGTGAATGGATAAAGAAGAAGTGGTATGCATACATGGACTATTACTCAGCCTTAAAAAAGAATTAAATCTTGCCATTTGCAACAACGTGGATGGAACTAGAGAGTATAACATTATGCAAAACAAGCCAGTCAGAGAAAGACAAATACCATATGATTTCACTCCTATGTGGAATTTAAGGAACAAAACAAAGGAGGAAAAAAAAGAGAGAGAGAGAAAGAAAAGGAGTCAAACAGAAAAACAAACTCTTGGGGTGTCTAGGTGGCTTAGGTCATGATCTCACAGGATCAGGTTCACTGCCTAAGCACAGAACCCACTTCAGATACTCCGACTCCCCCTCTCTCTGCCTTCCCGCCAATCACACACTCTCTCTGCCTCTCTCAAATATAAATAAACATTTTTAAAAATATTAAAAAACAGAAAAAGGAACTCTTAACTATAGAGAACAAATTACTGGTTACCAAAGGGGAGGTGTGGGAGGTGAAAGGGTGAAATAGGTGAAGGGGACTTAAGGGTAAACTTATCAGTAATAGTACATACAATTGTTGAAACACCATATTGTGTACCTGAAATGAATGTAACACTGTATGCTAGCTATACTGGAATTAAGACAACAACAACAACAACAACAACAACAACAACAACAACAACAAACAGGTGATATTTCTGGGTGGGGAAAGGGCTGGACAGGTTTATTAACAGTTCCCTTGTAAGATTAGAGGTGTCCTTTCTATGTGAAAAAGAAACTAATGTGTAGAGTATTCATCTAGATTCTTTCTTTAGTGCCTCCATGGGATTTGGGACTTGGCACAGGTACAGAACCTGATGCAAACATGAAGATCATGCTGTTTGTTGTGCCATTAATTCCTAAATTCCTGCCCACATTCACTTGAACTTATTATTTCCTTATCAACCAAATCTATCAAACATGGCAAGCTGGCCTAGCATTTGCTTGCTGGTTTGAAATTTCTTGGGCACTTGGCAATATAATGGAATACCATGTATGCATTAAAATTAATACGATTGATATACAAAGAAATTAGGAAGCTAATGTAGCTCAAATAAAATGCAGATATTGTCAGATTGGATCAAGCTGGAAGACTTAACCTTATACTGCCTATAAAAATAAAAATAAATAAATAAAAACATAAAATGATAAAAAATAGACACTATACAAACACTAATGAAAAGAAAGAGAAGCTGTATTAATACTAACCAAAGTAGCTATCAGAGCAAAAATATTACCATGTATAAAGAAGGATACTTCATTTTCATAAAGGGGCATTACTTAAAAGAAAAATTATAAATATTTTTGTACACAAGAAAATGATTTCAAAATGTATAAAGCCAGAACCAACAGAATTAAAATTTATAATTATAGTTAGGGATTTCAATATCCCTTTCTCAATACTGACAGAAAAAAGTAGACATCAATTTAGTAATAATGCAGAAAACTGGAATAACACAATCAACCAACTTGACCCACTTGGAATTTACAGACCACTCTATCCAATAATAGCACAATACACATTCTTTTCAAGTTCACATAGAAAATTTACAAAGACAGACCATATTCAGGACTATAAAATGAATCTTAATAAATTTAAAGGAATTCAAGTCATGCAAAGTATGTCCTCTGACCAAAATTTTGGGAAAACAAATAGCACACTTCAAAATAATCCATTAGTCAAATGAGAAATTGGAAGACAAATTAAAAAGGATTCTTAACTGAAGAGAAATAAAGATGGACCATATAAAAACTTATTGGACCTTACAAAAGTAATATCTAGTGGGAAATTTCGAGCACCAAAGACCTACTTTGGAAAGTAAAAAAATCCCAAATAAACACATCCAGCTTCCATTTTATACTAGTGAAAACAGAAAAGCAAATGATACCTAATGTATGAGAAAGAAAAATGTATAGGAAAATAAAAAATAAATGTAATAAATAGCAGACAACAAGTAGGGAAAGTAAATATAACCAAATGGAATGGAATATTACTCAGCCACAAAAAAAAGAATAAAATGTTGCCATTTGGTGGTAACATGGATGGACCTAGTATGTATTATGTTAAGTGAAATAAGACAGAGAATGACAAACACTATGTGATCTCATTCATATATGGCATCTAAAAGACGAAACAAATGAGTGAACAGAATAAAGCAGAATCATACTTTTAAATACAAAGAATAAACTGATGATTGCCAGAAGGGAGGAGGGCAGAAGGATTGACAAAATGGGTAAAGGGAAGTGGGAGATACAGGCTTCTAGTTACACGCTGAATAAGTTGTAGGAATAAAAGGCACAGCATAGGGAACATAGTGAGTGATATCTTAATAGCATTGTATTGTGACAGATGGTAGGTACCTTGAGGTAAAAATAGCATAATGTATAAACATGCTGAATCACTACGATGTACATCTAAAACTAATGTAACATTGTGTGTCAACTATACTCAAAAATGTGTATTTTTAAAATAGGCAAGATATTTATACAGAAACTCTAGCAAAGAAGATATACAGATGGCAAAAATAAAAAAAAAACTCAGAAGAAATATTCAACAATTGGAAAATGCTAATTAAAACCACAAAGAAATACTTATACACTTTTTAGAAAAGCTAAAAGTAAAAAGACTATATCAAGTTTTAAGTAGGTAATCTCATATATGCTAATGAGAATGTAGAATGGTACAATCATTTTGAAAAACAGTTTGATAGTTTCTTAAATGTTTAAACTTACTCCTCTCAGATAATTCCAGTTCTAAGTATCTACCCATACAGTGGAGTAGTGTATAGACATTGAAAATGAATGGACTATTTATAAACACTCTATCATGGATGAATGTCAAAACAATTATGTTGACTGAATGATATTCTATATTCAGAAGATAGAATTTACATTCTATAGAAATACATTGTATTATAGAAAATTCCTGTGTTTGAAATTGGTAACTTAGATTGAAGTTTAAGTCAATACTGATTAGTCATGTAAATGAAAATGATTGAAAGAAAGTCATAAAACACTCCAACTTTTTAAATGTAAGTTTTAAATAACCTGTAACAAATTATTCTTTTCATTGTCTTTCCTTCATAATATCTGAGGTCCATTATTTAATGTTTTAGTGTGTCACTAATCATATATTCTCTTACTTCAATATCCTTGACATATCTTAATATCATGGTGTTTTCCAAAATTGCTACTTTCTTTGGAATAATCTTATGATAGACTTTAATCATTTAATATGCTATATAAATTATTTTTCATGCTTTCAAGTCTATCTTTTTTGTAAGGAAAAACACCTGATTTAGCAATTATTTCTTATGGGGATATATTCTTGCACTTACCAGTAACCAGTATTGAATTCTTTCTGTTATTTCTTTATATTGATTCTACTTGACTGTCACTAAAAAATTTTAAAACAGTAAACCCTGTACCTAAGCTAGTTTATTCAGCTGATACTTTAAATAATTCTAGGAAAAATCAAGTAGACTTATGATCAGAATGTGTTTTATAACTACATATTGTCAATACAGAAGCCTAAAATTATATCAATGTTGATGTTTATCATGTATTTGAAGCCAGTATATATAACATCTATATCCTTATATTTCATGATAATATTAGGATTATATTATTCATATTACATATGAATAAACTGAAAAAAATAATGTTTCCATTGAATGAAGGAAAACAGTACTACTATGTATAATTAACATAAACACTTATACATATACTTTGGACTTTAACTTTTTAATTTTAATTTATAAGTTTGTTTTCATTTTTAATGTGCATATTTTAATTTGCTTTCTTTTAATTCCTAGTATTTTATTTATGTATTTATTTATTTATTCATTCATTCATTCATTCATTCATTTATTAACATTGTTCACTTTTTAACAGAAAGAGAAAGACAGAGTGTGAGCAGGGAGGGGCAGGGAAAGAGGTAAAAACAGAATCCAAAGCAGGCTTCAGGCTCTGAGCTGTCAGCACAGAGTCCAACACGGAACTCAAACCCAAATACTGTGAGATCATGACCTGAACCGAAGTCAGATGCTCAACTTCTGAGCCACCCAGGGCCCCTGGAATTTGATTTTAAATAAGGAAATGCGGGCATCTGGGTGGTTCAGCCTATTAAGTGTCTAACTTTTGATTTTGGCTCAGGTCACGATCCCAGGGTTGTGGGATTAAGCCTGAGTCGGGCTCCAAGCAGAATGGGTCTAATAACATAACCCCATCCATACCTTTGGTGCAGTAATTGGTTAAAGGATAGGCACTTGAATCAAGCAGCTAGTTAAATCCTTTCCTAAATATCATTATAAGTACCTTGGGAGAGAGGGCAAAGCTTCTAACTGAATTAGAACTGAAAAGAAGCAAAGCTTGGCCCTAAGAAAAGCCAAAATTTTCTCTTAAGTGGAGAGAGCCTATTCTGAAAACCTGGGGCAAACATGAAGAGAAACAGAGTAGACAGGGTCAGAGATAGAATCACATCACTTAAGCCATGTCATATTCTTTATTTGTGAGTTAAAAGAGCAAAAAAAAAAAAAAACACACTTTTTTTTTATCCCCTCGGGGCACCTGGGTGTCTCAGTCGGTTCAGCATCTGACTCTTGACTTCAGCTTAGGTCATTATCTAATGGTCTCACAGTTTGTGAGTTCGAGCCCCACATTGGGCTCTGTGCTGACAGTGCAGAGGCTACTTGGGATTCTGTCTCCCTCTTTGCAAGCTCCTCCCCAGCTTGCTATCTCTCTCTCAAAATAAATAAAAATAAAATTAAAAAAAAGACACACATTTTTTTTTCTTAAGCTAGCTGGAGGTGTTTTCCTTTTTTTTTTTTTTTTTTTTTATAAAATCCTAGAAAATTTCCCAGCTGGACATCAATAGACTCATCCCCAACACATAAGTTCCAAAGGTTTTATTTAAACTTAAATTTGGATTGTAAAGATGGTTCTTTCTCTAGAGTGAAGTCATTTAGAAATAAGCCTACAATTATATTTAATTAGGGTATTAATCTAAATTTATGTATTTGACAAAATATTTACTGAGTCCCTACTATCGTGCCAAACAGTTATTTTGGGTATATCAGTGAACAAGATAGCATGATCCCTTCTCTCACAAAGCTTTTATTCTTATAGACTAAATAATCAAGTACACAAGAATATGAATAAACTGTAATATATAATATGAAATATCTAATTGTTTTGGTACCACAGAGGAGAAGCATCTAGGCAGAGTTTAAGAATGAAGAAAGATGATAAGAACATAACACCCAGAGGGAATATACAATATATACAATACAAAATAGTAATTTGAGTAGAATTAAAAAAAAACCTCTATAATTTAACTGATTGCACTAGATTCACAGGATTTTGTTTGTTTTCTGTTTTTTTTAAGTTAAGTTAGAATAACTAAATCCATTGAAAACCTATTTATTCTGTGGTCAAATATAATATAATAAATCCAGAGTAAGCTTTTTTCCCTTAGAGTAAATTTTGTTGAGATAGCAACTTTTTGTAAGCATTAATATCTATATATTTTAATATATATAATTTAATTTCTATATTAATTATATAATTTTAATATATAATTTATTTAATATATAATTTTTAATCTAATAATGAATTCCACAATATACATTAAAGCTGTCTGGAATTTATAAAATTATTTTGTACAAATATTTTCATTTGATCTTAAGAGGCTTCTATTGACCTTACCCTACCAACTTAATGTCAGAGAAGAGGTAACTGGAGCTCAGCAAGACTGAGATTTTTCCCATGTGCTGAACTAACATACAGAACTAGAACTTGAATCCAAACCTTCTAAACTCCAAACTATGTACTTGCCAGCTGTATATGTAGCCCAGTAGGTATTGAATGCTGTATTATTTCAGAGGAACTAAGATAAGAACTGTAAGATCTCATTATTTACAACAGCAAAGATATGGAAATAACCTAAGTGTCCACCAATGGATGAACAGATAAGAAAATGTTCACACACACACACACACACACACACACACACACACACACACAGGAATATTATATAACCATAAAAAAGAACATGGACAGACCTTGAGGGATTTGTGTTAAGTGAAGTAAGACAGAAAGATACTGTAATCATTTTGTCTTACATATGGAATCTCTTTAAAATTTTTTAATGTTTATTTATTTTGAGAGAGAGAGAGAGAGAGAGAGAGAGGCCGTGTGCACAAGTAGGGGAGGGGCAAAGAGAGAGGGAGGCACAGAATCTGAAGCAGGCTCCAGGTCCTGAGCTGTCAGCACAGAGCCCAATGCAGGGCTCAAACTCACAAGCCATGAAATCATGATCTGAGCTATAGTCAGATGCTCAACCAGCTGAGCCACCCAGATGTCCAGTATATGGAATCTTAAAAAACAAAAACAAATTTGCAAATACAGAGAACAAATTACAAATCAGTGGTTGCCAATGACAGGGAGTGAGTGGGGGGTGGTGGATATGTGGCAAGGATCAAAAGGTTAAAAATAAGATGTAATCCATGAACTTCAAGTTTTCATACTCTACTTCAGAAGATGGGGGTGGGAGGGAAGTAGAACACTAAATAAAAATACAGAGTAGTTGGAAGTATGTGAAACAAGGCATTGGAATTAATCATCATTGGTTATCTGTTACAGAGAAGGAAAATGCTATGTGTGTGAATTCTGGGCAGCTAATTGTAGCCAGGGCTCTATATTTTGAGGTTAAAGTAACAAGTTTATGTATCCTCAGAATATACACTTCATTCATAACAAGGGAGCTGAGGTCACAAAATGAAACATAATTACTAGGTAGTATTTCCTATGCTCACCCACCCTCACACACGTGCACCTGTAACAATTTTTGCATGTCCTTATAACCATTTTTGAAGCTGTTAAAGGAGCACATAAGTACAGTTAAGTAAATGAATAACTACTATTGACCCAAATTCTAACACCCCTCTTTAAGGTCGATAATATACTCAAAGATTCAAACCTGCTATTAGAGGGAAAACATGTGTTGGTTCAAATTCAATGTTTACATCATAGAGTAAGAGGTTATAATACAAGAAGTTTCAATAGGTAACATAATTGGCTAATTCATAATGGAACCATCCTAGTAATCCACTATATTTCAAACTGAGGAAAAATGTGAACAAATCTAAAACATAACCATAAATCTACTTTGTCTCCTATACTTTCCTTATTTTGATAGGAATTTTCTCATTTAAATTCTGAGTAATAATATTTTTCAGAACACTTTGAAACAGGCTACACAATAAGTTGTAAAATTATAAAAACTTTGACTAATTATATCTCTTACAGCTTGTCATTATTGGATACTTGGTGAATAAAGGTAGAAATAAGCCAAGGTTTTACATGATGAATTCAAGAATTGCAACACTGTAATTTTAAGTAATGTAAGAATAGATCAATATTTTAATCTTCATAATGTGACATATCTGAATGTTGTTGGAATTTAACAACTATATCAATTTCTGCTATATCAGTGCTGTGTTTTTTCTTTAGATTTTTGTAGACTATTAAAATCCAAGTCTTCAAATAAAATGTCATATTTTATTTTATTTTTTGTAAATGTTTATTTATTTTTGAGACAGAGAGAGACAGAGCATGAACAGGGGAGGGGCAGAGAGAGAGGGAGACACAGAATCCGAAGCAGCTCCAGGCTCTGAGTTGTCAGCACAGAGCCCGACGCGGGGCTCGAACTCACAGACCGAGAGATCATGACCTGGGCCGAAGTCGGCCGCTCAACCAACTGAGCCACCCAGGCACCCCAAATATATGTCATATTTTAAATAATGTCTTACTATCAACTTATTCTTGGTACATGGATTTTTTTCAATCTAATAAACCTACAGATTAAAAGAAGAAGAAATACAAACACACACACCTTTGATGATAGCATACATATGTTGTCTTTAAATTTTTAACATGATAGAAAATAAACTTAAGCAAATGCAAGAATCCTAAAGATATACAAAGTTAAGACTTAAACTAAACTTTTGAATAAATGTTTATCAACTACCTACAATGTGCAAGATGCTATTTTAGTAGTATAAATATATACACATATTGTAATCCTTGCCCTTCACACAACACAACATTAGGAGATAAATGATAAATGCTAGTGGCAGTTTGGGATATATTAGAGTGATTCAAAGGAATTACTTTTAGAAATGTAGAAGAGAGCAATCACATTTGTTTTTGTCTATGGATAGCAAAGGAGAATTAAATAAGAACACAGCACTTTATCCTGAATTTTGAAGACTCATTACTGACACCTGGAGAAAAATAGATTGCAGAAAAATTCTGGCCCAATTAAATGTTAATACTCCATTCATTAGGGAGTTCTTGAAATTTTGTATTTAACAAAGCAATATGAACAAAGATGTGTTATGAGTAACCTGGATGCAAAAATGGGAATGAAGGAAGGAATGAATGAATGAATGAATGAATGAATGAAGCCAGTTAGAAGGCCATTACAAGACTCCAGCTGTGAGACAAAAGGGGCCTGTGGCACCTGGGTGGCTCAGCCAGTTAAGCCCTGACTACTGATTTCAGCTCAGGTGATTATCTCAAGGTTCATGAGAGACCCAAGTGGGGCTCTGCACTGATAGCATTGAGTCGGCTTGGGATTCTCTCTCTCCCTCTCTCTGCCCCTCCCCTGCCCAAGCTCTCTTAAAAAAAAAAAAAAAAAAGAAAGAGAGAAAAGGAGGACTGAAATTAGGCAGTGGTACTATGAATGGCTATGAGGGATGAATGTGACAGCCATTATAAGAAGTGAATCAAAATCTGGGGTGCCTGAGTGACTCTGTCGGTTGAGCATCCAACTCTTGATTTTGGCTCAGGTCACGATCCCAGAGTCGAGGAATGGAGCCTGTTGAGCGTGGAGCCTGTTTAAGATTCATTCATTCTCTCTCTCTCTTTCCCTCTCTCTCCCTTCCTCCCTCCCTCTGCATCACTCCCACTTGCATGCTTTCTCTTTCTCTCTAAAAAAATAGATAAATAAATAAAGTGAACCAAAGTTACTTAGATTGGAAAAATTCAGTCATATACTGGAAAAACTGGTAAAATGACTCCAAAGTGTTGAGTCTAGATCAAAAATAAAAGAAGCCAGTAAAAACTAAATATGCAAAGGATAGAAAAAAATAATTGGGAAAGAAGAAATATAGAAGGTAGGAAAAGACAAACCAAGAATTGGACAGGTTATTCTCAGCAAGAAAAGTTTATCTTAGAGTTAGAAGCAAAGATAATGTAAAAAAGAAGTGTGAAAAATATAAAAAAAAATATTTGAAGTTATGAGAAGAAAATTTTGAACTAATTTCTGTCAAGTGATGATGTCAAGTGATGATGAAATTTGCACTAAAGCAGGAAATTAAGTCATTTTCTGGAAGTATAGTACTATATATACTAGGATTACTCTCCTTAAACTCATTGTCTATGCTTTAGAATTCTAATCACAAAATCCTTTTTGCCTTATGACTTAACCTAATCATAGGAGTAAAAACCATTACATACACAGTCCTAGGGGATTTGTAATTTATACACACAGGAAGTGGGAATCTTAGAGATTATCTTAGAATTCTTTTTTTTTTTTTTTAACATTTATTTATTTTTGGGACAGAGAGAGACAGAGCATGAACGGGGTAGGGGCAGAGAGAGAGGGAGACAAAAAATCGGAAACAGGCTCCAGGCTCCGAGCCATCAGTCCAGAGCCTGACGTGGGGCTCGAACTCACGGACCGCGAGATCGTGACCAGGCTGAAGTCGGACGCTCAACCGACTGCGCCACCCAGGCGCCCCGAGATCATCTTAGAATTCTTAGTGACATTTGTCTTAATTGGAATAATTCTTATATTGATACATATTTTTCTCTTAAATTGTATGTTTTATGTTATTGGGCACAAATGATGAAAAAATATGTTCCATAGAAGTAAATTCTGACATATTTCTAAGAGAACATGAGTTACATTTTATTTCTAAGATACTTTTATTTAACATTTATAAGACTCTCTTTTGATATTTGGAAAATCAAAATCTGACTTTTTCCTTGAATATTTTCATCCATGGTTTACTTTTAGCCTCTTGTAGTTAGCTGAAACTAGAAACAGATGTGCCAGAAAACCTTACACACATGCACACGCATGCACACATGCACACACACGGTGTTCTCATTTGAGAATTGTGACCTTTGGGATAGAGACAAGCTTAGCTGAGAATCAATACTCAGGATATTTCTCTACAAAAAAATTATTTAAAGGTTCAGTCTATCAGTAAGATATAGGTTAACATTTTACACATTTGACAGAAAATATATTTTTCTTTTTTAAATATCTATAAAAAAGGTATTTTTAGCATAGACAGAATTCATATAAGTCTGTCCAAATAGCATACTTGCCAATCTTAAATATGTGAAAGAATCTAATAATTATGAATCAAAAGACACTGGGCAGAAGAAGGTGTAGTAGTTAGGGTTAATGTGAAGCACAAGAAAGAAAAATAAGATCTAACCATAATGAAAAATAAATTCATTACAGATGAAACAATGTATTGGAGAACTAAAAAATGTAATTAATGATGAGTCTTTGGAAGATTACTTATCAGCATATGAATCTAAGAAATACTCAAGAGCTAAAAGTTGTAAATTTGTAACAGTCAACTTTCCATAGACTATGCAGAAAGTTGTATTTTTTTCTCAAGCATGACTTAACCAGATAACTGGATCAATTTTCCACTTCATTCTTGATGTCTTAAACTATGAACATTATCATCAACATGATAATGCATGAAAATATTATTTAATTCCTTATTTATTTAATTTCTTATTTATTTAATTCCTTAAATATGTATGTCTCCTAGGATCTATTGCCAAATTTGATTTACAGTTATTTGATCAAGTGGTCCATAGTTAAGAGAAAAGAATAAGGAAAACTTCTGTCATTTTGAGAGTTCCCCTGACATATCTGATGGGCAGGTTCTTCTGTAGAACCTGTGTTCGACCATATGTTTGATAATTGATAAATAATGGTAACTTTAACATTACTTAGCTTTTGGTGGTGTTTTCAAAGTGTTTTTCCAGTTATTACCTAATTTGATTTTTATACTAATCATGAAGAGTAGTGATTTTATTCTCATGGAACACATATTTTACCAACTGTTCAACAGATTCCTCCTCTCCCAAATTTTTAAGGTAATCTCTGAGATTTCTGTATACAGTGAAACAAAACAAAACAAAACACAAAACTACAAAAAATGACTTGGCTCAGGAAAGTCATCAACCATCCCCCATGTGATATTATCCTTCCTGTGTGATATTGCCGGAGTATGACAATACCCATGAAGAATCACTGCCATTTCTACCAAAACTTCACACAGAATCACTAATTTCCCTAAAACACCAAGGTTTTGCAGTGATTTGAAGCTTTTTTTTGCCTGTTTTCATTAATAAGGAGTTCTTGTGCAGAAGATCAATTAGTCCCCGTGCAAATGTACTTTTGGCAGGCCTGCCCTGCCCATTCGTCAGGCAGCCAAACATGCCAGGACTTTTGTAAATTCCAGGATTGAACACAGTTTAAATCTAAGTCAGGGCATGCCTTCATCCACTTAAACTAAGGTTCCTTACCAAAACTCAACTGAAGTTACAGATGGGGAAACTGAGGTATAAAAAACTTTGGTCATAAAGGAGTAAATACTTTGATCAAGGTCACACAGAAAGTAGGAGGCAGACATGGGACCCATATTTTCTGTTATAAAAACCTTAGCTATTTCCCCTAAAGGAACCACCCCCAAAATAATTCTTGACAATTCTTAAGGTGCTAATTATATGTAACCATGCAATATATGTATTCACATACACACACACACACACACACACACACACACACACACACACACACTACATTCTTTCTTCTTAAGGGTATCTTTCCTTAATGAACTTGAATCAAGTAGAAGCAGACCAAACTGATCTTCCCTTACTGTCTCACAATGATTATCCCATCTTTTATTTTTATTATTTTAAGATTAATTTTGAGAGAGAGAGAGAGAGAGAGAGAGAGAGAGAGCGAGCAGAAGAAAGGGGCAGAGGGAGGGAGGGGAGAGGGAGAGGGAGAGGGAGAGGTGGAGGGGGAGGGGGAGAGAGAGAGAGAGAGAGAGAGAGAGAGAGAGAGAGAGAATCTCAAGCATGCTCCACGCTCTACATGAAGCCCAGATGTGGAGCTCAATCCCACAACTCCAGCATCATAACTACCTGAGCTGAAATCAAGAGTCGGAAGCACAACTGACTGAGCTACTCAGGCACCTCTGACCCATCTTTTAATTTTCCTTTGAATGCCCCTAACAAAAATGAAGGGCTGAATTGGCCTTCTAAAGCTCATTTTTCCCTTGAATGAAAGATTACAATTTATCTTCTACATGTGTTCACAACTGAATTGTTTAAAGAGTTTTCTTTAACCACTCCCTTTGTAGATCAGTGTTGATTCACTTGTATATTCTAATGATAGTTGATGTTAGTAATTTTGATGTGCTACAAATCTATAATACAGATTTACAGATTAAATTATATGTGCTACTATGTATTCATTAACCCATTTTTGTTCCATATTTTTCTGATGTTTGAAGTAATATTTATAGATAGAAAATATGTAATTTATTGCATGAGATATTAAAGCAGAATTTTGCAGGTAGAAAAATTTTAGAGTTATTTTAGAGTTATTTTCTGTAAGTAGGTGTAAATGAAAAAGTCTTTCTCTTTTACTCTTTGTAAATGAAGTATGTACATAATTAATCAGAACTCAAGTTTCCCCAAAGATCCTGTTGGGCAGAATATCTTGTTTTATTTTATTTTTTTAATTTGTATTTGGTTTTTTCACATCTTTATTTAAATTCCAGTTAGTTAACATACAGTGTAATATTAATTTCAAGTATCTTGTTTTAAATCTTAATTTCCTTCTTTTTTAAATCAAAGGTACTTTCAAGTGAATTAAATATACTTGGACAGTTTTCACCAATAGAAACTAAAATGTATTATATGAAGTGAGAAATGTAAATGTTTTTTAGCAAATATCTATGTCTTTGCTCTTGAATATTTTTGATAAAATTTACAGCATAAAGACTTGAGAAGTTTATTCAGGGGCATTGAGAAGGAAGTGTTAACTAAGCAGGTCTATGGTGTTCAAACCCTGCACATTCCCCAGAGGAAGGTATGTCTACAAGACTGGCACTTGGTCAGCTCCTGGGAGGTGAATTCTGAGCCCTTAAAATATCTTGCCTGATAAGAGTATTTTTGTATGTCTGAGGCCTCGAGCTGCATAGTAGCACTTTGATCAGATATTTAAGCTAACAATGTGATTCACAACAAATACGTCATTTTTGCTCTTGGGGCAAGGAGTATGGAGTCTGAGTAGCAAAGGTCAGTCACACAGGAGCTGCATAATTAAGTATCTGACCTGTAAGAAAAACTCTGGACACCGTGACTTACATGAGTTTCTCTGGTTGACAACACTTCAAATTTTACACATGAGGAAACCAAGGTACAGAAAGGTTAAATAATGTCCCTGAGGTCACACAGTAAGCAAGAAAACCTGGAATTGACATGAACTAGTTCAACTCCAGATATAGTGATTAACTATCCAGGTGATATCATTTATAATATTCAGTGGCACAATTATGTGTGTATTTATATTTATTTATATATTTTGAAAAATAATATAATTCCATATCCCTTGCCTTCCAATAAACAAGAAATTTGAGGCACAAACAAACCTGATTTTATTTGCTATATAAAAACTATTATTTTGGTGGTGGGGGAAGCCTGGGTGGCTCAGTCAGTTAAGTGTCCAACTTCGGCCCAGGTCACAATCTCATAGCTCATGAGGTCAAGCCCCACATCAGGCTCTGTGCTGACAGCTCAGAGCCTGGAGTTGGCTTCAGATTCTATGTCTCCCTCTCTCTGCTCTCCCCCTGTCACACTCTGTCTCTGTTTCTCTGACTCTCAAAAATAAATATTGAAAAATTTAAAAATATATTATTTTTTAAATACTTTGTGACCTTCTTGTTTTTATTTTTATTAAGTGTGCATTTTTGCTCTAGACTGAAAGAAGGGGAAGAGAGAAGACCTATGTAATAATTCAATTTACAGAAACATGTGACTTAACTCATCCTTTTTTCCAATCCTTTATTTCTATAAATAACCTACTAGTAACCACAAAAAGTCCTGATTTTCCAAATTCCACAAAAAGTTCAAGTGGGAAGAAGTGAGTTGGAAAATGAATTACCCTAATACTATCCCTTAATATCTAAGTTTTAGAGATTTACAAAAAGATTTGCCTGTAATTTTTCATTTCTGAAAGCCAATAACTCCCCCCAGGTGCTGTATATTAATATTTTATAACATCTAGTAATTATATATTGCTTTTAAAAATAGCTATGGACACGAATGCAAGGAGGTATGGATAACATTTCTGCAAAATTATATATGAGCAGATGGATACCACATGAAGTAGATTAATATGTTAATTGTCTAAATAGAAAAGCATGCCATGCAATTTCAGGCTATTAATGAGATCAAAAATCCCAACTCTAAAACAAAGAAGTGATTGTATGCCACTGGTAAGTAGATTTTTGCCCTTGCCACTTTGTCATTTTGTAGAATAATTGCTCCCATAGGAAAAAATAAAATTGTTAGATCAGAAAACAGTAGAGTTGTAACCTCTATATTGCTTAAAATGACTATGTTCATTGCAAGAATATTAGCAGACCTGCTAGGCCTGCTTTAAGCACAGGCAAACTAAGCCTATGAAAATATTATTTGAGTACTTCAGTTTTATTATTAAAAAGAGATAGTATGAACACTGGTGAACTTTTAACTTTGCATGAATAAAATTTCATTTTCTCTGTAACGTAGCACTGAAAACAAGCACTGTCAATTTTTTTCTTTAGTCTCATATTTTAAAAATGTAAATCATTTTTAGTAGTAAAGATGTCCTTTCTTGATAAAAAAAACCTTAGACAATTAGCTTTCCATTTAGTAAACAAGTAGTCATAGACAACAAAATATTTATAGCTTTAATAAGCATCTAAAGTAAACAGAGAAGATGGCTTGCATTTGCATATCACTATTACCAATGTTTTAAATCAGATGAAATATTTGTAAAGCTAGAGTAATACCTGCCTTGCCTAACGCCAGGAGTCCTATGATTTAGATAATTAATTGAAATTGAGGTAGTGAAATTAAAATTTATTATAATATATAAAATAAATTATATTTAATATAATTTAATATTTGTTCAATGAATAAGAAGATATTCCATTTAGTGATATAATTTATGTCAGGAATTTTCCAAGATACTTGTGGTCAGCAAACAATGTCCCCCTCCAAATATGTCAATATCCAAACTAAAATTAAGGTTCTAGATGCAATTAAAGTTGGTAATCAGCTGACTTTGAGAGGAGAGATTAATCCTGGATTATACAGGTGGATCCAATATAATCCCATGATTTCTCAAACGTGGGAGAAGAGGCAAGAATAACATGAGGGTGATACGACATGAAAAGGACTCAATCTGTCTTTGTTGGCTTTGAAGATGGAGAGGGCCATAAGCCAAGAAATGCAGGTGGCCTCTGGAAGCTAGAAAAGGCAAGGAATGGATTCTTTCCTAAAGTTCCAGAAAAGAGAGCAGCCCCTCTGACACCTGATGTTGAAATTCTGACTTATAATAAATTTGTATTTATTGGCACTTTGTGTCAATTTATTATGAAAGTAACAAAAAAACAACCTAACACAATAATGTACATATGTTACCTCTTAAGTCTTCAAAGTATTATTTCTTTATTTCATTCACAAGTTGTAAGAGGGGGTATTTAGTCTCAGATATTTTGTTATTTATAAAAAGTAACAGAAGGCTAACCTACAATTTGCCAAACTCAAAGTCAATTCTCCATTTACTATATCACAGTACTTCCTATTGGGTAAATATTAAATAAAACTGTCGACAATACACTACTTCAATGTTAACATTGTTATTATTAGTGATATTACTAGAGAGACTGATAGCTCATTACATAACACCAAAGTCATGAAATTTCAGATGTGTATCATAAAATAAAATTATTTGTTAAATTAAATAGTTAATATTTCTCATAATAGAATCAAAAAAAATTCCATTAAGTAGTCCTCAATCAAAGAGGATATATTAACAAAATGAAACGTGGGTTTTTTAATCAAGTAGTCCTGGCAGATAAGACATTTTTTTTTTCATTTTGTGAAAATGGGTGAGTAACATCTTTCAGAGTTTCACTTTTGCTGTCTTCTAAATAAAAATAATGTCAATTAGAGTTTTATTGGGAGAATTCAATGAGATTATATATAAAGAGTTTTCTTAAAGTAAAGGCATAGATAAGGATGTCAATGATTAGAGGATTTATCATTGTTTCAAAAATTCACTCAAATCCATCCTATAATATTTAAGTGACACAGAAAGGAGTTATTATAATAAACCATAATTTTTAAAAACTAGGCTCTATTAAATATGGAAGATTTACAAAATGCATTTCTCTCCAATGTCCCCCAAAATGCCACTGAAATTATTTCAAGGAATAATCAAAAAGATGCTAGCCTAAAAGAATCAAAAGAAAGAAAAATATTATGTAAGTTGAAAAATGAGAAAGAAAAAACTGGGAAGCAATAGCACAGTGGAGTAAGTTATAAATCTTAGGTCCTACAGAAGATAATTACCACTAAGAAGAGGGTCAAATCTTACTGCCCACTTCCCAGGAGGAGACTGGTCACTTCTCTCCAAAACAAATAATAATTATATACCCTGCTAACTATTCATTCAATGAGAAAGTAGAATGAAAATATTTCTAAGCATGTAAGGATTGGAACGAGAAGAGAAATAGAGAGTAGTGAATTCAAAAATAGTGAATATTTATACTATTCTTTAAGGTGAAAGAGAAAAATAGTTAGATTAAAAAATCTTGTGTAGCTTTGAGGTTCAGGTCAGGTGTTTATTGCAATGATGTAATTCCACAGGTTAACAGAATGGCTGGGCTATTACTAACAACTGGTGGCTAAACTGAATCACAGATAGAATTAAATAAGGGAGCAGGTCAAAAGTAAAAGAAATAAGGAGAAATTGATGAACCTTGGAGCAACAAATAGGGAAAAAGTTAAAGAAAGTAGATAACAGTTTGGGAGAAAATGGTGCAATCAAGGATTTGAAATTCTAGACATAAAAATATCTCAAAAGGTTACATTGGATCAGCTCCTCTCTGGATATTCCTGCATGAGAAGGGAGGAAAATATTCAGAAACATTGCAAGTTTATGATATTAGGAGAGGGAAATTACAATATCATATTTTTATTTATATAGTTGTAGTTTGGTCAAAATACTTTGTTTAATATTGTATCCTTGAAAACACTAAAGATGGTATTCTATTTTTTTTTTAATTTTTTTTCAACGTTTATTTATTTTTGGGACAGAGAGAGACAGAGCATGAACGGGGGAGGGGCAGAGAGAGAGGGAGACACAGAATCGAAACAGGCTCCAGGCTCTGAGCCATCAGCCCAGAGCCTGACGCGGGGCTCGAACTCACGGACCGCAAGATCATGACCTGGCTGAAGTCAGACGCTTACCCGACTGCGCCACCCAGGCGCCCCAAGATGGTATTCTATTTTATTCAAAGATGCTTTACCATCATGCTGTTTATTAATATATTTAGGTGTTTACAATTCAGATATTTATTGAGAACCTCTTATGCATCAGAAATTGTACTATATTCTAGTATATAGTAAGAAACAAAACAGTATTATTCCTATTCTCATGTTTATAACCTCTTACAAATTTAGGAAAAATTTAATGTATTCCTCTGGTTTATATGACATTATATTAAACAATACTTATAGTTTATTATTTAAAAGTAGATTCAATCCATTTTCTGGCTTGTAATTTTGTATTTTTTTTATGATATTACTTAAATTAATAGAGATAATGTTTCACTTTAAGTCTCTAACACAAATTATATATATATTTTTAATTTTTTGCCAGTTTTTATCATATTTTTGAGAGAGTGAGAGTGTGGGCAGGGGAGGGGTAGAGAGAAAATGAGACACAGAAATTGAAGCAGGCCCCAGGCTCTTTGCTGTCAGCACAGAGCCAGACGTGGGGCTTCAACCCACGAACATGAGATCATGACCTGAGCCAAAGTCAGACGCTTAACTGACTGAGACACTCAGGCACTCCTCTAACAATAATTGTATTGAGAGTTGATCAAAAACAAGCTAAATAACTGCAGAATTTATTTTATTTATTTTTTTACATTAATCTTTATTTTTTTAATGTTTATTTTTGAGAGACAGAGAGACACAGAGCGTGAGTGGGGAAGGGGCAGAGAGAGAGAGAGGGAGACACAGAATCTGAAGTAGGCTCCAGGCTCTGAGCTGTCAACACAGAGCCCAACATGGGGCTCAAACTCATGAACCGCAAGATCACAACCTGAGCTGAAGTCAGACACTTAACCAACTAAGCTATCCAGGTGCCCCCAGAATTTATTATAGACAAATAAGACATATGAACTTATCAAATAACTAGCCACGTTGCTTTAGAATATATCAGTACTGATGCAGGAGTGAACCCATAAGGTTCTATGAAACTTCGCTCAGGTAATATTTCATTTTGCTTGTTAAAACCAGCAAACAAAAAACATATATACCTCATTCACTCCACAGTCTTAAATGGTGTCAGCAAAAAGATGCTTATTAAGAGGTAATTACAATGAGGTAATTTCTAAGAGATATATGAAGACAAGCAAACATAGGACAGAATTTTGTGTCTTTATGAACTATGGTTTGGTATGGTCTAAATTGTATTTTGGTAAACAAAGGAATAAAAGCAGCTGCTTTATTTGTTGCTTGTTTATTATGGGGAAATTAATATTTTTTACCCAATATAAGTAAAAGCAATATAAGTATTAATGGAATATGCAACTTACCAAAACTGATCAATATTTTTTTACAAATTGTAAAATTTCAGAGAAAGTTAAATAAGGGCATGAAATTTAACTAAATTCGTTTTTATAGTGTTAAGTCAAATATGACTTATAGTTTAAATATTATAAAATAGTATAGTTTAAATATTATAAAAACTTCTCTTAGCCTTTCATTTTGTAATAAATTGATCAATATCCCTTCCAACTTAAAAATTACCATTATGTTGGTGCACTCGGGTGGCTCAATCAATTAGGCATCCAACTCTTGATCTCCACTCAGGTCATGATCACAGGATTAGTGGGTTCAAGCCCTGCATGAGGCTCCATGCTGACAGTGTGGAGGCCTGCTTGGGATTCCCTCTCTCTCCCTTTCTCTGTTCCTCCTGCGCATTCTTTCTCTCCCAAAATAAATAAGTAATTTTTAAAAAATTAGCTGTATGTCTTGTTTCTTTAAAAAACATGTTATTCTAAGTGAAATAAGTCATACAGAGAAAGACAGATACCATATGTTTTCACTCCTATGTGGATCCTGAGAAACTTAACAGAAGACCATGGGGAAGGGAAACGTAAAAAAAAAAAAAAAAAAAAAGGTTAGAGAAGGAGGGAACCAAAACATAAGAGACTCTTAAAAACTGAGAACTGAGGGTTGATGAGGGGTGGGAGGGTGGGGAGGGTGGGTGATGGGTGTTGAGGAGAGCACCTGTGGGATGAGCACTAGGTGTTGTATGGGAACCAATTTGCCAATAAATTTCATATTTAAAAAAAAACAAAAAAAAACATGTATTTGTCCTATTTTAACTTTCGTTTTATTTTGAAAGTAGAAGAGGCATATGATGATACTTTAATAGAATTTATAACATTAAAATATGTTTTACTGGGGTGCCTGGGTGGCTCAGTCGGTTTCGACTTCAGCCTAGGTCAGGATCTCCAGGTCTTCTTGAAGCCCGTGATTTCACGCCCCCTGTCTGGCTCTATACTGACAGCTCAGCTTCGGACTCTGTCTCCCTCTCTCTCTGCCCCTCCCCTACTCATGTTCTGTCTCTGTGTCTCTCAAAAAATGAATAAATGTTAAGACTTAAAAAAAGTATGTTTTACTATGTGTTTTCCCTTTGATTTTTAATTCTGCCTAAATAAGGAATTTCAGAATGACTTTTGCTAAAAGAGGTAGATATTAAACCAATGTAATGAGTGACAACCAAAATGGAATATGTCAGTCATTAGTAACGCCAAATAGTAGTCAATAAAACTAATGGAGAGTACATCACATGTGAAACATATTGTGATTTTAAATTTTTCACAGCAATTTCCACCCTATGCATGTTAATCATTGTCATTAATATTGATTTCCAATCTTGGAATAAAAAAGTAAAACTAAAGTCCTGTGATGAGTTGGATAAAGAGGAAAATATTATTTATAAAGACAGACGTACTTACAACTGCCCTCTTGTGGTCATAGAAGATTACTTAATGACTTGACTTTAATGGCTACACTACTGAAACTAGCCAACTAACCCAGAGGAAGTCTAGAGTGCAAAGGTAACCTGTGTAGGAACAGGACTTGGCTCAAATAAGTCCTAGGGAAAAAAAAAATCAATTGCTCTTTCACATTGTATAATCTGGGAATATAATTCAAACATAAATAATTGGGCATAAGTTATGATTGACAGCTACTGGAATAACATGCTTTAATCCCAACTTTATATGTTCAGCAAGGAGGGAGCTATTTGACTTTATAATATTTTACACATCTTTCAGCTAAATTAAAGATACAAACATTAAAGTTAACAGGTTATCACGAAGATTTGTGATACTCTATAGGACATCATGCATCCATAAACCAACAAAAGCATCTGTAAATGAGCTATTTCCTGCTTGGACTGAGGCTTGGTGAAAATCTTTAAAATAATAATTTTAGAGGGCCACTAAGAGTTTGTGGAATAGAAATTACCTGGCAGAGGAGAGGTAGGGGACAGAATGAATCAGAAGATATTGAGAGGTATCATGTCTTCCTTCTGTTTCTGAACAGATCTATGAAAAGTGAGTCATAATGTATTCACTGTATATTATCTTGTGAAAATATATTGCCATGTTTTTCTAAAACAGACTTTCTGCTTTTT
Organism: Felis catus; assembly: GCF_018350175.1. Classification (NCBI taxonomy): domain Eukaryota; kingdom Metazoa; phylum Chordata; class Mammalia; order Carnivora; family Felidae; genus Felis; species Felis catus. The sequence continues at coordinate 130,162,311 of NC_058371.1, forward strand.
GTATCAATATGATAAAATTGTAAATGAGAACAAATACCTAGTGAAAACAGATTAACACTAACCCAACACATTATGATAAAATGAATCATTGACCAATTCCTGATTATATGTAAAGTCACCTGCCAGATGATTTAAAGTCAGCCTCATTTCATTTTTCTTAAGGCTTTTTAAACAACCAGCAATTATTTTAAACATCCATGGACAAATTAGATACATTTCAGTCATTAAGTAAGTTGTAATATTAAAAAATCAGCCTACAAAAAGAATATCAATATTTTGATAAAGTAGCCAGAAGTTTAGAATAGTATTAATATTATTGTTCTAGATAGGGTATTAACATTAACAATCCCCAAATCACTCCCTAGTACATATCCTAGTGTTATTCACTATGTTGGGGATTTGAAACTGTGAAAATATTGTTATAATAGGAAGTGATTAGTCAGAGGGGGACAGTTAACTTTGGACAGTACTCAGTTTGATCTATCTAGAAATAATTATATCTAGAAATGTCCAGCTGCCTAGAAATAGGAATAGAGAGATCAGACAGTGGTGTTACACTTACACAAGCTTGGAGCCCAGAAAATAGTGTGGATTGGAGGAAAGGAAAGCACTGGACCTGGCAGACCTGGGCTGGAATCCTGCTTTGTCACCTAACAGCTAGGTGACACCAAGTGGCTGATAAAAATCTCTCAGAGTAGACCTTGCAAACTGGCAATCCTTGGGATAAATGTGGTTTTGTTTCACTCACAATGCAGCTAAAGACATGATTCAATTGACAACATGAATATAGAAAAATTTTACATACAAAAACCAAATATCCAGATTCTCTTTTAAAAACCTAAAACTGGGTAATGCTTAGCTCCCATGCCTACCTGACAACAAGCATCGTAGCTAAGTGGCAGCTCTCTTCTCTCCACTAAAGAAAGCTGTGTTCTAACACTGACATTGTTTCTTGTTTCACAGCTATTTCCACCATTTATCTTACTTGACATAATTATTTTGCATTTTGAGTGACCTGAGGACAACGTTATCTACCTTTAGACAAAGATATTGGGAATATAACACCCAGCACATTTCCAGGTATGTATAGATACCTGTTATGGACTGAATGTGCTCCACTTCATTTATATGTTGAAGGCCTAAACCCAGTGTAATGGCATTTGGAGAAGGGTCCTTTGGGAGATAATTAGCCTTACATGAGGGTCATGAGGGTAATGCCCTTATAAGAGAAGATACCAGAGAGATTAGGTTAGGTTGGATAGGTTAGGTAGGAAACAGGTGAGTCCAAAAGTAAGGCGATGCTCTGGAATTTATGAGGGATTAAAGAATGAGACTCATATTTGAAAGAGGAAATTTTTTTCATTGATTTATATATATTATATGTTAGTTTTATTAAATGTTTATTAAATGCATCCATTACGAATTCAAGTTTAATAATAATTAATGTTTTTATAAAGAGCATTTCCGAGTCTCTGATTATTTTGACTGCAACCCAACCACACCAGAGAAAGGAGCACACTGCTACCATATGGTAGCAACTACTCTGGATTGCTGGCAATTTTTTTCCTGAAATAATCATTAGTCTACAGAATCTCTGCCAATTCAATCTTATCTCAGTGTTAGGGGAAAAACAGAAGTTGCAAACTTATTAAATGATGTATCCTTTGTTTGATATCTAATAGCAAATAAACTCCATATTACCATTATTTTAAGTAACACAATTGGAATTATGTTTGACAAGAAACATTCATAGAAATAAAAACATGTACAATAACTTTTAAGTACATATTTTAAATTAAAATCCTTTCATAAATTCTCACACTACATAACAATAATTACATATTAAGAATATGACACTGTATGGAGAACACTAAAGTATTCACACTTGAAAGTATGAGAAACGTTAACAAGTGATGTCACATTAACACATCATCACCTTCGTGGAAGTCCCTGTGGAGAAACATCTTCAGAGTTTGCTAGATCATCTTTCCAAGAAAGAAATAATGACAAACCAATGTCTATGCAATGTTAGTTTCCTACCCATTCTTCTCTTCTTTATTGTTAATAGAATCCCCATTTTGTCTGATTTTATACTTGCTGTCCAGTGCACACATTGCATAAAGAATCATCATTGCTCTGGGGCGCCTGGGTGGCGCAGTCGGTTAAGCGTCCGACTTCAGCCAGGTCACGATCTCGCGGTCCGTGAGTTCGAGCCCCGCGTCAGGCTCTGGGCTGATGGCTCAGAGCCTGGAGCCTGTTTCCGATTCTGTGTCTCCCTCTCTCTCTGCCCCTCCCCCGTTCATGCTCTGTCTCTCTCTGTCCCAAAAATAAATAAATAAACGTTCAAAAAAAGAAAATTAAAAAAAAAAAAAAAAAAGAATCATCATTGCTCTAATCAAGATTTAACAATCCTGTGCCCTGATTTTCTAGCCACAATTATAGGTGGGATGATCACAGGATGCTATTCTTGTCAATAAAATCTAAGTGTATTTAGTTGTACTCAGTGCTTGAAGGTATCTTGGGCACTTTTGCCATCTTGACTGATACAGAGGATGAAGGCAACTGGTCCAGTTCTTTTGTCTTTCCTCATTCTCTTGCTTTGAGTTTGGCTATATTTCTGCTGAGGTAGTCTGCTGCCTAATAAAACCAAATTATTCCATTTTTATTTTGAAATAATAGCCAACTCTTACAAAGAGCTTAGTACATGTCAAACAGCATGCTTCTGGTTATTTGCATCTTATGTAATCTCAGCAGCCCAAACAGAAGATGTAAATATTGCTTATGCTTATATATGAGTATACTGAAACTCTGTAAGAAAAACTGGCTTGCCTATGATCACAAAGCGATTCAGTGGAAAAGCTGGGATGTGAACCCAACATTTTTTGATACTAATAAGATGATCTTATGTATCCTAATGTCATGCTTCTTTATGTTTACACAGAAAATGCCCACTGTTCAGGAAGCACACAAAGCCACTAAGTCATACATAAATTAGTAGATGTATTTCTGCTTACACTGTTCCCTAATTGTAATTTTTCATTAATGACTAGCATCTACCTTGAGAGTATTTAGTAAATCTGAGCAGCTTTTCTCCAGTTTGAGAAATGTCTGATGATATCAGTTGTAGCCAATTCTCAGAATACTTCCCAGAATCCGGGCCCTATGTGCAGCCTTTTCTTGGGAACCAGTTTGGACTCCATTTTAATTGTGCTTTTGGAAGAATTACAAGACCCAACGTGACTTAAGGTATACCCATCAGGGGCTACCCTATTAAAATGCTTTGCTAAAATGACATAAAAATTTTCCTCGGTTAAGACAACAAAGACAGAGAATGCTTACCAGGAGGCATGAGAAGGCACAGCAGGTTGAAGAAGCACAGAAGTGGCTATACTACTAAAGCTATAGCTATTTTCCATTTGCCCTTCGAGGTCCATCTTCGCACTCCATAGGCTACTCTCTGCCTTGATGGACTCACCTACATAGGCCACATCAGAAAGATCCTTTGTCCACTGGATTCCTGTTATGGTTAGCCAATGGGGACATTCAATAGAGATAAGAAGAACGGAAGAGGCAAGGATTTGATTCCATTGGCTCCTTTACTTGCATTGTCTGATTAGATGCATCTAGAACATTAAAATAAAATTTATCTCAAGTTCACTTTCTGTACAAGCCTTCCTTCTTCTAATGAAGGCAATTTCTTCCGTTGACTTATCTTTTCAGTCCTAATAAAGGTAATGACTCTACTATAGCACAAAACCTTGTGATTTCCCTACATTTCACCCATATATCTGAAAATAGTCTTTGTTAAGCCCTTCCTGATTTATCAAATTTGTGTTGCTGTTTTTTTTCTCTCCCCTGCAGACTCTGATGAACAAGTCTATTGACACTATATTTATAGTTGAAAAGCAGAAAGAAATTAATCAAAGGATGTTGAAGAAAAATGAGTACCAAGAATAAATGTCAATATGTAAATGTGTCTCTTGTCTTTTTTATGTCATTGCATTTAGTAGAGAAAGACTGGAATAGTTTAAACATTTTGAATAACCTCAGTATTGGGAAAATATTGGAAAAGAAAGTAAGTAAAGATACTGCAGAAAAATTTCTTTGTTGCACTTGATTTTGTATGAATTATTTAAAGACAAATTTCAATAAAATACTTTATATTAAATTAAATTATGTTGTTGGGGTGCCTGGATGGCTCAGTTGGTTGAACGTCCAACCCTTGATTTCGGCTCAGGTCATGTCATGATCTCACAGTCGTGGGCTCGAATCCCATGTCAGGCTCTGTGCTGGTGAGGAGCCTGCTTAAGATTCTCTCTCTCCCTCTCCCTCTGCCCCTCCTTCACTCATGTGCTCTCTTTCTTAGATAGATAGATGGATAGATAGATAGATAGATAGATAGATAGATATTGTTGAAATTCAGGTACAATGTCTTGAGAAAATGTCTACAAAGTAAACAGTGCTATTTACTACAAAGTAGTTGCCTCTGACCCTATCTCCAACTATAACATTTACTAAACATTTATTTAAAGTAATACAAAGAAAAAACTTCAAAGCATATATAGTGCATACTTTTAACTCAGTAGATAAGTATCATATCATATGTACTTTTAAATTTAAAACACAAGTTGTTATTGAATGTTGGTATATGTTTTTATTTACATTGACTAATAAATATGGGGTAAATGTGATTAGTCATAAAACATGAAAGTTTAAGCAAACATGTTAGAGCTTGAGATTAAGAATTGTTTCAATTTAAATCTCAATTTGCAGGGCACCTGGGCGGCTCAGCTGGTTAAGTGTCCAACTCTTCATTTCGGCTCAGGTCGTGATCTCACAGTTTTATGGGTTCATACCCCATATCAGGCTCTGTGCTGACAGTGCAGAGCCAGCATGGGATTATCTCTCCCTCTCTCTTTGCCCTTCCCCCACTTTGCACTGTCTCTGTTTTTCTCAAAATAAACTTAAAAAAATTCAATTTGCAATTATAATTCAAACCCCAGTAATATCATAATAAACAATAATTTAGTAAAGTGGGATATATTTAATTAGCAGATTGAAAATATTAAATATAACTGATACTCTACTGCCTGCAGTAAACCCTTATGGAATATTCCCTATAAGTCCTTGGTATAACTTAAGAATTTCACAACTAAAGATGTAAGAAATTTTATTTATGCATTCTCATGTTTTTAAAAATGAAATTTATTGTAAAATTGGTTTCCATACAAAACTGGTTTCTGTACATTGGTTTCCAGTGCTCATCCCAACAGGTGCCCTTCTGCCCTCATTGCCCATTACCCATTTTTCCCTCCCTAGCACCCCCTATCTACCTTCAGTTTATTCTTAGTTTTTAAGAGTTTCTCTTGGTGGGAATGCAAACTAGTGCAGCCACTCTGGAAAACAGTGTGGAGGTTCCTCAAAAAATTAAAAATAGATCCACCCTATGACCCAGCAATAGCACTGCTAGGAATTTACGCAATGGATGCAGGAGTGCCGATGCATTCTCATGTTTAAAAAAAATACATAGCTTTTACACATGTGATTTTCTAATTAAAATTGTATCCCAGATTCATTCTAGAATAAAATTTGTTTCTAATTACTATTCTACTGTATGCTGTTATTTACATATTTTTCTCCACCACAGTTCATTATGTTCTATTCATTTTTATACCTTTAGTACATAGCCTAAAACAACAACGCATTATACAAATCTCTCTCATGATGATAGGTTTGTTTTCCTTACTCTGAATACAGTCTTCTGTTTTGACTTAGAACTAGTTCATCAAAATTCTTAAATATATATACATTTATGTATGCATATATATATATATAAATATATATGTATACACAAATATAGATATATAATATTCCACTTGATAAACCCAGGTTTTTTAAAGTATATACCCTGTTTCTAACATCTGATTTCTACAATTTACATCTGCATTGCTTTTGTTCTATGTATGGACTTAGTAAATATTTTATTCATCATGTATGGGCCAAAAAAGTTGTGTGGAAGTATAAACTCTCATCCACTTTCTACTCTTCTTAAAAAATGAAATCTGCCTTTTGGCTGGAACTGCGATCTTCCAGTAACGAGCCAAAATGACTACCACCAACGGAAAGAGGAGAAGTTCCTGCTGTATGTTCTCTAGGACTTCTAGGAAACTGGGAGTCATTCTTTGGCCCACATAGATGCAAATTTACAAGAGAGGTGATTTTGTAGACATCAGGGAATGGACTCTATTCAAAAAGAAATGCCCAGCAAATGTCACCATGGAAAAACTGGAAGAGTTTGCAATGTTACTTAGCTTGCTTCTAATATTATTGTAACTAAACAAGTTAGGGGCAGGATTCTTGCCAAGAGAATTAAGGTACATATTGAGCATATTAAGCACTCTAAAAGCCTAGATAGCTTCATGAAGCCTGTAATGGAAACTGGTCAGAAAAAGAAGGAAGCCAAAGAGAAAGGTACTTGGGTTCAACTGAAGTACCCAGAGAACTACATGAAAAGGAGCCCAAGCTGCTGCTGGAGCCTATTCCCTAAAGAATTCATGGCATAATAGGCAGGGTGGGAGGGAAGGTAAAGTTTTTTTTTTTCTATCATTTAGTTAAACTAGTTACTTGCGGAAGTTTTCATAATATGTGTTTTTGTCTACCTTCAGATGAGTAGATTATGAAATGTAGCAAAGTATACTTTGATGACTACCAATTTATTTAGGCAACAGTATTTTCAAAAACAAACCATATATATATGTGTGTGTGTGTGTGTGTGTGTGTGTGTGTGTGTGTATATACATATACATACATACATACATATATACATATATACGTATATATGTATATATATACATATTTTTAAGTATGCTCATTTTTTTTCTTATATTCAAATCATTCTGACATTTACAAAGGTGAAATTAAAACTGAAGAGTTATTTGAAACTGGGAAGAGTACAATCTCATAACAAGCACATTCTCATGGGAAGTTAATCACAAACACCAAAAATTGCTGCTAAAAATAATGAGCTTTAAAAAGTTATTTGCAGACAATGAGGAAAGTGGATCCCTGTATATTTCAATATTCTAAAAATATTAAATACAAATAAAAGTAACTAAATATTTTAATAGAGAATAAACAGAAGTCACTGGCTGCAAAAACATGTGTCTGAATAATTTTATATTAATCTATAGTATGTCTACATATTTTGATGCTCCACCTACTATGTTATTGAAGATGAAAACTGTCCAGATACGTTTTTTCATGGCAAGTCTCTTGGTTCTATATCTGTATTATATCAAAAAGCTTTCCCCTATAAATGATACTATGTGAAGCTTTAAAAAGGCTTTATACATTTCTCACATTTGTAAAAATGAAAAACTCAAAAGGGGGGAAAATGGTTTTTTGGTTAGCATATTTTTGAGCAAAAATACATTTCAGCAAACTTCCTACTGGGAAAACAGTAATTACTTAAGTTGGCAGCACACATCTGGCATAATAAAGACGGGAATATAAAAGTCCTTGATGTAACCCAAGTGTTTATCCGTTTTTAAGACACTCTTGTTCTTGCCACATTCAAGGAAATATTTAATTAGGAATTGGCTCTCTTCTCATTTTCAGAAACTCAAAGGTGCTGTCCTCTCTATCCTCCTGGGTGCTAAACAGTTCAATAGCATCAACAGCATCACATTCTACTTCCCAAATATCTCCATTAGTAACTAGATAGGGTGATAAATCAAATCCTTTAGCTTTGGGACAAGAAAAGTAAAATCTGCATTCAGTTAATGAAATAAAAAGTTCTTCCAAACACTGGCATGTTTTCAAGAACTTCCATTTGGAAATGCTCCTTAATATTTTGGCCCTTGTCCTTTTGGAAGCACTTTTAGCTGGCTGATACATAACAATATAATAGCAATATAATTCCTTCCGTATGTGAGCTGCTCCCATGCACAAACCAGAGGAACAATGTAGATCTCTAGATGTACCCATATATAATTGATATTCCTCAGATTATTGCAGTAGTTTTAAATTCATTAAATATTTTTAATATTTGAGAGTGAATTCAATCTTTATTACAAAAGTAACCCAATTTATTCTTTTAAAAATTCAAACAGTACATACATGGAAAACTGAAACTCCCCCTGTATCACCTTACCCCCACTGTCAAGGAAAAGATAACGTTTACAGTTTGACATTTAATCTCTCATCTTGGATTCCAAGGTTACAAGTTTACTTTTAATTTCACAATATGTCATGGACATCTTTCTATGGTAGAAAATATAAATCCTCTGTATTTGTGTTAATGGAAGCACATTATCACACCCTTTGGATGTATCATTATTTATTTTAACAATTATTTATTATTCATATTTGTTCTCTCCAAATTTCTGCTTTTACCTATAATGCTATGTTGACCAGTATGTTTTGCAGAAGACAGGAAACACAAAATTTGTTAATAATATGTAGAGCACATTGAACACTTTGGTTTTAAAATGTTTTAAATTATATTATTTTATTTGATGAACTTGTATGTGGACATCTCTTTAAGGTAGTAGTTTTGTTATCTTACAGATGAGAAAATGCACTTCAAAGAGTTTAAATGAACCAAGTAGTAATTAAGTTCCTATCTGGGAATCCAACTCTTTGCACCATAGAGAACTTTCTCTTGATCAGATTATTCTATTAACAGATGTGCAAAGCAAGCATTAAGTAAAGATATTTAAATAACACAGTGATATAAGATTATTTGTTTTCATTTTATTTATATTTTTAGAGAGAGAAAGGGCGAAAGCATGGAAGAAGGGCAGAGGGAAAGAGAGACAGAATGTTAAGCAGGCTCCATGTTCCATGTGGAGCCCAATATGGGGCTCGATCCCACAAACTTGGGATCATAACCTGAGCTGAAATCAAGAGTTGGATGCTCAACCAACTGAGCCACATAGGTGCCCCTACCCAAAGAGATTTTTAATTACACATATTCTGTCTTCTTTTCATTTTGTGATTTTCCTTATCTTATTTTTGCTGAGTGTGATGGTTAATTTTATGTGTCAACTTGGTTATCTGCCAGTTGTCTGGTCAAACTGGTAGTCTAGATGTTACTCTGAAGGTATTTTGTAATGTCATTAAAATTTACTCTCCATAAAAAAATTGGGCCACATCAGGGGCTCCTGGGTGGCATAGTCGATTAAGCAACTGACTTCAGCACAGGTCATGATCTCACAGTTCGTGGGTTCAAGCCCCGTGTCGGGCTCTATGTGGACAGCTCAGAGCCTGGAGCCTACTTCAGATTTTGTGTCTCCCTCTGTCTCTGCTACTCACCTTCTCACACTCTCTCACTCAAAAATAAATAAATATTAAAAAAAAATTGGACCACATCCTTAAGAGCAAAAACTGAGGTTTCTCAGGGAAGAAGGAATTCTGTCTTAAAACTGTAACATAGAAATCCTGCCTAAGTTTTCAGCCTGACAGTAATGCCTTATGGATTTTGCCAGGCCCCAAAATAGATAGATGATACCTAAAATAGATTTGTGGGCCAAATCCCTAAAATAGATAGATTATAGATAAATAGATAGATAAATAATAGATAAAAATTATGCATTTATAGTATAAAATAATTAAATAGAAAGGTATAGATATATTTCCTACTGGCTTTGTTACTATGGAGAACCATACTTGAGACAGATATACTGTTATGGGTCTGTATTTCTGCCCCTCCCCCCTGCCAAATGTTGATGTCCAAGACCCTAAAATCTCAGAATTAGATCTCAGTGAGAAATAACAGTTGTTGCTGATGTACTTAGTCAAGATGAGGTCATATTGGAGTAGACTGGGCCCCTAATCCAATATGACCGGTGTCCTTACAAGAATATGACCATGAAAAAGCACACAGAAACAAGGAAGTGACATGTGGAGATAAAGGCTAGACTGGAGTGATGCATCTAGAAACCAAGGAATGCCAAGAATTGCTAGCAATCAGTAGAAGGTAAGACAGGCCTGGACAGATTCTGCCTCAGAGCTCTCAGAAGGAACCAACCCTGCTGACACGCTGCTTTTGGACTTCTAGTCTCTAGAACTGTATGAAAATTAATTTCTCTTGTTTTCAGCCACCCACTTTGTGGTACTTTGAAAAAGTACTTATTAGGATAAAAGCAAAATAAATAAACAAACAAACGAAAAACCCCACAAAACTGTATTGCAAAGAAAGAAAGAAAAAAACAACAACTCTGCAACAGTAAAATGTCAGTTTACTCTTGGTTGCCTTTTTCTAAATTCTCAAGTGTAAATGTACTCCTCAAATGCTTATTACACTACTATACCTAACTAATCATTTCCCCACATTCAAATTGCACATTGAAGAATAAGTTTTAAACATCTACTGGCAGGGGCCCCTGGGCGGCTCAGTAGATTAGGTGTTGGATTCTGGATTTCAGCTCAGGTCATAATCTCATGGTTCCTTGAGTTCAAGCCCTGCATGGGGTTCAGCTCTCTGCGCTCTGTGCTGACAGTGTGGAATTTGCTTGGGATTCTCTGTCCCCCTCTCTCTTTGCCTCTCTCCCCAGCTCTCCCTCATACTCTCTCTCAAATAAATAAACTTAAAGAAAAAAAAATTTAAAAATCTACTGGCAAGCCAGGTCATCTTATGTTTTAAATAACAATATTCAAATAAAATTTCCAATTAGAAAGATGTTAATAATCACTATGAAGTGATTTTCAACTACTATGACATCCACCACTATCCCATCCCCCAAGCCCTTATGATGAGACACTAAACAAACATACTTCTTTTCAAGTGTTTGGATGTTAGTTCTCTCTCTCCCTTGCTTCTTTTTCAATTTTGATACAGATACGTAGAACAGTAACTGGTCTCTTATGTCATTGATGTTCTTCATCCTTCTCAACTTCAACTGGTTTTACAAAACTTGTTTTTGGTCACAATAATATACTATTCTAGATTAATTTGTGGTAGCTCTAAGGAATTGGAAGGTGTAATTTTGAAAAAAAAATGTAAATGAATGAAAAGTTTATTTGCTAAAAGGCTACCCGGAAATATTTGGTTAAGTAAGGCAGGATAATACAGAACCTCAAATAAAACAGGAAGTAATGGGATTAGCAGCTAAAAAAAAAGTAAATAAATTTTAAGAAGGATCAAGCACCTCTCAAGTTATTGTTGTCCTCTTAGAAAATTCCCATCTTTGGTAAGTATAAAATATCAGTAGATAGCATACTTAATGGCAAAGATTACTTAATTTTGAGTATGTTATATAGTTCCCCCCCTCCCAAGAGAGTGCACATTTTGCAATAAGAAAACAAGTGAAGTATTTCTTCCTTATAAATAAATACCCCATTGCTCTCTTCAACTCCTCTTGGGCCACTCTTCCTCAGGTATCCAACCTACATCTTTCAAATAAAAAAAATGGAATGGTTAAGACTCCCCCCTCTGAAAAAAAGTGAAATCTAAATACTCATAAAAGAATCTAATGGATGATTTTGATGATGATATAGCAACTTGTGTTTTTGTTAAGTGTCACCACTACTCCTGGTGAGCAGCTTTGAAATTCTGTGGATGGCTGCTAATCCTCCCCCTCCCCTATGCACAGTACTTGCCAAGACTTTGAGTCCACCTGGGTAAAGCCTCTTCATATTATTTTTCTCTTATTCTTTATTTAACTTCAGGTAATTTTTACCTTGTCTCAGTGGTCTCCTAAACACCAATCTCGTTTTCAATCGACTGCATACTTACCTGGAACATCATCCCGAAGTATTGCCTGTACCTCTAACCCTTAGTATCACTTCCTTACCTATACAATGAAGATTATATTCCTTATTTATCATTCAGAGGGGCCTTTTACGTGGGCTGTCCTACCTGGTCTCTTACTCATCTTTCCAATCATTGCTATGCAGTATTCAGAATCGTTTTATGTACACATCCAGTACAAGGTCCTATGTGCATACCCTGCACTCTCCCACCATGTGCCAATGTTTTCTTTCCTAGCTCAGTTATATTAAATGCTGTGTTTCATGGCCTAACTCAAATTCAAACAGTTTCATGAATGCATTCCTGAAACACCCCATTTTTAAATCGACTCCAAACTGAAAGCAACTTCCTTCTGGGAAAACACTTTAATCTTTGTTTCTTTTATGGCAATTATTTCTACATTGTATTATGATTATTTATGTATGTGATAATTCTCCCAACAGACAAAGGTAATGGAATGAGAAGTCTCACTGTATAGTTTTCATTTTTTTCTTTTTTTTAATTAATTAATTAATTAATTAATTAATTCATTCATTCAATTTATTTATTTATTTATTTATTTATTTATTTATTTATTTATTTATGTAGAGTGACAGATAGAGGTGTGGGAGGACAGCAGACGGACAGACAGGATTTTAGCAGGCTCCATGCCTCACCCAGGGCTTGATCTCACAACTGTGAGGTCATATCCTGAGTTGAAATCAAGGGTTGGACATTCAACTGACTAAGGGCCCCTCACTATATAATTTTCCATATTACAGACACCTAGCAAACATTTAGAGAGTGAAATGTTATCACATTAAAATGGACGTAATTGGTGAGTAGACACCATGTTTTGCTAAATCACTGTCCAAATAATATTATTGAATGAAGCATTATAGGAAAAAAATGCAGTGAAGGCAATACCACTGTGGGATCTGTGAATAATTTCCACATTTGTATGGCTATGCAACACATAATACACATTATACAGATGTTAATGGGGCTATGTTTCATAAAGTGTGCTGCAAAGGCTGCTGGGATTGGATCTAGCATGGGCATTTATTTGGCAAACAAATTTTGAGTTTTTACACCGGACAAATTCAATTTTGATTCAGAAGCCAAGAATAAGGCTCAGAAAACTGAATAGTAAACATTCTTGCTCACTTCCCTTTCCCAATGATTCTTTTGCACACTGAAATTTCAAAACACTAAAGAGGGAGCACTTATTGAAGGAGAACATGCAAGTGTATACCTTTAAATGATATTAAAAATTATTGGGGCGCCTGGGTGGCTCAGTTGGTTAAGCATCTGACTTTGGCTCAGGTCATGATCTCATGGTCCGTGAGTTCAAGCTCCATGTCGGGCTCTGTTCTGACAGCTTGGAGCCTGAAGCCTGCTTCGGATTCTGTGCCTCCCTGTCTCTGACCCTCCCCCATTCATGCTCTGTCTCTCTCTGTCTCAAAAATAAATAAAAAATAAAAAAAAAATTAAAAAAATTATTGACAAAATGTTACTACGACTGTAACTCTTTTCTAAATCTATCCTGTTTACCATGACAAAATACTAATGGGAGTTTCCCAGTTCCCACTATTCACTAGAAGATAAGTCACATTAAATTGCTACCCTAAAATCCAAGGACCTAGAGTCTCAGAAGTTCTGGAAACAGTTAATAATGTTTGGCATTCTACTTGCTAGCCACTCTCAGTAATCAGTTCCAGACCTCTGACAAGGTGCCAAGCTCCATTCTCTTTCTGTACTTTGAAACCATTAGTGGAGGGGAGCCTGGGTGGCTCAGTCAGTTAAGCAACTGACTTTGGCTCAGGTCCTGATCTCAGTTTGTGAGTTTGATCCCCCATGTTGGGCTCTGTGATAACAGCTCAGAGCCTGGAGCCTGCTTCAGATTCTATGTCTGTCTGTCTCTCTCTCTCTCTCTCTGAAAATGAATAAAACAGGGACACCTGTGTGGCTCAGTCAGTTAAGCATTTGACTCTTGGTTTTGGCTCAGGTCATGATCTCACAGTTTTGCAGGTTCGAGCCCCGCATCTCGCTCTGCATTGATAGAACAGAGCCTGTCTGGGATTCTGTCTCCCACTCTTCCCCCCCCCCCCCACACACACACATTGTCTCTGTCTCAAAATAATAAACTTAAAAATTTTTTTTTAAATGAATATAACACTAAAAATTTTTTTTAAAGAAATTGTTACTAGAAACAATAGTTCTGTGTGTTTGTAACCTAGTGGGAGACTTTGTGCTATTGTTGTATAGGCTAACAAGTGACAGACATGTAGGCCTTAGAAGGTTAAATTTAGAGTTGGAAAATGAGTGATGCACAGATAAGGAGTGCTTTAAAGAGTTGACGGAGATGGACTGTACAGCCTGAGCTTGGAGTAGACCATGTGACTGTCATCAGCACAATCCACCTTACTTCTTCTTTAGCTGCATGAGAGTCATGTACACTTTCAGAGTTCTGTCCTAGAAGAGATCTACCCTTAGGCTTCTTCAAAGTCCTCTCTACTACCATTATGAGATGCTTTCTAGCCTGCAAATTACAACCCAGAGTGATTGTCCTTGTCTTTTACTTATTTCTAGAAATATGGAAATGCATATTATATACCAACTTGAGTTCATTTGAGCTCAATTTTAGCTAAAACAAATTACAAGTTTTCTAGGAAATGGCCTTACTTATTTAAAAAAAATTAACGTTTATTTATTTTTGAGACAGAGAGACAGAGCATGAGTGGGAGAGGGGCAGAGAGAGAAGGAGACATAGAATCCAAAGCAGGCTCCCAGCTCTGAGCTGTCAGCACAGAGCCCGACATGGGGTTTAAACTCATGGACCCTGAGATCCTGACCCGAGCGGAAGTGGGACATTCAACTGACTGAGCACCCAGGTGTCCCTGGCCTTACTTATTTAAAGATTCATTTAACAAAGAACAAATTAGTCAACATATCTTTTTAAATAACATACAAGTGAGGAATATTTTTGCCACTGCTTATAAACCTAATTGGCATAGAGTGGACGAGTGGACCTTTCACAAATATTTTTCCTCGGCATTAAGATCAATTTGTAAAGCCACATGAAATGTAGAATCAAATTATCTTATACCTAGAAGTCATTTTTAATTTGGAATCATTCTTTAAATTAAGGTTAGTGAAAGTACATCTGATAATGTTTATTAGATATGTACCTTAAGGAGAGAACTGGGATATTTTCCTTGCAATATCTTTGTTTTCTGAATGGTTTTTCTATTCAAAATTCCAGGTTCTAAAGATTTTAAATGTATAAGACACAAAGTATGTTTCATTTTTTCCTATTTATCATAAATAATATATTTTTGAGTTTAATTAGTACATAAGAAATTCCAGGTAGAAGATATTGGACTAAGATACTAGCAAAAAAAACACGTCAATATGAACAAAAAAGTGAAAAGGTGGGAATATGTTGAAGTAACATTATTTGTCTTTGGCAACAGCAAATAAGAGTGCTTGGATACAAACTGTGATGAAACAGGAATTTTACTCTAAAATATAAAATAAACAATCCTATTAGGAACACTTTCAAAACAGTATATCAACAACTAAATAAATGTTATTAAATACAGAACTTATACTCCATCTTTTGTAAATAATAATAAATGGTGTCATACTGTAGACCTCTACTGGCAATGCTCAACAAAAGGCTACAAATGTCACCCAAATAAGACATAAATACCATGAAATTAATTTCTCTCAAACTCATCTCATATGAATTTATTTGCAAATATATGTTTTATCTTTCTGACCTTTCAAGTATGAAATGTAGATCAAATGCTTTAATAATTCTTCCTGAAAATCTATTAAAACTCATGCTCAATCAAATTCTGACAGGCTTAACTATGCAATATACATATATGAAACACTGGGTTTATAAATTAGGCTTTGGAAAGCCTTTTGAAAATTAAATCCAGCATGTTCCAGCTAAAAGAGTAAAAGGTAGCTTCAAAAATTAGTTAAAAAAAAAGTAAACCTGAACAAGAATGACTGTAAGATGAACTAATGTGGTATATTTATAAACAACTTCTAAGTCTTCTCAGAAATTTCTGGTTTCTCAAGTAGATGAATCTTGGAGTTGGGGGATACCAGGCTCTCAAAGAAAGGACAAATTATTGAAAGTACTGTTTCCACTAAAATAGGCCTATATTCTTTTTATTTAGTGTTTAATTATTTATTTTTGAGAGAGAGAGACAGAGAGAGCAGGGGAGGGGCAGAGAGACAGGGAGAGAGAGAGAGACTCCCAAGCAGGCTTCATGCTTTCATTGTAGAGCCTCATGCAAGGTTTGACCTCATGAACTGTGAGATGATGACCTGAACCAAAATCAAGAGTCAGATGCTTAACCAACTGAGCCACCCAGGCACCCCCAAAATCCTATATTCTTTATAGGAAAAAAATATATGTATAAATATAATATAAAATATTATATATATATATATATATATATATATGTGATGCCACTCATTTACTAAGTAAAAACATACAAAAGATTTTGTAGAAAATAAATTATTAAAATAATGTTCCACTAGTTTTTTGCATACAATATTAGTATCTAAGGCACAACTAAGCATACTAGGGCATATCTAAAAAAGGAACAGTCGATTCAGACTTTATTCAGGGCAGAAAAATCCCCTGATCCTTGAGTTATAGTTAGAAGCTACATTTAAGAAATATTAATAAGATGTGAACACTGATGCTTCCACTACCTCATCCCTGCTTTAGTTACCGTGTTTAATGTAAGAATTAAAAGGCACTGTGTTACATTGAAATTTGGCATCCTTTTTGGAGTCAGTGACCAAAACCACAGTCTGAGGATGGATTTACTTGTCCCTTAATAAGCCCAGTATTTTGTGGATACCAGTATCCAGAAAAAAATGATGAGAACTTAGAAGGAAAGTCTTGAGCAGGAGAGAAAATAATTTCTGTGAGCTTCACATTCTTATGTCTGGATCTTAAGAAGGCAGACTAGTTCAGCCAATGTTTCTGGGCATTAAAGCTAAGGCAGAACTCTTCCTCATGAAAGGCAGCCTTGGAAACTTAGATCTGATGTCAGAGGAGGCAAATCATATCTTATAAGAAAGCATGTTGGTTACATGCTGTACTCTGTATTTATTTACCTATTGTTATTCTCCTGTCTAGATTTTGCTGCAGGAATTTGTTACAGCCTTTTATGCATAATGTGTATTTTGAATTTCCCTAGAGGAAAATACTGTTTACAACACTTTCCAAATTTATTTGACAGTGAAATTATTTTTTAAGGGAGTCATATTTAGTAAAAATTGTTTAGAAAAGATGCCATAGCTTTTAGAAAATATTCTTAAGTGTTCCAATCTTTACTTTGGGATATCAAGGAAAGGTATCGATGCTTGAGTCAAATACATAAGAAGGAGCATCAGATGCTTTTCCCTTTTGGTTCAGTGGGAGTACCTAAAGGGAAAATGAATTATGAGGAGCAAGAGTCACAGCTGAAAATATAAGTGCATTCCTAGTCATCAAGGGTAATGGTCGCAGACGGGGACATCTGAAGGCAAAGAGGAGTACTTGTCCTCTCCTTTCCAATTAGTAAATGGTGGGAGCAAAGAGGAGATTGCCACTGTCAAAAATTGGACAGCATTTTAAGGAACACATGAAATTAGCTCCTTAAATTCTAAATCACAAGTATGTTTTGCTAATTCTATATCTATTGAAGAATCACATTGTTGTTATGGAAAAAAAAAAAGAGAAACAAATCTCTATAATACCATCCCATAAAAAGGAGATCGCTATAACCTCCAGATAATCTGTGATTTATTTTCCCATTGAAAGTCCCACAAACTTTGTCAAAGCTACATCTAAGTCTAAGAAATGTAAAGGGCCTTCCCAATAAAAGACTTCCTCTATTACCAACCACAGAAGTTAAAGCGAGAGTGGAAGTTACTTTAACACAAGTTAAAATAGTCTGTTGGTCATTTTCTTCAGATCTAATCAATATAACATAGAGAAAAAGGGCTGTAACCCATCTGAAGGGCAAGAAATTGGGGAATGGGAATCAGAAAAGAGGATTTTTAAAAAATGGAAAGTAATACCTAGGCACTAGCAGACTATTTTCCATGACTACTGGAGTCATGGCAATAATTGGCAGACTATTCTACACATCTATGCATTCATAGCAATTTACTCCATTATTAGCTTATTAGAAATATTTGTATAAGCAGACAGCTCTGGAAAGATGCAGATAAAGATACTTTTCCCCTCTCAAGTGAGATTTGCCTAATTTCTAAAGTACATAGTAAGGAATTCAATATTGCCTAAGTTTAACTTTTCCTTTGGTTTCTGCAAGGTGATAGAAATGTTTTTATTTGCCTAGGGTTCTCTGGTCACACTGGATGGTCTAACAATAGGAATTTGGGTAGAAGCTAGCCACAGCAGATGTGATTTGGGGCAGGAGCATTGGGTCACAGAGTATCAGCTTTCCCTCTGGAGGAGCTGGAGACAAAGACTGGTCATGTGGGTAGTCAATTACCCTTACATAACCAACTCAATTTTGCTAAAAGTAACTGTGCTTCAGTGAAACTATGAACACCAACGCTCAGGCACGTCTCCCTAGTTTGGCAATCCTCTTTCCATATTGTCACACAGAGTTGTTGGGAGAACAGCAACGTCCATGACTCTACTGCAGGAGGACAACTAAAAGCTGCATGCTTGGAACTTTCCTGGATTCTGCCATATGCACCCCTTCCCTTGGCTGATACTAATCTGTGTTTGTTCATCACAGTAAAGCACTACCTAGAGTGTAACAGCTTTCAGTGGGTTCTATGAGTCCATACAGTGCATTATCAAAACCAAAAGTGGTTTTGCTGGTACCCATATTTGTAATTAATGTTAGAAATAAGGATCGTCTTGTGGATTGCTCCCTAACTTTGCACAGGGTAACTAAGAAAATGGTTTCTTCTGGGTAAAGAATGAACACTTTTGCCAAAAGCTTCCATAAAAGACAGAATCTTCTAACGTGAGGGTTCTTCTTCTCATATATACCCTTACCAGATATACAGACATCACCTGGGCCTTATTATGTTGCCCTGTGAGAACTGACACAGGGAACAACACTACAGTGTTACTCTGGATGCTGCTTTTTTGTAAATAATACATTATTTTGTCTCTGACCCAGATGCCTCATATCTTTCTGCCAATGTCTATTAAGTCATGAGAGGCTAATTCATTAGCTTGAGTTCAGGATGAAATCTCAGACCCTTTCACAACTTCAGACTTGATAGTTGAACACTAGTCCTAACCACATCTAACTGATTATTCATCACCCATCTTGAGAAAGATTTATTAACAAACAAACAAACAAAAAACACATTCTAAGAGTGAGGTAGTGGTCAATTTGGAAATGATTTCAGTTACATGAGATATTATCTTTCAAATGCAGTGAAGAGTCCTACAGCTGGAATTAAAGAAGCGTATATTAGACAGTCTTGTGGGACACAGGAACATTTCAATCCATGCCTGATAATCAAACTCATTTCATAGTGTGAAGGTCTACAGCACTGTTGCCAGACTTTGTCATGGGGTGTCTGGTAATTTAAGGTGACAGCACCTGTTTACTGTGTGACATCCTGTGTACTCTCTTCAGACTTAATTAAAAAGCAAAAAAAAAAAAAAAAACAAAAAACAAAAACAAAAACACTACAAGGTTTTGAAATGCTTATTTCAATTGGTTGCTAAATTTCCCAAATCTAATTTCCATCTAGAAACATTTATGACTACAATCTAGCACAGTATGAATGCTTTATAAATTCAGGCTTTGGTGCCCATCTACATATTTATAATCTCTTCCTATACAGGGAAGATCCATTCTCAAATTGCACCTAGCAGTGAAAAGTCAAAACTTAGATACACATGGCTAATAATTTTATAGTAACTCAGTATGTATTCAGTTGTTAGCTATTCTTTCAGCTCCCTGGAAGATCTCTCTATATATAGGCATTGCAGTTTCTATTCAACAACCACTGAGAGGAATGTGAACAAATGACACAAAAATATGAAACATGAGCAATTGTATTTTGAACTCCTCATATGAAATCTATTCAGTTTCTAATTCTTCAGATTGGAAGACGTATGTTACCAGTAAATGTCAACCAGGTAAACATAAGGGTCCCAAATGCCAATGTTTCCATGAAATTTTAAAAGATAAATTTTTAAAAAATTTTTTTTCACATTTTTATTATTTTTGAGAGACAGAGAGAGACAGAGCCCATGTGGGGGAGGGGCAGAGAGAGAATGAGACACAGAATCCAAAGCAGGCTCCAGGCTCTGAGCTGTCAGCACAGAGCCCGATGTGGGGCTTGAAGTCACAAACTGTGAGATTGTGACCTGAGCCGAAGTCGGACGCTTAACCGACTGAGCCACCCAGGCGCCCCTAAAGAATAAGAATTTTGAAGTAAATGTGAATATGTGTAAGGTATAAACATTTTCTTTTAATAGCAAGCAATTTTAGTAAATTCCTTTTTGTCCTCTTTGGACCAACCTCAATGCCAAAAATAAAGGGGGAAAAAGTTATATTCAGGGATTCTTTTACATTTGCTAGAAAAATACACTATCCCAAAGTGGATAACGTCAAGTTCACCTGCCTCATAATATGTTTTAACAAAAACTTCATTTAGACTTCTGTGATATTGAAAACTGACATTCAAAAAATATTGGCAACAACATTCATACTTTTTTACAGTAAATACTTTTAAGAGTGTTTTTAGATATAGGAATAACCACTGAGGCTACTAAAAGATCAAACTTCCTCCCTCTTTTATCTATATATCAGCAAATCAGTTCTGATTTGATTTATAGAGTTTGTCACCACAGTTTGTAAAAACTGAGAACCCTAAGCTACCAAGACTTATTTGCATCAAAACAACTTTTATTATGGTGCACACAGCTTTGCTTGATGGCTTTCTCATTATTGATGCAATTGTTATCCCATAGCAACAACAGAAAAAGAATAACATCTCTGAGCCTAAGTAGAATAAGTGCACTTCTCACTCTCCTCCTGCTGAGTGAAAACTCTGTTTTCATCTAAACTGCAGAATATATCAGTAAACCTAATGGGCTTTGACAGTCTATCTTAAATAGTGTCATTAGGTAACAAAGAGAAATCTGAAGCTGTATCACCCTTGGTCATTTTGATGACTGTTTCTTTTTCTTTCAATTTGAACAGATAAATGGAAATCCCCATCAAAAGGCTTTCTGCAATTTTTTGTTTTTTAATTTGGGCATCATAAATCAATATTTTAAGTAAATGGTTGCAAAATATGGTTAATGAGATAGTGAGTCACAGGAGAATATCACTAATGAAACACTATTTTCATACTATTACTGGTATATTTTGCAACCTAACAAAATCATACAAACCAAAAAATAAATTAAGAAATATCTGATAACTCACATTTGCTTTAAATGAATGGTATTGGATGAAAAACTTAACTACAAGTATCAGAATATGCATATTAGATAAATAATATTATTGTTGAATATATAGTAAACTATTTCCAGGAAAAAGATTTATGATACTAGGAAAACACTAAAACATTAATTTGTACCTAGCAAAGTAAAAGGGTAGGGCCAATTTTGAAACTAATTTGTATTTGCTCAACATCATAGAATTTATAAATATGAATAAATATATATTTATATATTTATATATATATATAATTTATATATAAATATATTTATATATATTTATATATAATTTATATATAATATATATTTATATATTTATATATAATATGTATTTATATATTATATATATTTATATATATTATATATTAATAAATAAATACATTTATTTGTATTTATAAATATATATCTATATATTTATTTATATTTATAAATAAATATACACTTATTTATATTTATAAATAAATATACATATTATATATTTATAAATAAATATACATTTATTTATATTTATATATAAATAATATACATTTATTTATATTTATAAATAAATATATATTTATTTATATTTTAAATAAATATATTTATATAAATAATATATATTTAAATAAATGTACATATTTATATTTATAAATAAATGTACATGTTTATATTTATAAATAAATATAAATATTTATATTTATAAATAAATATACATATTTGTATTTATAAATAAATATACATACATATGGTTTTTTGGTCCTTTGGAGTTAGGTATTACTATCACCATTTTATAGATTGATAAATTTATGTTTGTAGTTGCTAAACAATTTGCTCCAGATGAGATAATTTATAGGGTTTGAGATAGGATTTGAAACTAAGCCATCCAAATCTTGACCTTGTGTTCTCTGTAACTTCTTAGCATCCTAGGAGAAAGGCAGGGAAAAGCTGACTTTAAGGACAAGAAAATGGACTCAACCAAAGTTATAATTTTACTAAGTAGCAGAGAAAGGGCACATTCATTACTTTCAATCTTCCATTCTCAGACTTCCTTCAATTTCCTTGTTTTACTTACACTTTTCTCCAGCTTCTTGCTTTGACACTGAGCAATTCTAAAGTCCCTCTCTTCAAATTAATTTTGTTTCACCCTCTCCATTTCAAACCTCTTCACTTCCCTAACACACTTTAATGAAAGGAGTGAATGGCCAATACCTGTAACTCTGCCATGGTTACAGTGGCAAAGAGATTTTTCTGACCCAATGAATCAATAAATAGTGGGATTTCAAGTAATAGGCCTGGTGAAAAACTGAAATGCAGGATTTTAAAGCAAGCAGGGGAGAGGCAGACAGAGGAGACAGAAATGAAAGCAGGCTTCACGCTCTCAGCACAGAGCCTGATGCGGGGCTGGAACCCACAAACCGTGAAATCATGATCTGAGCTGAAATCAAGAATCAGAAATCTGACACTTAACCAACTGAGCCACCCTGAAGTGCAGGATTTCAGAAAATTGGGGGAAGATTGTTTTATACTTTCCAATCTCTATCATGCATGATTATAATATATTTAGCATGAAACAACACATTTATTGATTGCTAACTAAATTGTCAGCCATGCTGTTAGGCATACATTATGTCAAGTAATTCTTACAGAGATCCCATTATTTTTGTTTCTGTTTTACGTTATGGAAACCAAGGCTCCAGATAATGATGTATCTTGTCTGAGGTTTCAGAATTGGGAAGCAGCAGAGTAGGTGTTGGGACCCAGGTCTGTCTAAAAGTCCATAAGATCCTAAAGCTCCTAAACTCCCTGGTATGTGTTGTACCATCTCGTCAAGTTCCTAAAATCCCTAGAGCTAGTAACTCATTCATGCAAATACAGCAATTAAAATATATTTGGGGGTGGCATAAAAGGGACTATAACCACATAGCTGTATTTGTAATGAGAAAATACTGATGCTAGCATAATTATATTGTCATATTGCATTCTTATTTATTTATTGCTTTTCAAAGGATTGTAAAGAATACTTAATATTCTTGACTTCCTTACTTTTGAAGGTCTGCAAGATTATAAATCCATTCCCATGAGGAGAGTGAATGAAATATAATAGTATTAACTAAAGCCTATGAAAATGTATTTCTTTGATTTTTTTCACCATGGTAATCTTCTCACATATTATCTTGATTTTTAACTACATAAAAATGAAATAATCTGCAAGCATGGGCTCTATTGTTGTGTATTATGTCCCTTAAAATAATGCTAGTGAATGGGTACATTGATCTTTCTTTGAAGATAAATTGAATATTATTCTCATTATCCACTGCATATAGGGCAACAATGAGACCTCTCCTTTTAGAGGTTTAAAAAAAAAAAAGAAAAAATTGGACTTATCTATTTTTATGGTTTTACATCATGATAAAATTGGAGGTATTTTGAATAATATGGAAAATAATTGTTAAATTTAAAAATCTTAAGGATCTTTAAAATGTGTTGGATACTTATCAAGAAAACTTTTACAATATTTTTTTTTCTAAGTTGAATCTTCCCATTGCTTAGCTTCTAATATTTCACGATTCAAAAACTGTCAATGGAGCAGCACTGCCTGCCAAATCAACTAAATCCAAACCTTAACTTAGCATTCAGGTTTATTCCGAACATTGTCAAAAACGATCCATATAGATGAATACATTCCATCCTTATACATAACCCATCGTCAATATCTGAAATTGTTCTGTTTCTTACCCTTTCCATATGTTTTGCTGTCCTTCCCTTGTGCTAGAATATGAGTCTCTATCTATAAATGCCTTAGTCTACCTCTTCGCCAGAATTCATGTAAACTACCACTGCTTACATAAACCACATATGGACTGCTATACCACTACCTTTGACTCCCATAGCATTGTGTCTGTACCTTTTCGGCAGTTTTATGCATTTATTTGGTTGGTTGGTTTGTTGGTTGGTTGGTTGAATGATTGCTATGGTTATTGCCCGGTGCTATTATTTTACAGGTCTCATAGTCTCTATAAAACTTCTGGGCAAGAAGTAGTCCTACTTATTTTATGTCTCAATATAATACATAGTTCATTCCACACACATTTATTTGCTAGGTTCTGTGTATGCAATGGAAATACGGTCTCTACCCACTTAGGGTATGTATTCTAGTGCAGAAGACAATGAAGTTATAGTAAAAAAAAAAAATGTAATCTAGAAGTTGTAACAAGAGCCAAACATGAGCAGTACCCAGTCCTATGAGAACCCAAGATAGGGTACTTTACCATGTCAAGAAGTCACAGTAGATGTTGCTCTGGAAGTCTGAGTTGAATTGCCATTCCTTGATTAAGCCATATGTATTGAAAACTTACTATGTTTCAGAGAATGTTTTAGACCCTTCAGCTAAATATCTGTCTTCTTAGTGTTATATTCTAGGGAAAGTTTTTTTAAACATTTTAATGAACTTCATCTCTTTGTTAGTTTTGTAAAGTCTATGGACCCCTTTTTACAATGATGTTTTTAAATACACAAGGTGAAATATCTAGGATTTCAAAAGTAAGCCATTATATTATTGCAACATATCATCTAAAATATTTTTTAGGGTCACCTGGTGGCTCAGTCAGCTGAGTATCTGACTCTTGATTTCAGCTCAGGTGATGATCTCACAGTTCTTTAGATCAAGCCCCGTGTTGGGCTCTGTGCTAACAATATAGAACCTGCTTGAGATTCTCTCTCTCCCTATCTCTCTGCTCCTCTCCCACTCTCTCTCCTTCTTTCTTTCTCAAATTAAATAAAAAACAAACCTTAAAAAATAAATAAAAATATATATTTTTTAATTTGGGCTATAATAATATATATTTCTTTATTAACAACCAACAAGATCTAGTAGCAGATATACTAGCTACCATAATTTAATATACTGACGAGCTTAAATGACATTTTGAAATATCTTCCACAAGTCTAATATGATATAAAAATATATGATACATGTATTTGTGACAAAGTCAGGGCATTGTGGATACTGCTATAGATTGTTGCCTAAATTTAAGGAATGATAAGTTTCATCTAGAAGTTAATAAAAATGTGGATCAGTTTTCTTTTTTCCCTGAGTTCACAGAGGGTCTGATTTGATCTGTGAGTCCCCACATACAGCACTTCTGGCACCCTGAAGAAGCAGAGAGTAGACAATAAACATGTTAGAGATTAGAGGGAATAAAAATTGAACTCTCCTCCCCACAAACACACTTAGTGGGAAAAGAACTTTCAGACAACAAAACCAACGAGACGAAAGGCCTTGTAGTCAGAAGACACATGACACACTTGAGGAAACAAAAGAAAACTGACGTGACAGCAGCACACATAATGAGTATGAACACACATCTGGCTGAAGAGGAAAGCAGAGGAAAGACCACAGGGAGCCTGGAGAGACAGTTAAGGATTCTGATCTCTGTACAGTGACCTATTAGAAGATACCGATGTGTCTTAAGTGGATACAGAGTGAGTAGGGGATGAGAAAGCAATGGTATGATTATACTGCACATTGCATTTCATTCCATAAAGATCACCCTGGTTGTTGTGCGGGGAACTGACTGACAGTGGACAAGAAAGGATGCTGCTATCCATAAGGGAGAATTTTATGGAGGAGAGATGATGAGACCAGCATGGTGAAAATCAAGATGGGAAGGATGAACATGACATTTTAAACCAATTCATGTATCTAGCATAGTGTGTGTTTTACAGAGAGATAATACATTCCAAGGATGATTCTTATATAACCAAAATGAAATAATGACAACTGGATGTAAACTTATTAAAATACTACTTCAGAATATAAATATAACCTAATATTTCTGAGTCTTTGATTCAAATAAAATCTCAAATGCCAGTCAATAATCTGTTGTACTCAATAATCTATTGTAAATCTTTTAGCCATTTATCCTTCCCTGAAAAAATTATAGCACTATATTTTTCTTCCAATTATTTAACCTTGTATCCTTATAAATATTACATTAGATATCTTTTACATATTATTCAACTTTTTATCTTGTGATCCTTCATTTGTGTGTTCTTAAGGTATTTATAAAATTTCTGAGAATTCAAATTTCATGTAGTTAATCTATTGGTGTAGCAATATATATTAACTGAGAGTGTGCATTTTCTAGCAAGTTTGCCTTACTAATTACAATATTTAATCTAGAAAAATTATAAAAATGTATTAAGTATCAATATCCAAATGGAATAAGAGATTATACTTTTCTGAACTTATTTAAATTTATGAAATTCAATTACGCTGCACTTTGTATCTTTTCATGGGTTGTCAATGGTAGAAATATTCATACAAATAAAATAAAATATTTGGCAACTCTGTGGACAGAAAATTTTGTTTCATTTTATTAACATTTACAAAAATATCAGAGGTCAAAGTAACTTTTGTAATACCAAAACTTAATTTTTAAAATTAAAAATTTAACAATTAAAAATATTTTATACCTGAGTGATTCATTCCACAGGTTCTAACCATATTTCACAGTATAATTATTATATTATTTCATTATTTATGTATGTATGTATGTATGTATGTATGTATGTAAGTATTTATTTATGTGAGAGAGAGAGAGAGAGAGAGGAGAGAGAGAGAGAGAATGTGAGCAGGGGAGGGGAAGAGACACAGAGAGAGATCCGGACAGAGGATCTACACTGACAGCAGACAACCTGATGTGGGACTGAACTCAAACCATGAAATCATGACCTGAGCCAAAGTCCGATGCTCAACCGACCGAGCCACCCAGGTCCCCCTCATTTCATTATTTCTGATGAAAAATGAACTACTCTACAGACATACTCTAGAGACTTTATAAGATAACTATTTCAAATATTCCAATTAGAGAACTAGTGAATAATCTATCAATAAATGAATTTGTTTCATAAGCAACTAAAATATGATTTAAAATGAGTCAGTGGTTAAGCTGTTACAAAATACAGTATTATCATGCACATAAAAAGCATACTCTCAATGCTAAAGTGGACAATGCTCCCAAGCTAAAGTTTATGAAAGAAACAAACCTGAGCAAAGGCAAATCAAAACTGTCAAGCAATAAAATAATAGAACTCTAGTTTTACAAGCACAAACTTTTATAAAAGACTTGCAGTGTAGCTGAGGACTATGATGGCAATGTAGCCATTCATCTTCCACAATATTCCTATCAAATAAGGAGAAATGTAAAAGGAAAATTAAAGTTTACATAAAAAATCAGTAGAAAAATTAAATTCTACATAAATTCTTCAGGTTAATGTGAAGACAGAGAATGGCAAACTGCACACTTCTCATGCTACAGCCCAATTGCTGCTCATAAGCAAGCAAATGTAGGCTGAGAAGGACTATGAGGAAGAAAAAGAGAGTGATTTGAAGTAACCATTTGAAAAACAAAATACACCTTATATCCGAAAATGTGTGTGCAAATGAGAGCAGGACTACATAGAATGGATATCAAAATAAGTACAATTTAAAAGGTCAGGGGCACCTGGGTGGCGCAGTCGGTTAAGCGACCGACTTCAGCCAGGTCACGATCTCGCGGTCCGGGAGTTCGAGCCCCGCGTCGGGCTGTGGGCTGATGGCTCAGAGCCTGGAGCCTGTTTCCGATTCTGTGTCTCCCTCTCTCTCTGCTCCTCCCCCGTTCATGCTCTGTC
This sequence comes from Felis catus, assembly GCF_018350175.1. Taxonomy (NCBI): domain Eukaryota; kingdom Metazoa; phylum Chordata; class Mammalia; order Carnivora; family Felidae; genus Felis; species Felis catus. The sequence continues at coordinate 130,190,162 of NC_058371.1, forward strand.
TCTCTCTGTCCCAAAAATAAATAAACGTTGAAAAAAAAAAAAAAAAAAAATTTAAAAGGTCAGATGCCTTTTAAAGGGACAGGCACAATTGAAAAGACAGACATGGTTTAAAGAGTTAGATGCAATTTAAAGGGGAACTCTTTGAAAGCACATCTATGCAAAAGAAAAAAGATTTTAAAAAGACTCTGGTAATTTGATGCTGAAAAAAAGAAAAAGAAAATTTAGGGTCCTGCAAGATAAAAAGTGAGGAATTTGGAGGATTCATAACCTATCCCCACCAAAACAAAACAAAAATCCTATAAAGTATCTGGATTTGCTGTACTAGAGAAAAGAGAACTATTAAACTAGGGATATTGTATAAAATCCCTATAGTATAAAGATAGACAAGAGGAAACTGAAGTCTTTACAGAGCTACTGCAGAAAATTAACAAAGTTTCACACATATCGTCTGAAGAGAATTCCCTCATGCAGCATTAAATATACTCCAGCAAGAATCTGATGATGCGCATAAAAAAGCATGTTTAATCAGAAACTCAATATCTAAAAACAAAGTGTAAAAAAAAAAATGGATAAACTGGGGAAAGTTGATCAATCTCCAGAAAGAAACAGAAGAAAAAGACAAAACTATCTCTGAAATACAGAATATATGACAAGATGCCCAAGGAAGGAAAAGAAAAAAAAAAAAAAAAAAAAAGGAAAAGAAAAAAGTAAACTTGCTAAGGGTTATTGAAGAAAGACAGGAAATGTTTAAAAGAGTGAAAATGCCATAAAAAAGTGAAAGGGTCAGAAAGAAGGTAGGCAAAAAATATCTAATATTTGAATTACCACCTATTACTAATTTGATAGGAAAAATACCCAAAACAATGGAACAGAACTAATTAATTAAAACTATAATCCAAGAAAACCTTCCAGAGAAAGAAAAAGACCTGAATAGGCACATTAGAAAAGCTCACCTGGGAAAATTGACCCAGATATCTTTGAGAATTTCAAAGACAAAGACAAAATCCTCAAAGCCTCTAGGGCAAAAGTGGCAAATAATTTATAAAGCAAAATAATTAGACTAACACCAGACCTTTCAAAACTATTATACAAAACAAGGCAACACACAAAGAAAAAAACTCAATGAATAATGAGGACAGAGTAAAATAGTTTTCAACAGACAGAAACGTGGGGAATTCTGCTCTCATTAGTCTTCCTTAAAGGATACACTACAAATGAATTTGACACAAATTTGATGATAGTAATAGCCATATAAGGTAGTTAGAATCTCCCCTCATTCTATACGAAAGGCAACAGAGGTAAGAGAGATTCAATGAGAAGACTAAATTCAAAGCAGCATCAGTAACAGAAAACTGGAAACTAACCTACATCTTCAATTATCAGGTCAGTGTACTTTCAATTAAGTCACAGCTTTCTCTTCATTCTATATTAATCAAGGTCAAGCTAGAGACTCTAGATGCACATTGAAGTCAGCAAATGCTACACATTCAAATACCTGGTTGCCTCCAGAGTACAGTAATCAGAGAAAGAAGTTAATGATAATGAACACCAAGTTATAGTATATCCTCAATCCTGCCAGCTATGTTGCAAATAAGTACAGATATTCCAATTATCAAATCCTCATTGTATAAGGTGGGAAGTTTAAAGCATTTCTAAAAAATGGAATATTAGTGTAAACATACAATGGCTCACATGTTGTGGTATATTATACTAGTATTATATTATATTATTATTATTATATTATATTAATAATATTCAAGACATTGTATTCAAGACATATTATAGTCAAGGCAATAATGGTCAAGGCATTTAACTAGAGTCTTCATTTCCTCATCTGTGAAAATGTGATTAATGCCACCTAAAAGGATTCTTGTAATGAGTAAATTAAATTCTCAAGTGAAGCAAAGTGCATTAATATTAACCATATAATTCACTAAAAGTATTTTTCTCACTGATTTATTTTTGAAAATATGTGCTGTCTTCCTGTGTCATCCTATGTTACAGTGTCAACTGTAACTCTTCATATTCATTGAAGGTAAGTTTTCAATATTTCTGGAAGTCCTGCTATTTGCCTGGTATTATTCCATATGTCGATGTATAAAGCGAAAAGAGATCTTTTCTCTTTATAGGGAGTAACATAGGGTACTATGTTACTTACATTCTAGGTATATAAGCAAAACTGCATATAGCCCCGTAGGCTAAGAACTACACAACTTTAGTGTATCTCTATGCTAATTCAAAATCAATATAGTTTTTAAAAATTCTCATGGGGGCGCCTGGGTGATGCAGTCGGTTGAGCGTCCGACTTCAGCCAGGTCAAGATCTCACGGTCCGTGAGTTTGAGCCCCGCATCGGGCTCTGGGCTGATGGCTCAGAGACTGGAGCCTGTTTCCGATTCTGTGTCTCCCTCTCTCTCTGCCCCTCCCCCGTTCATGCTCTGTCTCTCTCTGTCCCAAAAATAAATAAACGTTGAAAAAAAAATTAAAAAAAAAATTCTCATGAAAACAAATGATCTTTGCTACCATTAAATTTATATAAAATGAGCTCTAATGCTCATACCTACTATAAACCTTTACCCAAAAACCTGAACAAATTATTACATAGGCTTTTTAGAGCATTAAGTAAAATTTCATATATTTCATCTGTCCAAGCATTATTTATATATTTTTTTAAATTACCGCTTAATAAGTTATTCAGAATTTGGTCATTATTTATTTCCTTCACATATTTGGGAAGTCTAAGAACATTAGAAAAATGCTTCTCAAGATTTAAGATGCATAAGAATAACTTGGGGATCTTGTTACAATGCAGATTCTGATTCAGTAGAACCCAGATTCTCCACTTTTAACTCCCAAGTGATGAGAATATTGCTGGCCCTTGGACCACATTCTGAGTAGCAAGACATGAAAGAACACTTAACATAGACACTGTATCAGTGAGAATAAATCTATGCATGTTAAAATAAATTTTAGTGGTCTTAAATATGATTAAACATAATCTACAAAAATAATAGATAATTTTGTAAATGCCATATTTTTAAATGTTCATTTATTTCAGAGAGATGAGCATGCACACACAGGAGGGGCAGAGAGAGAGAGAGACAGGGAAAGAGAGAGAGGCAGACAGAATCCCAAGCAGGCTCTGTACCATTGGTGGGGCTTGAACTCACAAACTGTGAGATCATGACCTGAGTTGAAACCAAGAGTCTGACACTTAACTGACTGAGCCACCCGGGTGCCCCTCTAATTATCTTTTAAATAAGTGATATTCAAAAAGGTATGATGAAAGTTATTTCCCCTCTTCTTACTGATTAAAAAAGCTCAACAGTTTGTTGAACAGACTTGTAAAATAAATATTTAGACTCAGGATAACACAAACTAATAAAAAGAAACCTGGTCAATAAAAAGTTTCTAATCTCAAAATCAGAAAAGTTAAAAAAAAAAAAGAAAAGAAAAAGAAAAAAAAAAGAAAGAAAGAAGGAAACCTGCAGCTTGCAGCATAAGAAACTCACTAAGGATTTTATTAAGTTCAATGAAGAAATCTCCAGGGAAATAAATACCCATTTTTGAGACTTTTAGAAGTTTCTACAAGGCAAAGCAATTTAACAAACTAACAACGTGTTTACGGAGGAAGAAAAGAGTACTTAGAAAATGTTATTTCCTTTACAGATCTGTTTTTCATTTTCTACTACAGCTCCTTGGAAAAAATGAAAACAAAACAAAACAAAATAAACAAAGGAAAGATTACTTTTTTTGGTAAGATGTTAACTCATATAAAACTATTTCATATGTGGCTAATAAACAAACATGACTAAAGTGGGACAATTTTCAGCCAATTACTAATTAATGTAAATTATGTCCATCTGTTTTTTTTAAATTTTTTTTCAATGTTTATTTATTTTTGGGACAGAGAGAGACAGAGCATGAACGGGGGAGGGGCAGAGAGAGAGGGAGACACAGAATCGGAAACAGGCTCCAGGTTCTGAGCCATCAGCCCAGAGCCTGACGCGGGGCTCGAACTCACGGACCGCGAGATCGTGACCTGGCTGAAGTCGGACGCTTAACCGACTGCGCCACCCAGGCACCCCAATGTCCATCTGTTTTTAAGGATAAACAGTCATCTGATTTTAGTACAACATTTGCTTTTGACAGTATTTTAATTTTACTTATGAATAGGAGTACATATTGGGCAGTTTCATTGACACCAACAAGGAAAATTAACAAGTTGGTTAATCATTTTAGCAGAATTACAGAGAAGACTATGAATAGATGGCTTGATTAAATTCCCTTCTATATGTCCCTGTTATAATGTTATAGACAGAATTATATGTAGGAGATTCTAGCTTTACCTCTCACATATACTCAAGTGTGGCTCTGAGAGTTCCCTGCAGATGAAAACTTTTGAATGGCTTGAGGAAAACACCTTCTACCTTTTCTTGACAGAGCAATGTTTCCTAAAAGAAAAGTGGATCATCATATTATAGTTTGTAATATTTTGCCTACATCTAAAGAACTGTCTTATTTCTACTGAGTTTTAGAGAAGTTTGATAATATATAATACACCTAGCATGAATATTATGGGACCAGAACTCTTAATAGAAGAGATGAAAAGTAATTGAGATTTATGTCCTCTCCAGAAATCGAACATATTTTAACAATATCCATATTCTCCTAAATGTTGGTACCTGGCTAACAGCAAAAATAATCAGTGTGTTCATATTCTTATCTGTGAAAACTGCTGGTTTCTGTATATTGTTCTTAGTTAAATCATCAAGTTGTTAGAGAAATAATAATAATGATCTAGTTTTACTTCTAGAGACATCAAAAGTAGGTCACTAATACATTAAAACACAGTGATTACAAAGTCAAATGGCCTCAGAAACACAAACTGTAGATACATATACTACATTCAGCCTAGATATGGAACTTTCCAGAGTATAAAATCTTTAAAAGAGGTTTATATGTATTATGTCTGTTTTTTCATCATGCCTGAGAGTGACTTATACAAGACACTTACTACATGTTAATCTACATGAATAATTTATCACAAATTTAAGAATAAAACAGCAGATATCTTAGCTGTCCACTATATAAATCATTATGTTGAGAACAAAAGTACAACACAAAAAGACTAAAAATTCCTTCTCAACCATTAGCCAATATGAGATCAGGCATGATACAGACACCAGTTTCCATTATTGATTGTAATGTAAGTAAAACTTTGCCTAAATACTGAAGAAACATGTTATAACAAATGGAAGCTTGACATTTTAAAATATTACAAAAGTGTGTAGAAAAGGAGAGATAGTTCAAGCACATTCAAATATCTGGATGATAGGCAAATCTAAAATAAAAACTAGGTAGTAAGCTCTCTAAGAATAACTAGATGTAATTGTTCAAATTTCTAAACAGGGACATTTAATTTTACTCTTAAAAACAGAATTATACTCACTGCATCTCTAACTTCCTGAGTACTGCCTCAAGGGATATGTTAAAATCCCATTTCACCAGTCATTTAACAAAGCAATGAGAAATATAGCATAAAAAACAATTGCAGAAACAGACAAGGTGACCTAAAATACCTTTAAAATTCCCCTAAACTACACTTAGAATGAATGAGTTCCATTTCACAACATCTAGATGCATGGATGAAATTTCAAGCAAATTTACTTTCAGGTGACTGAAAAAAAAAAATCAATGAACAACAGGACATAATGGTGTGCTCTACAGACATATTTACTTTTACAATGGATAGCATACAGCAGAACTAAACGGCATCTCTTTAGGTAGATTTATTGAACATAAGTGAAGTGATATTATAAGTTATTTTAAGTTTTGTTGGATGAAATTAATTCCAATCCAAAAATACCCATGAGTAACTGAGAAAAAAATACTTCTACAGTTGTAATGCTAAAGGCAAAGTTCTAAAACAAACTGACGCCATCAAAGCATGGCAGCAAAAAGTCAAGAATTCTCTTACTTACCTGGGTATCTGGACTGTATGTGTTTGTTTTTTATTGAGATTTTTGATAGTGTAGACTCATTTTTTTTCCCTTTTGTTAAGACATAGATTAGCAAAAAGAAACTGGTTGGTATCAATTACTGAATCCAAAAGGGTCAAATTATAGTTTAATAAGTCAATACCGAAAATTATGGACTACCTTTTAAGTAAGTGAGGGCAGAAAAGGCAAAAAGTTGCAAAACAAGTTACCTCATTATTTCTTCACCTGCATTTCCATAGTCATTGTACACCCAAAATGTATATTTTCATATATCAAAAGTCAGCTTTTAAGGATACCCAATGGACTATGGAAGTCTGCTCTACTGCCTCGAATGAATGCATAAATCAAACACTGAACAGCTGTCACTTTCAAGTTAAGTTTTGTTATAAGTAACTTTGCAAGTTTCATTATTTTCCTTCTCTGCCAAATACTGATAAAGATTCACTCTTTATATCATTGTAATTTCCCCTATGCTGTTAGCAAAGAGATTCAATATGGTGATAAAGAAATAAACAGAGAATAGGATGTGCTCCTTCCAAGATGTGTATATTTTATGTAAAGCTTTAAAAAGTATTATAGACTTTCTTTGTTAGTACTTGAACAATACCATCAATTTGTTGAAATATAATTGCCAAACAAAATTTAAAATTTAGTACTTTACGTAAACTGTAATTCAGGACATATGAGATATCAAGAATATATAAATAAAAACAAAATTTATTAAACAAATATTTTATGTTAGTAACTTGAATTATACACTTTTTGGGAAAAAGTATATAATCTTGCTATGATTTAATTTTAGCTAATATAAGTTACATTATACTAAAAGTCCAATGAGCCCTGATTTCTAGGGGGAAAAACTGTGCTGGTAAGAAACTGTCCTAATTTATGAAAAAATGGCCAATATTATTGTAACTAATAACAACACCTAATATTTAATAAGAATTATACATTTAAAGTGCACTGGTATGATACTTCTGTATTAGTTGTCCAATTTAATTCTCACAAAGAGCCTTATAATGTTACTTACATATTACGGTGGAACAAACAGGCTATGGCAGTTGAAAAATTAGGCCTTTGAGCTATTAAGTGAAAGCAGTGATTCAAACTCAGTTGACTTCAAAACCCATGTGGTTTCTTTATTGTTATCGTTTTTGTTTTAAATAATACACCAAGATGGGTTAAAGCATCTATTTTGCTTGGCAAACCAAATCCAATACAATAGGATCACGGTGTAAATTAAAAGTAGAGAGAATTTTCGATGTATAGTATCATGTCATCTGCAAATAGTGACAATTTAACTTCTTCTTTACCAAAATAAATGGCTCTTTTTTTTTCTTATCTGACTGCTATAACTTGGACTTCCAGTCTAAGTTGAATAAAGAGGGCAAGAGTAGACATCCTTGTCTCTTTCCTGACCTTAGAGGGAATACTCTGTTTTTCACCATTGATATGACGTTAGCTGTGGGTTTTTCATAGATGGCCTTTATTATGTTGAGGTATATTCCCTCTAACTCCATTGTATTGAGAATTTTTATCATGAATTGATGTTGAATCTTGTTAAATGCTTTTTCTGCATCTATTGAGATGATCATATGATTTTTATCCTTCATTTTGTCAATGTGGTATATGCCATTGATTGATTTGCAAATATTGAATCACCCTTGGATCCCTAGAATAAATCCCATCTGATTGGGTGAATGATCTTTTAAATGTATTGTTGTATGCAGTTTGCTAATATTTTATTGAGGATTGTTGCATCTATGTTCATATGATCAGCTAATCTATAACAAAGGAGGCAAGAATATACAATAGGGAAAAGACAAGTCTCTTCAACAATTGGTACTGGGAAAACTAGACAGCTGCATGCAAAAGAATGAAATTGGACTACTTTCTAACACCATATGCAAATAAACTCAAAATGTATTAAAGATATAAATGTGAGATTTGAAACCATAGAGAATCTAGAAGAGAGCACAGGCAGTAATTTCTCTGAAATCTGCCATAACAACATTTTTCTAATATGTCTCCTGAGGCAAAGGAAAGAAAAGCAAAAATAAACTATTGGGACTACATCAAAATAAAACTCTTTCTCACAGCAAAGGAAACCATCCACAAAACAAAAAGACAACCTACTGAATAGGAGGAGTTATTTGCAAATAATATAATCAATAAGGGATTAAATCCAAAATGTATTTTAAAAAAACTTCCACAAGTCAACAGCAATAAATAAATAAATAAATAAATAAATAAATAAAATAAAAAATCCAGTTGAGAAATGGGCAGATGACCTGCATAGACATTCTTCTAAGACATGCTGATGGCCTATAGACACATGAAAAGATGTTAATATCACTAATCATCAGGGAAATGAAAATCAAAACCATGATCTATCACCTTACACCAGTTAGAATGGCTAAAATTAAAGGACAAGAAATAACAAGTGTTGGCTAGTATGTGGAGAAAAAGGAATGCTCATGCACTGTTGGTGAGAAGGTAAATGGGTACAACTACTGTGGAAAACAGTATGGCGGTTCCTTGAAAAATTAAGATTGAAATACCATATGATCCAGTAATTCCACTACCAGGTATTTCCCAAGGGAAATGAAAATATTTATTCATTCATTTGACAGTTTTTCAGATAATACCTATAGTTTTCTCACTTGCTTAAAGCTATATGATGGCTACTTTTAATTAAAAGCATGACATTCCATTATATATTGAGAAAGTATACATAATATAATTTCCATTAACATAATAAGGAGAAAATGCTGCTTACGATGCTTTGACTTCTTCCAGATTCACTCTTTACCTTTATTTTTGTTTTTAACAGTTGTGTGTGTGTGTGTGTGTGTGTGTGTGTGTGTGTGTGCAGTTACAATGTTACGTTAGTTTCAGATGTACAACTTAGTGACTTGACAAGTTTATACATTATATTATGTCCACCACAAGTGTAGCTACCCTCTGTTCCATTACGTCACTATTATAATATTATTGCCTGTGTTCCTTATTATTGCCTTTTATCTCCATGATTTCTGCATTCCATAACTGGAAGCCTGAATCTCCCACACACCCTTCACCTATTTTGCCCATTCCCTAGTCCTTTTCCCTCTGGCAATCATCAGTTTGTTCTCTGTATTTGTATATCTGATTCTGCTTTTTGTTTGTTTGTTGATTCACTTATTTTGCTTTCTAGATTCCACATATGAGTGAAATCATGTTATTTGTCCTTCTTAGTCTGACTTGAATAAGTCATAGAAATAAAAGGCTCTACATAGGGAATATAAGCAACGATACTGTAACAGCATTGTATGGTACCAGATGGTAGCTACACCTGTAGTGAGCACAGCATAACATACAGATGTTGAACCCCTTTGTTGTACACCTGAAACTAAACTGTGTGTCAACTCTACTCAAATTTTAAAACTTTTAAATTAAATTGAAACTTTAAAAGCACAGTATTCTATTAACTGTTTAGCATTTCAAATAGGAATATTATTGTAGAATTTCTCAGTCATTTGCACAACTTCATTTCTTTTTTTGCCTTCAACTCTCCTTTCTGTCGCTACAAGTAGACACTCTGATATTGGCAGTTATTATTTGGTAGATTAAAAAAATAACAAAATTAAACAAATAAAGGAGTTATAGGAACAATAAGAGCATGTTAAGACAGAAAAAAAAGGAAGCTGAATTTCATTGGTCTGATTATTGTAGCAGTGAAAAATTTAAACTTCACATAAGAATTAGACACAAGGTGCCTGTGTTTTGCAAGCCCCCACTGTTTATCAGCTAGCCCTGCACTAGCTGTCTTCCCCTTGGCTAACCACTGGATGCTAACATGGCAGCTTGCTGTGGTGAGAATTATGCCTTATCTCCCTGGAAAACAGCCCTGAAGTCTTCCTTATCAGTTGAAAGATATGTTGTTTCCCTCTATGAAACTTAATTCTAATCAAGCTCATAAAATATCTTTACTTTATAAAGAAAGAGTCCCACTTTTAAAGAATTCAGGCAAAAGGATAAAAATTGGCTTACTCATTCCCAGGATTTTTTTCCTAGTTTTGGTCCAGTTTAAAATGTTCTTCCTTATTCTCATAAATGAATGTTTGTTTCTAACTAGATCCTGTTGAGCTCTTATCTCTTGGAACATTATATATAATGTTTCAAATTGCTAAGTGTATCTTAAAAATCTGTCCCATGCCTCCAGCTAGATTTTCTACTTCATGAATACATACAGACCATGCTATTCAGATACTGGCATCTTTAGCTTAATACTGTATACATCATGAATTTGTGATTATAGCGATGTAATGATTATCCTTGGCATTTTATAGTGATTTTTCTGATATGCCTTTCTTCCAGATTCTTCTTTTGGAAGAAGGCTTTAGATTTCCCAGATTCAATATGATTTAGGATTTGTAGAATCATGAAAATTTTCTCATTGTTTCGTCCAGATGATGAAACTGACTTGCCCAAGGTTAAACTGCTGGTAGGAGTAAAACCAAACCTGGAACTTAAAGTTCCTAAATCTCAGAACTTGGTAATCTTTCTATTTTACCTCTAAATACCACCAGGAAAGATAAAAGCATAAAAACATTCTCAAGTCCTATGCTATTTCTGTTAAATTAATACATTTGTGTAACGAATAACTATACATATATTTTAGTATTTATTACATGTAAGATATGTGGAAATACTCTCCTTTATTTGCCAAAAAATCAATTCTAAGAGGCTGACTAAAAATATAATAAAAGCTGGTTAACAGAAGGGAAGCATGAGTCCACTTAATTTATATATGCATTGAGTCACAACAGAACAAGAAACAATCTTAAATTAATGCTGAATTGTCTACAATATTGGTATTTTTGCTATCACTCTGATATGAGTCTGGTTCCCAGCTCTTTCAGTTACTAATATAAAAACTTAAACATTTACTCAATTCTAATTTTCTTAATTATTGGTTATTTCATAGTATTACTGTAAGAATTACCAGGTAAATGCTCATAATATTTAATAAAGTACTTGGATCATGATAGCTGTAAATAATAATAAGATTCTGCCATTCTCAACTCCAAACCAATATATTTTAACTGAGAGATCCTTATAATGTCCCTAATCTAATGATAGGTTGGCTATCAAGCTCAGAGTAGGAATAAAGCTAAAGGTGAGGGCCAACTGATTATAGGATTTAAAATTAGAATATGTAAAACAGGCAGCCATTAATATAATAGAGATTGTAAACCACTCCAATTGACAGACTTTATTTAAGGCTGTAACAAAACATAATCATTCAATTTATATTTAAGTGATACCTACTTTAAAATTACTTTATACTGTATCACGTATAGAAAACATAAAAATATAATTTCCATAATCAGAAAAGCTATTTTCTTATAAGGGAATATTCACAAACGCAAATTATAATTTATGTGCTACATTCTATAGTGGAGCATGAAATGGGGTGAGGACAGTCTTCACAAAGGGGTGATATTTATGGCAGGTCTTCAACAATATGTAGCAGTTTACCAGGCATTTAAGAAAGACAAGGATTTCATAGAAGAAAAAGTATGGGAACGATTCTGAGATGGCAGGCTCAGAAAATGGGGAGATATTCCTATATAGGAGCATAGGCTATAGCATCCTTGGAGGGGAACAGTCATAAATGAGGCCAGAGAGAAAGCTCAGGTCTAAGACTTAAAAGTATAGTGGGTTTTGGACTTGGGACTATGGTGAGTAGAAGCATGTGGAGATAGTTTAGCAAGTAATAACAGAGCAAAACTGGATTTCAGATAACCGATACCAGACTCATCATCTGTACTGGTTGATAAAAGCAGCAGGGAGCTCAGGAGATTGATCAATAACACAGAAGGAAAATGATGAATGTATGACCTAAAGCTGTGACTCATAAAAGCTCTGGTTAGAAAAGAAATTCTATATTAGAATCTATAGGAGTTAGTAATTTATAAGCTAAAATGAGGCAGTAAGAAAGAGACGTATATTATGACAAGATTTTTTAGTTTGGGAGGTTGTTTAGATGATAATGTTATTTAACACAACTGGGAATACAGAAGCAAGAGGAAGTGCATGGAAGTAAGCAAAAATCAATTTAGGTTTGTGCAAGCAGAAAACTGGAAATAAGGTTCTGAACTCAATGATAGATAATGGACCCAGACTTTGGAGTTTTCAATAGAAAATCTAAATCAAAATTATTAAGTAACAGAAGAATATTTAGAAAGTAGATCAAAACAAACAAACAAACAAACAAACAAAAGAGTTCCATTACAGACAATGAAAATTTAAGGAAGGGAATGGGAAAAGGGGTCAGTGAAGAAGACTGAAAAGTATTAACCAATCAGCTTGGCCTGATGTTAGAAACAGAATAAAATTTCAGAAATAGTGAGTGATTTCAATTTCAAATACGATCTTGCCAACATTCTCTTGGCTAAAATTAATGACTCCTATTTCAGAAAGGCCCAAAACTCATATGTGAAAAGAAAAATAATACTTGCAAAAGAGAACATCAAATAAGTCAATTTTTTTGTTTGTTTTTTCTTTTCCCACTGTACTCCAAGAAAGAAAAGACTGCTCTAAAAAATGAATCCTGCAGTGCTTCTATCTCTAACCTGCAGAGAGGAATGAGTTTCCATCTACTTGCTTTTCACGACTACAATTTAGTTTTATAGTTACCATTTCATTTCCCTTGCTGCAATAAGCCATTCATACATTGTGCTCTCCAGTACACAATTATGTTTTACAGAGCTCATCCTGGTCTTGCAGGCAAAAAGCTTATGGGTGGTGAACAACAAGGGTGAAAATTAAGGTAAATATGTACTTTTCCATCACATGAATTGTGCCAAATGCTCCTTTTCACTATGCATGTTTTGTAAACTCTTAATGTTTCTCAATGCTCTTACTAGCAAAGACAAGCATTATCATAACCATATTCTTCCCATCTGGTCGTTTTGTCAGTCTTTTTCCTTAGCAGTGTATTCAGTCATATTTTTTTTATCAAGGATGTTTTGTAAGTAGGTTATTAATATAGATATACATTTGATATATGTTAGATGTTGATAGCAATAGACTAGGAACTACAGAAGAACAAAAAAATTTTTTTTTCTGTTAAAAGCAAAGAGAATCAGAGAGGAAATTGAACTTTTATTTTTCACCCGAGTTAAGTGTATTAAATGAAAGCAATCAATTTCTAGAGTGGTTTTCAGATTTTTTAAATGATGGAAACAATTATAATTATGCTAAAACTAGCTTTAATGTTTCATATTCCTCCTCCCTTAAAGTAAAGATCATACATTTTTACTCACTTATTTTAATAAATATTGTCATTAGACTATTTATGTCTTATTTCTTTGGTTCCCAAGTATTCTTTTAAGATATCATATATCAGTAGCTTCATAAAAGGATAAAAGAATATGATACATTTAATCCACCATTAAGGAGAAAGGCTTTCTTTTTAGGTTGCTAAAATAAATTTGAGGAATTTCTTCTTCATTTATTCTCATAGAAGAGGAAATATCTAAAAGCTACGAATTCTACTATACACAAGACATGGTCCCGAAGGACCTTGATGTTTAGGGAGGAAGTGAGCAAGGAGCTGGAAATATAATGCATAATCAAAATGTCAATAAAACCAACTGAGAACCAACTGACTAAGTAAGGTTCTGATGACATTAATATCCATAAGCCCTTTTAGGTAACAGAAGATTCCATGCTACCTTTGTAATATAATCTGAAACTGATTTATTTACATAAATTTCATATGAAAAAGTACATCTATTTTCTTAATCTTTTAAAAATAATTATTGTAATTATATTATTAAAACAACTAAATATTAATATTATAGGACCATAAAAACTTAAAAATAATAGCTAGCATTTATTAAAAGCTAATTTTGCACCCAGCACTGTTATCACAGGTTAACATCAGTTATCTCATATTAGCTTAACCTATGACATAAGTACTATTAATATCTCATTTGAGTAGAGGAAAATGGAATTTTGAGATGCTCAAACTTACACAGAAATTCATACCCAAGATGGTATGATTTCAGAGTTTATGCCATAACCACTGCACTACACATTTTAACACAAATCAATGTACAGTTTTCACCTCAAAAAAAATTTAGGTTATTTTATTTTTTTAAACATTTACTTATTTTTGAGAGACACAGACAGAGCATGTGTGGGGGAGGGGCAGAGAGCGAGTGAGATACAGAAACTGAACCAGGCTCCAGGCTGAGCTATCAACACAGAACCCGATGCAGGGCTCGGATCCGCTAACCATGAGATCATGACCTCAGCCAAAGTTGGACGCTTATCAGACTTAGCCACCCAGGTCCCCCCCAAAATTTAGTTTTTAAATAGCATGAGAGTTAAGATGCTTTTAATTTTTCATGAATCCATCTGCTATTGACAGAACAGAGATGTTCTGAGATAATTTGACATTAACGAAATGTACAAACCACTAATCCCAAACCATTAATCCAAGAGTTATAACTCCTCAATGTCTGCTATGGTTTGATAAAAGTGTTATCAACAGCATCTCACTATCAAAACTAATACTTTAAGTCTAAGTAACATTAAGACTGGAAAAGCCAAAATATAACATTAAGCATAACAGTTATCATTTAGTGGAGTCAGATTATTTTTCTCAATGCTATTTGGTAAAATCAACTTTACCTAGAAATAAAGAATTTGTAATAAACTTCATAGTATAATGTATTAACACTTTGACAATATCTCATTAATTAATTGATACCACTTTGGAAACATCTTATTGTTTTTGTCCTTTCCTCTGTAATACTTGTTTTGGGGATTATACATTATAAATGTCAAGTTTCAACTTGTGCCAACATCAAATTCTAAGAAGTTTTAAATTGTTAGACTGTTTAACATAATTCATTGTTAATCAACTATACCATCTTGGATATCTGTCTAGATAATAGTATTATAACAACACGACAATAATAAAAATCACTTTAAAATGTACTTATAGGGGAGTCTGAGAGGCTCAGTCAGTTAGACATCTGACTCATATTCGGCTCAGGTCATGATCTCACGGTTCTGTGGTGACAGCACAGACCCTGCTTGGGATTTTCTCTCTTCTTTTGCCCTTCTCCCCCACTAGCTCGCTCGCTCGCTCTCTCTCTCTCTCTCTCTCTCTCTCCCTCTCAAAGTAAATACATAAACATACATACATACATACATAAAATGTACTTATATGCTTCTGTTATTTTCCGCCCTTGATTTGCTGTAAGCATCCTTGATTTGCTGAAGACTTTGGTGTTTGGTTTTTGAAAAAGCTATCGTCATTAAGAGCTAGAAGAGTGTCTAGCACATAGAAGGTAGAATAAAAGGTTAGAGAATGTAAAAGTTATTTCCAAAGTGTAACTTCAATCAAAAAAGAAAAATCAAGGAAGAAAAGAAAATCTACTATAAACTTAAAAATGAGTAGATAAAGTGCTTTCACCACAAATTTAAAACATAAATTCTATCCTTGCCTGTGAGCAAATATTTAAAAAAATATTCTAGTGATCATCTTCCCTTAGTACAAAGATGTGGTGTTTAATATTAACAAGTGGTTCAAATACTGTCTGCTATGCAAATGTGTTTGACCTAATATCATAAAATGTACAAAGGGAAATACATCCTACTTATATATCCTAATATAAAATTTTAGCCTTTATAAGTTTACAAGGTAAGCATGATATTAAGAATGTATAAAATGATTTTCACATGGCAAAAATGCAGTATCCAGACATGTTTGCAGACCATGAACTGTTAAGATTATGCAGAAATTTTCTATTCTAACACCTCAAATCAGGACAGCATTATGTGTTCATTAATATTTTCTACTCAAAACTTATTAAAGTCACTGTGTTATTACAAACTAAAAGGTACTTTCCCCTCCCAAGTATAGACGGATGCCTGAGTGGAAGCACTTACAGATTATGGACACATATTTGAGTTCATGACAGTTATCTTGTGGTTAATTGACTGATTATGAAACTGCAATCATCACCAAAGATGTTTAAAGTGCTATTGTTAATCTCCTAATAGAAAATAATGGACTTCACATTTTTATGTGATGAGATTTAAATGCCAAGACTTGTTTTCAACTGTACATTTCAAACACCCACTCTCCTGTGTCTATTAATAAATTACATGCTCAGTTATTAGGAATGAGTTGTTGGAAATAAGTATCAAAACTCTTCATAAATGTAGCTTGGGGATTAAATTAATTTTCTTTAAATTTTTTTTAATGTTTATTTATTTTTGAGACACAGAGAGATAGAGCATGAACAGGGGAGGGTCAGAGAGAGGGAGACACAGAATCCAAAGCAGGCTCCAGGCTCTGAGCTGTCAGCACAGAGCCCGACACAGGGCTAGAACTCACAGACCGTGAGATCATGACCTGAGCTGAAGTCAGACACTTAACCGACTGAGCCACCCAGGTGCCCCTAATTTTCTATCCATTAGGTAGTAAAGCCAAGTTTGTGGTAACTGCATTTTAAAGTATGTTTTAGTTGCATTGGCTAACCCCCTTTAATAGATCAAAAAACGTGTCATCAGGAAAAACAAGGTTAGTTAATTACAACAGAGGTGATGTATGAATTAAGAGGTGCTTAAAATGACTTCCCTCATTCATATCTTTTTTTTTTTTTTTTGTCTATCACTTCTATGGAGATGTTGACTTCATTTACTAATGAACACTTATCACTTAAGATCAAAACCTCTTGTCATAGAAAAAGCATTAGCTTTGGAGGGAAAAAATACAAATTGACTAATCTGATTCTCAAATCCCTACTTCAAAAAATTATATTGTAATAACTACTTCATGATATTCATAATATTCATAATATTATAACACCTACTTCATAAAATTATTGTAATCTAAGTGGGATACCTTATATAAAAGTCCTAGCTTAATGCTAGCATATGGATTCCTTTGCTTACTCCCTCTCTAGCATGCCTCCTCTAAATATTCAAGCTTTACAGGGCTAAGTTCCATCTCCCTCCTGATCCCTTAACGTAATCTTCCTTTAAATTATATCATCATTACATAGGTTTAAGTCTATTTGTAGAGGACTCCCAAATGTATGCTTCTTGACCAGACTGGTTTAATCTTATATATTCAACTTGTTGGCACTTTATCATGAATATTTCATGTCTAAAACTGAATTCTTGGTTACTATCCCTATCCAATTCTGTTAATAATTTTTCTGGGGCACCTGGGTGGCTCTCATCCAACTCCTGGGTATGTCCCAGGGCATAATCTCACAGTTCATGAGTTCAAGCCCCTCACTGGACTCTACACTGACAGTGTGGAGTCGGCTTGGGATTCTCTCCCTCTCCCTCTCTCTGCCTGTCTTGCATTCTCTCTCTTCTCTCTCTCTCTCTCTCTCTCTCTCTCTCTCTCTCTCTCTCTCAATAAATAAATAAACTTCAAAAAAATATATTTTTTTTCTTATGGTAGTTCATGGCACCAGCATCTACCCAGTTACACAAGTCAGATACACAATACAAGAACACTGTGACACTTTAATTCAACCTATTCACCCAAACTATTACCAAATCCTGTTAATTATACCCTCAAAAATGATCTGCATCCATGCCAACTGAAAGTATCATATATATTACCAAATAACTTTGTTTCTCCTACCCCCATTTCTGCTCTTGCCCCTCCAAAGTCCCCATCTTGCCTATATAGATATTCTCCCATCAGCAGTCCTCTAACAAGCCACTTAAAAAGCTAGAATGACTTTTTTTCAAATACAAATCTGATCACAACTGTGATATTGTGATTTATAGTAAGTTATATATATTTGGTCTTTGTCTCCATTTCTAGAACAGAGCTCCTAAAATCCTTGGAATTTTATAAGAGATAAGAGTGGCAAAAGTGTCTTTTGAGGTGTCTTTTGGAAGGCCTTTAGGTAACCTAGAATGGGAACTGGTAACCTAAAGTTGCCAATGAAGCCAAGTATGTGGTTAGAGTGTTGAAACTTTCAATCCTATTACTGGACCTCCATGGAAGGGAAGAGGCTAAAAATTGAGTTCAAAGGCCAATGGTTTACTCAACAGTGCCTATGTAATATATCTCCATAAAAACCCAAAAGGAGTGGGTTGGGAGAGCTGTCAGGTCAGTGAAAACACAGAGATTTGGGGAAAGCGGTGCATTCAGAGAGGGCACAGACGCTTTGTCCCCTTTCCCCATACTTTGCCCTAAGCAACTCTTCCATCGGGCTCTTCCTGATGTATATTCTAATGACAAACTGGTGATCTAATAAGTAAAATGTTTCTCTTAAGTTCTGTGAGCCATTCTAGCAAATTAATCAAACCCAAGTAGGGGTTCATTGGAACTTCTGATATACAGCTGATTGGTCAGAAGCACAAGTGACATCCTGGATTTGTGACAGGTGTCTGATGTGGGAGTGGGGGTAATCTTGTAGGATTGAGCCCTTACCATGTAGGATCTGATACAATCTACAGGTAGATAGTGTCAGAATTTAATCGAGTTGTAGGACACTGAGCTGGTGCCAGACCTGTTGACTAGTATGGGGAAATCCCCCATTCCCCACATTGGAAACTTGTGCCAGAAACTTTAACAACAATCTCTCTGGCTCCCAATTTCAAAGCAAAAGGTCCTTATTTCAAAGCTACACCATTTTTCTTGAAATAAGAGACAAATTCCATAACATGACCTAAGTACAGGACATGATCATGTAGTTGCCAAAAATTCTAGTAGATATACACACTCTCCTGCTTTTTCACTAAGCTTTCTGCCCCTGAGGCTTAACTAAATGGACTAATCAACGGACTCCCATATCCTTTCCTTTCATAGGGTGGAGAGTCAGTCCCATTAGCATGTTGGAAAGCAGGTGGTAAAGAGTGATCCAACATTTATTTTCCTGTCTCCTTCTCTTTGGGGTTTCTCTGGCTGGCTGTATCTCTTGACTGAAGATCACTGCACCTCACAAGGAGGTCTTCCTTACTACATAATTCAGAATTATGAATTATATCTTAACATAACTGTAATATACAAAATCATACACACATACACACACATATACATTACATAGGTTAAAAGTGTTTTCTAAAGATTTTTTTAATGTTTTGTTTTCTGATTTATTCAAATTCTCTTCTATGCCTCTCTGGTCCTTAAATCCAGTATCCTCGAATGATCTTTTTTTATCCTCCTAATCATTGTCATTCTTTCCTGTAGTCATGCACTTTACATTCATCCATTCAACAAAGATTTATTGTTCAACCTATCTGAATCCATCAGGTAATAGGTACTAAGAGTATAGCAGGTGGAGGGAGAGGACACTCCCCCCCACCAAAAAAAAAATCCCTGTCCTAATGGAGCTTGAGTTCTAGTGGGAAAAAAATAATATAAAATCATAACATCATCTTGGTTAATAACTGCAATCTTTCCAGAACTGCAGCTTCAGACATTCCAATTTTCAAGCACATTATGTGTGAGTACCAGATTGCAACAATTTTTCCACCCTGAAGAGAGCTACCATCTTTTGACAAAATCTGTTGTTTCAGTATCCCCCACCCACCTCCATACTCTGCATAAATTCCCCAGTCCGTCAGCATATCATTTTATTGCACACATCCTCAATTCCTTGGCCAAACACCCCTGGTAAAATACAGTGCTATTTCTACTCCATGTTGATTATCTATGCAACTTAATATGACGGGGGACAGGGGAAACAGAAAACCATGCTGAAGGAGCTTTTTTTTTTTTTTTTTAATGCTCTCTAATCTATAATGAGTTTTTTGTCTGGCCTGGCAACTTTATTTCTCTAGTGTCTGCTTTCTGCCACTCTCCACCAGTTATCCACAAGCTGTTTTATTTGTGACCCTTCTAAAATAGTTTTTAAAAAGTTCTGTGCAACTACCATTTTTCTAATTTAAAATATTTATCAGAAATCAAAACAGTTGCAAGGAATATAATTTCTGGTGAACAATAAATATTTGTCATTTGTCTGAAATAGAACATGACCTACATATACAAATTAGTTCTGTGACCACTAAGCTTTAAGAATTTGGTTTTTTTTTCTGCTACAGTGCCTTAGTATACCTTAGTATTTTCTAATTTATCAAAATATATAAATACATAATTAGTAATTAGCAAGCATATCACTTTATTGGACTCTATCACAGTATAAGTTTTTTTTTTCCTGGCAATGTTAAGGTTTTTTTTTTATTTTGTTTTCTGATTTGTATGTATATGCATGGATTGATATCATTGCTAAAATTAGCTCGTTAAATATTCCTATTCCTCACTAACTTCTTGTAAATTTTAAGAATAAATAAGTAAATAGGAATGGAAAGAGATTTGTTACATTTATTGAACCCCTAAGAATGCCAAAAATCACATAATGATATATCACCAAATGCAATTACTAATTAACAGCTGTTAAATGGATTTGGTCCTTCTTCAATTTTGATAAAAGCAATAACACTGGAAACCATTTGATTCACAAAAGGGCTTATTACTTAAATGCTGGAGTCATTCACTTTCTTAACTCTAAAGATAATTTAATGGTTGTTGTTGTTTTCGGGGTTTTTTGGGTTTGTTTGTTTCTTTGTTTGTTTGTTTTTACATCCAAGGCTTCTTCACCCAAAAGCAATGCGGCATAGTGGATCTAAGAAGGATGGAGGTATATGGTAAAGGCAACAAAAGGAGAGGTGAGAAGGAACACTCTTGGGCAGATCAGTTTTAGGAAAAAATGCTATAGAGAAGAGGATTTTGAAAGTAAAGTTTTAAAAATGATCTGTGACCACATACCCACTGGAAAGTTTACATATATTCCTCAGTTTGCAGACCCTGTCCTAGATCGCTACATTCATTTCTTCTCCCTTCTCCAACCTTCCTTTGCTCATCCTCACTCTCAGCTGATGATCTTGCTTCCTATTTCACTGAAAAACCAGGACAAGCAAACAACAAAACACTTCTGCAAACCCCCAAACCACATAATTACAGCTATGAAGCATACATTCCTATATATGTATTAGTCTTTGTCCTAATGATAAACTGTATGCTCTTCCATGTTAGACCATCCCCTCTAATGGTGAACCAATTCCTTCCCCTCTCACCTATTCAAGGAATTCTTCTCTCAAAAATTGTTTTCTTTCTCTCATTATATCACTTTTCCTATTTTCATTTTATTATTTAAAGCAGCATCCAAACATGATGCTATTGTGGCCATCTTAAAAAAAAAAACATTTATCCCATTCTCCCTCAAGCTACTGTCCTATTTCTGTTTCACTTTACCAAAACCAAACAAACAAAAATTGGTTCAAAAAGTTTCCTATATTCAGAAACTCCAGATCCTCCTGGTCCATTCTCTGTGAACTCATTCAAATAGCTCTTCAATCATCACCATATCACCAAAACTGCTGCTGCTAAAGTTACTAATGACTTCATCTTTTTTTTTTTTTAATTTTTTTTTCAACGTTTTTATTTATTTTTGGGACAGAGAGAGACAGAGCATGAACGGGGGAGGGGCAGAGAGAGAGGGAGACACAGAATCGGAAACAGGCTCCAGGCTCCGAGGCATCAGCCCAGAGCCTGACGCGGGGCTCGAACTCACGGACTGCGAGATCGTGACCTGGCTGAAGTCGGACGCTTAACCGACTGCGCCACCCAGGCGCCCCAACTTCATCTTAATCTTACTATAATTTCAGCAATATTTGACACAGTTGATTACTCTCTTATGCTAGAAACACTTTCCTGCTTCACTTCCAGAATGTAACTCCCTTGTTTTTGCTTCTCATTGGCTATCCTTCCCAAGTCACTTTGCAGTGTTATTGTCATCTCTTTGACCTCTTCATGGTAGAATGCTTTAGGGTTTGGTCCAACCCCAGTGGCTCTCAACTTCCCCTTTCTGCATCAACCCCCCTTGTCAATTCTCCTTGTCTGCTGGATCATTGCTGGTCTGGGTCAGCATCCTGCTACTGAGGTGGCCATGACTCATTGTCTGTTTTCCCACAGTACCACCAGGACACATAGATAGCTAACACATGAAAAGATGCACAGTTACCAATTACCAAGGAAATGTAAATCAAAACCAAAATGAGAATTACCTCCTAACTGTTAGAATGGCTATTGTCAAAAAGGCAAGAGGAATACCTGGCTGGCTCAGTTGGTAGAGCATGTAACTCTTAATCTCAGGGTTGTGAGTTCGAGCCCCATGTTGGGTATAGAGATTACTTAAAAATAAAATCTTTAAAAAAGAAATAACAAATGTTGCCAAGGATGTGGGGAAAAGGGAGCCCTTGTACACTACTGATGGAAATGTAAACCGGTACAGCCACTATCGAAAATAGTATCGAGGTTCTTCAAACAATGAAAATAGAGCTGCCATATAATCCAGCAATTTCACTTCTGGATTTTTATCCAAAGAAAACAAAAACACTAACTCAAAAAGATATATGCACCCCTATGGTCATTTAACATTATTTACAGCACCCAAGATATGGAAACAGCCTAAGTGTCCATCGATGGATGAATGGATAAAGAAATTCATATATACATATGTGTGGAATCTTGCCAATTGAGGTTATATGGATGGACTCCAAGGGTATTCGGTGAATGAAATATGTCATACAGAGATAGACAGATACCATATTATCTCACTTACATGCAGAGTCTAAAACATAAACAAACAAAGAATAAGCTCATAGAACAGATTCCTGGTAGCCAGAGGTAGGGGATGGGGAAGGGGATGGGGAAGGGGATGGAGAAAAATGGGTGAATTTTGTTGGTTTGTTTTTTAGTTTAAATAAATTAATTAAAACCATTTCATCTTCAAGTACCAAAACCAAAACAAAACAAAACAAAAACAGAAAAAAAAACCTACTTTCCTCTCTTTTGCTTATTTAAAGATTATTTAATGTTTTTACTGATCTCAATGTCATCTCAGGGAAGGCTAAATAGCAATAATCACCTGAGAAAATGAAATAAGCATAAAGATATAAAGTATGACATTATTTGTAATGGAATATTGTGTTGTGTATCCTCGGATATATTTATTGCATTTCATTTATATTTGCCTGCATTTGTCCTTTAAGAACCTCTTCAATATCACATATCATGTTCCAATGTGAACAAGCACATCTAAAGGAGAAATGTTTGAATACTAGCATACTGTGAGATTAATAAACCATGAAAATCTTAGTTACTACAGATGCAGGGCATTAATTGCCTTTAGATACAGATTGAATCTCCATGTCTCATAAAAATTTAGTTACGCTTTTTGATATGGTAAGACAATTGTTAAGATAAAATTGTTTTTATACTCAGTGTACATATCAACAGTCATAAAACTAATACTTATTTCTACAAAGCATGTACTTTAAGTATTTAAGTATGCCAATCAATGTTAGGTTACCCCACCAGCTATCACTAATGCAGGTATCATAACCGCCCCCATTACATCTCTAGTCAGCATCTTGCTGTAATTTAGGATAGAACAAGACAGAATAAATGAAAACACAAAACAAAACAATCAGGAGATAACTGTGGTAATGATGATCAAGTACAATCATCAAGGAATCAGTTGCTAGGAAGAAGGCAAAATAAAAATGTTAATCTCTAAAATTGTTTTTAATCACAGGCTAACTCTTTCTAGTTAATGATGGTATTTGGCTTGAGGCAAATCAAGTTACACATTGTTAAAATAATAATAATAATAATAATAATAATAATAATAATAATAATAATAATAAAACTTGCAGTAGTAGTTAGGGGAAAAGATAATTTAATCCCTCTTTTTACTCAGTGGAGCCCTCTTTTAATATCTGACATGTAGGTGAATGGGCAAATTTCAGGTAGTTACTTTTAAAGGATATATAATAATGCATTATTCTTGTTGTAATTTGATGTTTATCCCTCTACCCAGATACTGCAGAGACTTAAATTCTGCTATAATGTTATTAATTAGCAGAAGAATCTTTGCCCTTTATATATCTAAATCTACCAGAAAGACTTATGGAGTAAAGGTTGACTTTTTGTTTAGATGTTAGAGGAAGCAGTTAGCAGCTTTATGCTACAAGAAAAGTGTATCATTATTACACCTCTTTTCACACACATGCACACCCATACACTCATACATATACATATATACAAATATGCAATGGCGAAACCATGTAACTGTCCAATTTCATCTACAATTGGGATTACTAGCAGAAGTTTAATACTTTATATTTATTAAACACATATATACACACACATATATATATACACACATATTTGTATATATACACACATACATATATATATGTACATGTATCCATAAAAATATTTTAAAATAAAACTTTCTTAAAATGCATTACAAATGCTAATATTATTTTAATAACACTGTTTAATAAATATCATGAAATCATACATTTCAAAATTAGCTACAGAATTTGACAGAAGACAATGAACTGTTGAGATAAAAGTTATGTCTATAGCCAATATGCATAAGTGTTTAATTATGTTAAAATCAGCTCTGTTTTAAAAATATAATATTATTTATAATTAAACTAGATTACCCACCTATCAGTAACAAAAGCACAAAACTATTTCAACTACATCGGATATTATAGTGGAACTAATTCATCAGGGAAGCAATTAAGAAATAATTGAAAACAATATCCAAACACCATCCCCTAGATGTCTCTCCAACATACTGAAGCTCAGAAAATAATTTTCAATACGAGGATGTAAGAAAACATTTAGTATATGCTCCTTTCTTGAAGGAGGGCAGGCAAAAAGAATACATTGCAAAGGAAGTTTAGATTCCCTGTGTAGAGAAAGGATCTAAATGATTCTGAGTAAGGGAAAGGGAGCTAAAATGAGCAAGATAGTACAGTGAGTTTCATCTGTATTAAAAAGAAGTGTATGAGATCTAAAAAAATAAATCTAGAAAAGGAATAACTTCATTTTAATAAATAAGATCGTTGAATAACATTTATAAGGTATACATCTATAAGGCATAGTACACAGACCAAATCTTATCCTTCCTATATTAAATATTATCAGTCACTCCCTGGATAACTTCATTCTTCTACTCATGGCTGTTCTTTCCATTTCTCAGTATGACTGCCTTTTTGAGAGGCAATTTTAGTGTCCACCACTATAGCAAATCTCCTTTAACTTTTTTTTAAGGTTTACTTATTTATTTTGAGAGAGAGAAAGAGAACATACAAGCAGGGAAGAGGCAGAGAGAGAGGGAGAGAGACAATCCCAAGCAAGCTCCACACTGTCAGTACAGAGTCTGATGTGGGCCTCAAACTCATGAACTGCGAGATCATGACCTGGGCCAAAGTCAAAAGTTGTATGCTTAACTGACTGAGCCACTCAGACACCCAATTTTCCTTAAATTTTAAAAATTATTTTGCATCCATTACTTAGTTACCCAATCAAAAAAATAATTAATTAAATGTATTAAACACTAAAAAACACAAAATGAAACCAAATTTATACATGAATTAACATAAAAGCCCTGATTTGTTTCTATACAGACACATTATATTATCTACTCCATTTATCCTTTTTTTTTATTTTCAGGGTTCTTTTATTTATGTGTTAGAAAGTTACTTTATATCTACATAAAATATTTTTTTTTCCCTCAATGAGTTGTCAAATGTTTGTTTTAGAAAAGGGAAAACACATTTTATGAGTAGGTTTTTAACTATGGAAAGAGCCCAAATGTCCATTGACTGATGAGTGGATAAAGAAGATGTGGTATATATATGTATACACAAAACACACACAGACACACACACACACGCGCACGCGCACGGGCGCGCGCGCAACGGAATACTACTCAATGATCAAAAAGAATAAATCTTGCCATTTGCAACAACATAGATGAACTGGAGGGTATTATGCTAAGTGAAATAAGTCAGTGAGAGAAAGGCCAAATATCATATGATTTCATTCATATGTGGAATTCAAGAAACACAACAGATGAACGTAGGTGAAGGGAAGGAAAATAAGATAAAAACAGAGAGGGAGGCAAACCATAAGAGACTCTTAAATACAGAGAAAAAACTGAGCATTGCTGAGGGGTGTGGGTGGAGGAATGGGCTAAATGGGTGATGGGCACTAAGGAGAGCACTTATTGGGATGAGCACTGGTGGTCATACGTAAGTGATGAATCACTGGATTTTATTCTGGAAACCAATACTACACTGTATGTTAACTAACTTGAAAATAAATAAATACATACATATGTACATACATACATACATACATAAATACATAAATACATAAATAAATAAAGTAGGTTTTCTGTGGAAGCAAAGCCTGAACAACCAAAGATAATCCTAACTAATCACTAAAACAGCTTTTTCATTAGCTCCTGGCTTTCACTGTTAGAGGCCCTGGAAACAAATGGCCAAGTATGGGAGCAGTCATACCTTAACAGAAAAGATGGCAATGGACATACACAAAAGTATGTCTTTTATCTCTTTCTCTTTTCTGTTTTTAGGGGAAAGAAATATGTTGTGATTCTGGATTCAGAAAAAAATAAATTAAAGCTCTCAGAGATTAACAATCATAGATTGAAATTAGATGAACATTTTTCTTCAAATAATGTTTGGGCAATACAAAGCCCTCTATTATTCTTAATTGCCCCTTTTTTCCTTTATGTCTTTCATTCTTTCTTTTATTTTCCATTTTCAAGGGTCAAAGGAAGGACTTAAGGAATAAGAGTACAATTTATAATATATCTGTTTTTTTTTTTTTCAGCCTTGTTCTATGCCATTTTGCTTTTATTGCTTTGGTATACAGGAAATAGATAATCACTACTGTTTTAGCAAACAGCAATCAGCGTAAGAATAAAACTAGTGTGTCCTTTCATGCTTAGATTTCATTTCCATGTACAAACCCACATTCCTTCATGTTTCATTTAATTCTTCAATTTTCCATGTTAAATATCAAAATTGTGCATAAAATATAGGCATTAAGTCATGAAATAACTACTTAAAGATTTTATTTAGGAGACAAGAGAACTGAAAAGAGAGTGTATCAACTAAACCTACCCATCTACCTGTTAGGAACAAAATCAAATTATTGGTATACAAGCTATAAAAGAATATCTAATGCCTAAATGAGAGGCAACGTGAGTGAAATACACAATACAGAATATAAAGGGAATTTAACAATGCTCATTATTTTTCAATGTTCTAATTTAAATACTGAGAAATATTTAATTCACATGAAAAGAAAAAAAACATTGGGGGTTAATATGCAAGCCAAGCACAATAGCTTAATAAAGGCCTAAAAACACAAATAATAAAACTATAAGTAGTTTTTATTTTACTTACATTCTTTCACTGGAATTTTATGACATAAAAGAAATATTTTCTAAACTCGCTGTCCTCTGACCATGAAACAACTAACTAGAAAAATACTCTAATAAATGATGTTTTCTAATGATCACTGGTTTGCTTTGCATTGGTGCTGCTTTTTCAGAAATGATCACTTTCTATATACTGATAACCTGCACACCCATGAAGAACCCTAGAAAGTTCAGGACTTTGCTTTATGTACTCTTACACTAATTCAAATAAACAATTACTAAACAATTGCATGTCCTAGGTCTGAGCAAGCAGACAGAGGAGAAGTTGAATAAAGCAGTGCTTTGTTCTTAAAGAGACATGCAAAAAGAATTTTTAACAGTTTTAAGTGTTATTATAGAGATAAGATCGAAGTACTATGAAAGCACAGAAAGAAAGTGATCGTACCGAGAGGATTAAAAAAAGCTTAAAAACACTAATTGGAGTCTCTCAACAACAAAAATTTGAAAGTCCAGCACTTGCATGAAACTCTTAGCCACCATTTTAGAAAACTAAAACTCAGAGATTTTGTTAGATTTTGTGAGGATCTCAACTCACTTCATCATTTCATGGTGATGAAAACAGCATACACCTTTGTAGTATTACCATGAAGACTTATAAAAGGCCTATAATCGTGCCTAATGCAAAACAAAAACAACAACAAAACATTCAGCAAACCTTAGTTACCATCTCTGTGTCTCAAACTGTTCATTATATTCAATATAATTGAATTGGATGTCTGCTGCACAGTTTAAATCAACTATACTAGACTATAAAAACTATGGAATGCATCTTATATTTTTGTCCTTTTTCTACCTCTATATTTAGGAGCTATACATCTATATCTCTCTATACTATCATCTTTATACACACACATATACATATATACAACCTCTCTGTATAAAGATATGTACATATGAATTACCCTCAATCACCAGTGGGTTCACTCATTAAAAATTTAATTGAAAATTTTCTAAGTAAAGGTTTGAAGCAAGTGAGATAGATAATGACAATAGTAGTCAGGGGCACTTCATTTGATATAAATGACAATTTCACAATAGATAAATAAAAATACCAATTTTAAAAGTTAATGAGTACGAGAAGGAACAGGTGCAAATTTAGCAAGCCTTAAACAATTTTTTTAATGTTTATTTATTCTTGAGAGTGCACGTGCACCACGCACATGAGTGGGGGAGGGGCAGAGAGAGAGAGGGAGACACAGAATCCCAAGCAGGCTCCAGGTTCCCAGCTGTCAGCACAGAGCCCAATGTGGGGCACCAACTAATGAAATGCAAGATCATGACCTGAGCCAAAGTTGGACCCTTCACCGAATGAGCCACCCAAGCACCCCAGGAAGCCTATTTTAAACTAGAAAGCTCTCTTAACAACTTCATGATATATAGCAGAATACCCAGATCTAAAATTGCCAATCTTAATCCAGAGAAAATCAGACACTTATTAAATTATGACATCAGTACCAATTTGAAAAATTTCAAAAAGAGTCTTGAAATGTTTTCTAGACATACACATAGAGATCCATGGCTATTACAAGAATGCTTTAGTTTATGGAAGGTCTCCTTCAAAATGAACTGAAATACATTTGCATTAATAGGGACAAATATCATTTGAATATGATTATAAGACCAAAAAATCCTTTCATAGTGAAGTATAAAAATTGTATTATTTTAATTTTGTTTATTGAATTGAGAATTGGCACAATTTATAAAATAAATTTGTGAAATTTTGGAAGACATAAATCCAAATTTCAAGACACATATGAGAATTTTTCCCTTACAACCAAATTTCCAAGATAAAGAAGACATAGGAAAAAAGAAAAAAAGAAAAAACAAAAACAACACTGATACTTTCACAACACTAACCTCATGTTGAACAGTCATTTAAATACAGCTGTGCAATGTCTGAGCACAAAAAAACATTTCATGTGAATATTTCTTCCAAAAAACGTTAGGACTTATAAAATTTTAGTGTATTCACACAACAGTGGAATATAATTAATTGTATAAAGCAATAAAATATTTTTGTTTATTTATTTGAGAGAGGGGGAGAGAGAGAAAATGCGAGCGGGGAAGGGGCAGAAAGGGAGAGAGAGAAAATCCCCAGCTGGCTCCACACCACCAGCGCAGAGCTCAATGTGGGGCTTGAACTCATGAACTGCAAGCTCATGACCTGAGCTGAAATCAAGAGTCAGTCGCTTAACCAACTGAGTTACCCAGGTAACTGTGTAAAGTGCCTATGTGTAAATTGCCATGCTACTTAGAGAATATAGACTTTCAAAGACTCTAAAATTATTAATTCTTGGCTTTTTAAATAGCCTATTTTGTTTTAGAATTTTATATACTGTGAAGTATTCTGCTTAAAATATATGCTAAATTCTTGTATCTGAGATTATTCAAAATATTTAAAAATATTTTTAACACATTTAAAAAAGGTAGTTCTTTCACTGCCTTGTACCAGCAATTTTATCAGTCAATAGAAAGTTGATTAAATATGGTAAATGTTTACGCTTATTTCTATAAAGATATTTAATTTTTTTCCTCAGTTTGGGGTGCACCTGGCTGGCTCAGACAGTAGAGCATGAGACTTGATCTCGGGGTCATGCGTTCAACCTCTACATTGGGTGTAAAGATTACTTAAAAAGAATTAAAATAAATAAACCTTTACATATTTAAACCAGCCTATTTCTTAAGTTTGGGTAAATTAGTAAAGTATTATTTTGTAAACATAGACAAAAATATAACTGAAGCCACCCATATCTCATTTAAAAAGACCAATAATATATTTAGAAAAAAACATTTTTATGTCAATTTTTAAATGTTTATTTATTTTCAGAGAGAAAGAGAGAGAAAAAGGGGACAGAGTGAGAGGGAGAGAGAGAACCCCAAGCAGGCTCTGCACTAACAGTGGGGGCTTGATCTCACGAACCGTGAGATCATGGTCTGAGCCGACATCAAGAGTCCTGTGTTTAACGGACTGACCCACCCAGACACCCTTAAGATAAAGCATTCTTAATTGTGTTTTCTCCATTCACTAGGTTATTAAAAAACAAAACAAAACAAAACAACAGCAACAATAACATTTGGAGCTTTCCCAAAGAATATACTGCAGCTTAGAAACCTATGCCAAGTAGGTGTATAGTTACATCTTATATTTCTGAAATATTTGCATCCTCTAAAGTCATTTAGAGCAACATTTTCCATTGGCCTATTCCTCTTATAAACATACAGACTAGTAGTTCAACTGTCATAGAAAATATTAAAATGTCTCTAGGGGCGCCTGGGTGGCTCAGTCGGTTAAGCATCTCACTTCAGCTTAGGTCATATCTCAAAGCTCATGAGTTCAAGCCCCATGTCGGGCTCTGGGCTGACAGCTTGAGAGTCTGCTTGAGATTCTGTGTCTCCCTCTCTCTCTCCCCCGCTCCACCTGCCCTCTTTCAAAAATAAATAAACATTAAAAAAAATTTTTTAGGGGCGCCTGGGTGGCGCAGTCGGTTAAGCGTCCGACTTCAGCCAGGTCACGATCTCGCGGTCCGTGAGTTCGAGCCCCGCGTCGGGCTCTGGGCTGATGGCTCAGAGCCTGGAGCCTGCTTCCGATTCTGTGTTTCCCTCTCTCTCTGCCCCTCCCCCATTCATGCTCTGTCTCTCTCTGTCTCAAAAATAAATAAACATTAAAAAAAAATTTTTTTTAAATGTCTCTAAAGGGCAATCTCGTGCTTATCAATAGTCCAAAGCAAAAAGAAAGAGTGGAGACAATGAGCAGTTATTTTTAAGTCAAAGCAATTTGCATGCTAAAACATCATCCTCTAAATGTGACATTGACCCCTGAATTAAAAGTCTCATTTTATATCAACAGAAATTAATATAATTATCAAGATCTAGGATTTTTATGTCATTTTAAAGACCCACAATTTTAGTATTCAATAACTAGCTACTTAGCCAACATTCTATTATTACAAAATCTTTTATCTTTCCAAGTGAAATTTCCTTGACTATCAAATGCACTTATCCTCATCATTAAGAACAAAATGTTTTAAAACTGAACTTTTAATGAGGGTCAGAAAAGGTACAAAAAATAAAATTCTCCTCAATTTTAATTTTTCTCTTTTATATTAGTCTCTATGAATAAAAAACTTTTATCTATTAAAATTTTTTAAAGTGAAAACACTTCATAAAGTTATATACTATACCTGATTGCGCCATATATTCTTTTTAAATTGAGCCATAAGTGACATATAACATTGTATTAGTTTCAGGTGTACAACATAATGATTTGGTATTTATAGATAGTACGAAACAATCAGTATAAGTCTAGTTAACAGCCATCATCATACATAGTTACACATATATTATTTTTTAAGTTTATTTTTATTTATTTTGAGAGAGAGAGATAGAGAGCAAGCAAGGGAGAGACAGAATCCCAAGCAGGCTCCGCACTGTCAGTGCAGAGCATGATGCGGGGCTCCAACTCACTAATCATGAAATCATGACCTGTGCAGAAGTCAAGAGTCAGATGCTTAACAGATTGAACCATCCGGGTGCCCCCACATACATTCCTTTCTATTTATCACATTCCACTACTGACATAATTTTATCTTTTGTTTGTTTGCTTTTAGGAAGAATTTGATGTTTTTACCTTTGTTTCCCCATTATTGTCATTATACATATTTTATTTATAAATTCATAAAGCTCTGAAATAATGCAGGCTTGCTGTTAATTTACTATGATTAGTCTGATTATAGGTATCATATAACATTCTCTTTAGAATATGTTTTCATATTTTATGATAGAAACATTTATTTATTGATTTGTTTACTTGCTTGTTTGGTTTGTTGTTTGCTTTTTTTTTTCAAATCTGCATGTATCTATGTTCTAAAACTATTTCAAAGTAAATTAACATTAGCATTGGTGCTTTTTCACTAGGCAATTTGGCAGACATACATTTAGTATGC
This sequence comes from Felis catus, assembly GCF_018350175.1. Taxonomy (NCBI): domain Eukaryota; kingdom Metazoa; phylum Chordata; class Mammalia; order Carnivora; family Felidae; genus Felis; species Felis catus. Next base: position 130,222,480 of record NC_058371.1, read on the forward strand.
GTACTTTGCACATAGCACACGTATCAAATTAATGTTCTGGAAGGACGACACTGGGTCACACACAGGGTAATAAGGTCTTAAAATGTGACACTAACATGTTATTTCATATCTAACTTTATTTTCAGAAACACAGAACTTCTGTATTGATAAAGCATTTCCTAAAAATTAATTAGTGCTTATAGAATCATTAACTCATAACTTGCAGAAAGATGACTTTTTTTTAAAAGACTCTTGAAACTTATCATTAGTTACATGAAATGGAACATGTAAACAAATTTTTAAAAATAAAATTTCAGGAGAAAATAATGACTAATTTTTTTTTAATTTTTTTTTAATGTTTATTTATTTTTGAGACAGAGAGAGACAGAGCATGAACGGGGGAGGGTCAGAGAGAGGGAGACACAGAATCCGAAACAGGCTTCAGGCTCTGAGCTGTCAGCACAGAGCCCGACGCGGGGCTCGAACTCACGGACCGTGAGATCATGACCTGAGCCGAAGTCAGCCGCTTAACTGACTGAGCCACCCAGGCGCCCCAATGACTAATTTTTAACCCTTGTCTCGATTTTTGCCTCTATTTAATGATCTTAAAGGACAGTTATTTATTGCATGTGATCCGTAAAACAAAATAAGACTAATATTTAAAACACATATAAATAATTCTTTTCATGATGTGAATATGAAAGCTTTAGGAATATGAGGTATGGCATCATTGTTTTGTGGGAAACAATCCTTTGTTAATAGAATAGATTATATTTAGGATTTTTATCATCTAAAATTTATTGAAACTGTTTATACTGAAATATTAGACCAGACATTTTTTATGGAATAATCACATCAAGCTATTGATTTCAAATTAAGGTTGTAGGCTTCATCACCTTTATTTCATACCTATGTTATATATCAGATTTTATGAGTATTTTCTTAAATCTTATCAAAATGTGAATAACCTGACTATATGAAATCTTTGTAAATGGTGGTGTTTTGGCTTCTGTTTGTTTTTACTTTTAATATAAAGAAAATACACCTTAAAGTTAAATTATAGCAGTATATTAAAATTCATGGCTGGTATATGTACTAGATAGCATCTATTGTTCACAGATATTATCTCCTTTTTTTCCTTCCTCCCCTTTTCTGTTTGTATATAGCTTTCCCGTGAATGTAGTATATTTTCCGACACCACTGAGTTTGCACTTATCCATGAGACATGCAGTAGGTAAACAGTGGAATGGGGGCAGAAGTGCCAGAATGCCAATTTTCTTTTCTTTTTTTTTTTTTTAATGTTTATTTTAGAGTAAGAAAAAGTGTGAGCAGGAGAGGGGCAGAGAGAGAGGATCCCACGCAGACTCTACCTCAGCATGGAAACTGACGTGGGGCTAGATCCCATGACCATGAGATCATGACCTGAGCCAAAACCAAAAGTCAGACACTTACTGACTGAGCCACCCAGGCAACCCCAGAATGCTAATTTTCAATTCATTCTTTTTTAAATTTTTATTTATTTTTGAGAGTGGGAGGGGCAGAGAGAGCTAGAGACACAGAATCCAAAGCAGGCTCCAGGCATCTAGGTGTCAGCACAGAGCCGAACACGGGGCTCAAACCCATGAGTGCGAGATCATGACCTGAGCTGAAATCGGACACTTAACAGACTGAGCTACCCGGCCACCCCATCAATTCATTCTTTAAGAGACATTTCATGATTCCAACTCATTTTCTTGTACTACTGCACTCCAACAAAAGAAGAAAATGACCTGAGTAGCTGCTGATGCCAGAATGTAGAGATGGGTATACCACCCCTGAATCTAACCCTTGGTCAAAGCTAAGTTAAGCTGCTTTAGCTGATTTCAGAAAACAAAGCAGCACCACAGTAAATCATAAAACTAATGAGCTCTGAGATACACCATGCAGTTGTTTGTTCTGCAACATTAGTGCAGCAAACCTAACACAGTAATTTTATTTTTCTCTAGCTTTATACTGACTTTATTCTATTTCGAAGTTAATATAACATTAAACATGTTTGGGTTGTATTACTTTTAATCTGTTGTGGAATGCCATAAAGTTTTAAAAAATCTACATTTTAAATTAATTAAGCATTGAGTAACTTTCATGATTAAACAATCCAGTGCCACAAAAATTATTCAAAACCTCTCCAAAATATTTAAAAAATTATTTAAGACAACAGTAGAAAAAATTTTGTATCTAGAGTAAATTAGTAGTATGTTTTCATTCTTAGTTATGAGAAGAATGTAATGAGAAACAACTCTTCATGTGCCTGAAAGATAGATAGATAGATCGAACTAGATTGATGATTCTTCCTTGCTTTGTCTTTATAATATACATAGGAATTATCTCACAATTTAAAAAAAAAAAAAAAAAACAGTCCTCTCTTTGCATGGCACCATGTTGACAGAAATTCATACGTATCAGAATCATGGCCTCACTTTTGCATGGTTCTGTGGTAACTGAAACTTGATCAAAGCCAGGGCAGGGTTCCAATATACGTTGGGTTTCAGTTAATATGGTACCATGCAGAATAAGGACTTACTGGTGTTGCTGAACATTTTTCATTTAGTAAAAAAAATAACTTTGCAAAGTTACTTTTACATTTAGCATTTCAATATTATTGCCTTAAAGATCATAATAAATAAATAATGACTCATATTGGTCTTTTTTTCCATTCTGGGTATTTGATGACTTTCATTTTCTTCAGGATTTCTGTAGTTTCCATCCATTTCAAGGAAAATATTGGTTGACTTAATCAGAGTTGATTAAACTTAGTGGTGTTTGACTAAATGACCAGTACATTCAATCAAAGGTTAACCAGAGGATCACATAAAAATTTGGAAAAATGAAAACTAGTCACACCTCAGTTTATGAGTACAAATCAGTTCCAAGAAGTACAATCTGTTCTCCTTTTATAAATAGTAAAATAGGAAATATGATAAATTTATTGCTTTCAATTCCATTTGAATCTGTGGGCCAGTGCTCCATATGGAATGTATTTGACTTAAGTTCCAACTCAATACAAATACTGAGTAAAATAATTTCTAGTATGACTTTTCTATTTTCTACTTTTTAATAAATCTGTCAGAGATCATTTTCTGAAAAGAATATAATGATTATTTTATGCTTTTAAAACTATCCCTCAACAGCTCTATAACTGTCACCATAGAAACTAAGGCCATTCTATAAAGCTTCTTTAATTGTTGTGTCTTCAAGTGGAATCTATCATGCTTTCATTGAGTCACTCTGGACCTATGTTATCTAAATTATGTTGCAGCAATATTGTTAAACTTACATCATGAAGTAGGTCCCATTTAATCTTTGAAAGGTTTCTGTTTATTTTTAAACTCTGAACAGATAACCACATTAAAACATTTTTAGAAAATATATTGTTTGAATGAACCCCTTTCCTGGGGAAAATAAAAACACAAATTGATCTTAATTAACTTTAATGTCAGACTGTCTTTAAGCAGTAAAAAAGAAGTTTAAATTTTTCCTCCCCCCATTCTATTTCACTGCTGCAGGGACCTGATAACTACAGAAATATCTATTTATAATCTAGAAACCTAAATTGTGTAACTGTGAGCTCTTCTTTTACTTAATGTCTTGGATCCTCAACCTCTACATCTGTACAATGATGATCTCTCCCTTTCATTTAGCACTATCATTAAAGATAAATTATATAGGGTCACCTGGGTGGCACAGTTGGTTAAGCATCTGACTTCAGCTGAGGTCACAATCTCACAGTTCGTGGTTCGAGCCCCACATTGGGCTCTGTTCTAACAGCTCAGAGCCTGGATCCTATTTTGGATTCTGTTCTCCCTCTCCCTCCGGCCCTCCCTACTCACACTCTGTCTCTGTCTGTCAAAAATGAATAAACAAAAATTGTTTTAAATAAAGGATATAATGGTATAAGCTATAAATCATTATTCATTTGTGTTATTATAATTACATTTTATTTCTGCTTACTTTTTAAAGTACCCATGTAAAAATTAGTGGGCATCCTTTAGCTCAAATATAATTAATTCTATAATAGGGTATTATTTATTGGTGGAAATGACTTATATATTTGCTGGCATGAAATAAATTACCATCTGTTAGGTCAGGCATTTGGTTGCCCATAAGAATGAAATAAAGTAGGTGTCAATCAGCTACCAGTAGATTGATAAATGTCCACTTCTAAAGTTAGTAGGCAAAAGTAGCAAGTCTTAATATGCTAACCAGTTTAGGAGATCAGCATCAACTGTGGCCATGTTAGTCCAAGTCAAATTCATAACAATAATAAACCTTTGAATTGTCCCTTACAATTTTTAAATTATACAATCTTTGGTTAGATTACTGAATATTAAGCATTTCAACAAGAGGTGACAAAGGGTCAAAAATAAGTGACTTTCCCAATGTAGAATCCAATTATCCAAAATTGAAGTAGGGGGTTGTATGCTACAATAGTGTTCATAAAAATAGTTACTTCAGATTACAATCAGACCAAGATTGTGAGAATACAGAAGAATCAAATCATTTCAATATTTAGAAAACTTACAGGCAGGGTAATGTTGAAACCAGATTAATATCAGGAACAAAAAATTATGAAAGCATTTGAAAAAAATGTCAAATCAGAATAAGAATCTACAGAAATCAGGTGCCCAGACAGGAGAACCAGGGACAGAAATCAAGGTAAGGTATACAGGCAGCAACATGATGTACTAAGAGCTGGAAAATAATATTATTTTGAATCAATGGCTATCTAACCCGGAGACCTATTTCTTGTCCATGACAAGAACTGTTCTAAAAGTATGGTGGAGTTGGGGCCATGAGTTTTAAGGTATAGAGAGTTGACTAAATGGCAGATTTTTTTTTAATTGTTATTTGAGAAAAGCAGGTAAGATTCAGAGGTTATGTAGCTTGCTCAAGGTCACCAAATTTTCAAGATACAAAACAATAATTTAGAAGCAAAGTCCAAATTCACAATTTCTCACTTTGCCTGAGATTAGCAAAATCTCAATTGGTATCACAAGGATGTTGACCCCAAGACTGAGCTCTTTATCACTGCCCTGTGTATTTCCTAAATATATCTTAAAAAGTGTAAATCTTGAAATAGCATACTGGTTCTCTCTCACTTGTAGGTCAAAATAAGAGGATTTTCACTTATAAGATTGAAATATAAGATACTGAAATTCATTTTTAATACCTGAGATCATATTCCATCCCCATGTGGAAATATTTTCTCTTCGTCTTTCCTCAGTACACTGGTGTTAATGACCCTGTATAATATACTGAAACATGAATCAAGAAAGTAGTTCTTTTAAAGAAATAAAAGTTGAAAAATGGTTTTAGTTATCATATTAAACTTAATCATGGATTTGGAAAATTATCTACCCACATCATTAATTATTAATCACAGAACTCAATAAAGTACACGGCATTCTCATTATCCTAGTATTTATTCTCCATGTCCTCATATTTATGATTCTGTATAGAAAAGTAAAATCTGCCATACAATAAAATATTCACAAGTGAACTACTTATAAGATTAATCCTCTCTCAAATACTCTTTTCCCTTCCTGTCCCCATTTTCAATATAATGTGCTTGAATGATGATTTTTACATTAATTGAAAATTTTAACAGTCTTTGGGAAGGTCAGTAAAATCTTAGTGTATTCTTGATACTCTTAACAAAATTATATCCAATTGAAGTAAGTGATGTCATATCTTGAGAGGTATCATTCTATTTTATTCAAAATTCATCACCTTCTCAAAAGTTGTAATTACAACCTAAATGTAAAATAAAAGGTTAGCAAATCATTTTCATGTTGCTTCTGTTTTCAGCCACTTAAACCTTTTCTCACTATTTGTTATAAAATTTTTGTCTCTATGTTTATAGGTCTCACATTTAGAAGACTATTTCTACATATTATATTTAGATAGTGCAGCTTTATGTATAGCTCTTGGACTACAGAGGGCTTAAATGATCATGTAGTCTGACCATTAATCTTAAATTTCTTCACAAATGGTGATTCAGGGACAGAGAATGTGTTGATATCTCTACTACAACCTATATAACACTAGATGAATATTCATTGTTTCAGCCATTTATTTCATGTTAACATTTATTATCAGGGCTCAGACTCCAAATTTGGTACTATCCTTAAGGCCATCAAATGCAATGGTGGGTAAGAGAAAGGGTCCTTGCTTTCACTATATTAAAAATTGTTGTCACAGAGGGGAAGATGGTGGTGTAGGAGGATGCTGGGCTCACTGCGTCCTGCTGATCACTTAGATCCAACTACACCTTCCTAAATAACCCAGAAAACCACCAGAACACTAGCAGAATTGATTCTTTGGAGCCAAGTGCAGAAAACAGGCCCACAGAAGAGGGTAGGAAGGGCGGAGAAGTGGTGAGTACTACACGGACTGGTAGGAGGGAGCTGGGGGTGAGGGGCAGCCCGGAGCAAAGCAAAGCCCCCGAGTCTGGCTTGCAAAAGCGGAGGGGCCGGATGGAGTGTGTTTTGACAGCAAGCGGGACTTGACATCTGGAAGGTTATAAGCTAACAGCTCTGCTCAGAGAACGGGAGGGCTAGAGGACAATGGGAGGGAGAGTTGTTGAGCCCTGAAGGACAGAGCTCAGCTTGGCGGGAAACAAAGGCACTCACCAGCACCATCTCCCTCGCCCATCCCCCAGCCAAAATCCCAAAGGGAACCAGTTCCTGCCAGGGAACAGGGAACTTGCTTGCACCATGCAAACACCCAATGCTGTGCTTCTGCAGATCCATCGGATCCATCTCTCCGGTGGCGGGTCTGACTCCCTCCCACTGCCACAGGGCCCCTCCTGAAGCAGATCACCAAAGGATAGGCGAGCTGAGCCTACCCCTCCTGCCCCTGTGCACCTTGCTGATCCACCCCAGCTAATATGCCAGATCCCCAGCACCACAAGCCTGGCAATGTGCAAGTAGCCCAGACGGGCCACGCCACCCCACAGTGAATCCTGCCCCTAGGAGTGGGGATGAGAAGATACACACCAGTCTGACTGTGGCCCAAGCTGTGGGCTGGGGGCAGACATCAAGTCTGACTGCGGCCCTGCCCACCAACGCAAGTTATTCAAGACAGCACAGGGGAAGTGCCCTGCAGTTCAACACCACTCCAGAGACTATCCAAAGTGACGAAACGGAAGAATTCCCCTCAAAAGAACCTCCAGGAAATAACAACAGCTAACGAACTGATCAAAAAGGATTTAAACAATATAACAGAAAGTGAATTTAGAATAATAGACATAAAATTAATTGCTGGGCTTTGAAACAGTATAGAGGACAGCAGAGAATCTCTTGCTACAGAGATCAAGGGACTAAGGAAGAGCGAGGAGGAGCTAAAAATGCTATAAATGAGCTGCAAAATAAAATGGAGACAACCACAGCTCAGACTGAAGAGGCAGAGGAGAGAATAGGTAAACTAGAAGATAAAATTATGGAAAAAGAGGAAGCTGAGAAAAAGAGAGATAAAAAAATCCAGGAGTATGAGGGGAAAATTAGAGAACTAAGTGATGCAGTAAAGATTCATAATCTATGCATAATTGGTATTCCAGAGGAGGAAGAGAGAGGGAAAGGTGCTGAAGGTGTACTTGAAGAAATAATAGCTGAGAACTTCCCTGATCTGGGGAAGGAAAAAGGCACCAAAATCCAAGAGGCACAGAGAACGCCCTTCAGAAGTAACTTGAATCGATCTTCTTCACGACATATCATAGTGAAACTGGAAAAATACAAGGATAAAGAGAAAATTCTGAAAGCAGCTAGGGATAAACATGCTCTAACATAAAAAGGGAGACTGATAAGACTAGTGACGGATCTCTCTACTGAAACTTGGGAGATCAGAAAGGAATGACAGGAAATCTTCAATGTGATGAACGGAAAAAATACGCAGCCAAGAATCCTTTATCCGGCAAGTCTGTCTTTCAGAATAGAAGGAGAGATAAAGGTCTTCCCAAACAAACAAAAACTGAAGGAATTCATCACCACTAAACCAGCCCTATAAGAGATTCTAAGGGGGATCCTGTGAGACAAAGTACCAGAGACATCGCTACAAGCATGAAACCTACGGGCATCACAATGACTCTAAACCCTTATCTTTCTATAACACCGAACGTAAATGGACTAAATGTGCCAACCAAAAGACACAGGGTATCAGAATGGATAAAAAAAAAAAAGACCCATCTATTTGCTGTCTACAAGAGAATCATTTTAGACCTGAGGACACCTTCAGATTGAAAGTGAGGGGATGGAGAACTATTTATCATGCTACTGGAAGTCAAAAGAAACCTGGAGTAGCCATACTGATATGAGACAAACTAGACTTTAAATTAAAGGCTGTAACAAGAGATAAAGAAGGGCATTATATAATAATTACAGGGTCTATCCATCAGGAAGAGCTAATAATTATAAATGTCTATGCGCCGAATACGGGAGCCCCCAAATATATAAAACAATTACTCACAAACATAAGCATCTTATTGATAAGATGGGGTTATTGCAGGGGACTTTAACACTCCACTTACAGAAATGGATAGATCATCTAGACACACGGTCAATACAGAAACAAGGGCCCTGAATGACACATTGGATAAGATGGATTGACAGATATATTTAAAACTCTGCATCCCAAAGCAACAGAATATGCTTTCTTCTCGAGTGCACAAGGAGCATTTTCCAAGATAGATCAAATACTGGGTCACAAAACAGCACTTCATAAGTATACAAGAATTGAGATCATACCATGCACACTTTCAGACCCACAATGCTATGAAGCTTGAAATCAACCACAGGAAAAAGTCTGGAAAACCTCCAAAAGCATGGAGGTTAAAAGACACCCTACTAAACAATGAATGGGTCAACCAGGCAATTAGAGAAGAAATTTAAAATATATGGAAACAAATGAAAATGAAAATACAACAATCCAAACCCTTTGGGATGCAGCAAAGGCAGTCCTGAGAGGAAAATACATTGCAATCCAGGCCTATCTCAAGAAACAAGAAAAATCCAAATACAAAATCTAACAGCACACCTAAAGGAAATAGAAGCAGAACAGCAAAGGCAGCCTAAACCCAGCAGAAGAAGAGAAATAATAAAGATCAGAGCAGAAATAAACAATATAGAATCTAAAAAAAACTGTAGAGCAGATCAATGAAACCAAGAGTTGGTTTTTTGAAAAAATAACAAAATCGATAAACCTCTGGCCAGGCTTCTCAAAAAGAAAAGGGAGATGACCCAAATAGATAAAATCATGAATGAAAATGGAATTATTACAACCAATCCCTCAGAAATACAAGCAATTATCAGGGAATACTATGAAAAACTATATGCCAACAAATTGGACAACCTGGAAGAAATGGACAAATTCCTAAACACCCACACGCTTCCAAAACTCAATCAGGAGGAAATAGAAAGCTTGAACAGACCCATAACCAGCGAAGAAATTGAATCAGTTATCAAAAATCTCCCAACAAATAAGAGTCCAGGACCAGATGGCTTCCCAGGGGAGTTCTACCAGACATTTAAAGCAGAGATAATACCTATCCTTCTCAAACTATTCCAAGAAATAGAAAGGGAAGGAAAACTTCCAGACTCATTCTATGAAGCCAGTATTACTTTGATTCCTAAACCAGACAGAGACCCAGTAAAAAAAAAGAGAACTACAGGCCAATATCCCTGATGAATATGGATGCAAAAATTCTCAATAACATACTAGTAAATTGAATTCAACAGCATATAAAAAGAATTATTCACCATGATCAAGTGGAATTCATTCCTGGGATGCAGGGCTGGTTCAATATTCGCAAATCAATCAACGTGATACATCATGTTAATAAAAGAAAAGATAAGAACCATATGATCCTATCAATCGATGCAGAAAAGGCATTTGACAACATTCAGCAACCTTTCTTAATAAAAACCCTGGAGAAAGTCGGGACAGAAGGAACATACTTAAACATCACAAAAGCCACTTATGAAAAGCCTACAGCTAACATCATCCTCAATGGGGAAAAACTGAGAGCTTTTTCCCTGAGATCAGGAACATGACAGGGATGTCCACTCTCACCGTTGTTTAAACAACTCTCACCTTTGTTTAACATAGTGTTGGAAGTTCTAGCATCAGCAATCAGACAACAAAAGGAAATCAAAGGCATCAAAATTGGCAAAGATGAAGTTAAGCTTTCACTTTTTGCAGATGACATGATATTATACATGGAAAATCCAATAGACTCAACCAAAAGTCCACTAGAACTGATACATGAATTTAGCAAAGTTGCAGGATACAAAATCAATGTACAGAAATCAGTTGCATTCTTATACACTCACAATGAAGCAACAGAAAGACAAATAAAGAAACTGATCCCATTCACAATTGCACCAAGAACCATAAAATACCTAGGAATAAATCTAACCAAAGATGTAAAAGATCTGTATGCAGAAAACTACAGAAGCTCAGGAAGGAAATTGAAGAAAATATAAAGAAATGGAAAAACATTCCGTGCTCATGGATTCGAAGAATAAATATTGTCAAAATATCAATACTACCCAAAGCTATCTACACATTCAATGCAATCCCAATCAAAATTGCACCAGCATTCTTCTCAAAGCTAGAACAAGCAATCCTAAAATTCATATGGAGCCACAAAAGGCTCCGAATAGCCTAAGTAATTTTGAAGAAGAAGACCAAAGCAAGAGGCATCACAATCCTAGACTTTAGCCTCTACTACAAAGCTGTAATCATCAAGACAGTATGGTATTGGCATAAAAACAGACACAGAGACCAATGGAATAGAATAGAAACCCTAGAGCTAGACCCACAAACATATGGCCAACTAATCTTTCACAAAGCAGGAAAGAATACCCAATGGAAAAAAGACAGCCTCTTTAACAAATGGTGCTGGGAGAACTGGACAGCAACATGTAGAAGATTGAAACTAGACCACTTTCTCACACCATTCACAAAAATAAACTCAAAATGGATAAAGGACCTGAATGTGAGACAGGAAACCATCAAAACCTTAGAGGAGAAAGCAGGAAAAGACCTCTCTGACCTCAGTCGTAGCAATTTCTTACTTGACACATCCCCAAAGGCAAGGGAATTAAAAGCAAAAAATACACTATTGGGACCTCATGAAGATAAAAAGCTTCTGCACAGCAAAGAAAACAATCAACAAAATTAAAAGGCAATCAACGGAATGGGAAAAGATATTTGCAAATGACGTATCAGACAAAAGGCTAGTATCCAAAATCTATAAAGAGCTCACCAAACTCCACACCCGAAAAACAAATAATCCAGTGAAGAAATGGGCAGAAAACATGAATAGACACTTCTCTAAAGAAGACATCTGGATGGCCAACAGGCACATGAAAAGATGCTCAGCGCCGCTCCTCATCAGGGAAATACAAATCAAAACCACACTCAGATATCACCTCACGCCAGTCAGAGTGGCCAAAATGAACAAATCAGGAGACTATAGATTCTGGAGAGGATGCAGAGAAACGGGAACCCTCTTGCACTGTTGGTGGGAATGCAAACTGGTGCAGCCTGTCTGGAAAACAGTGTGGAGGTTCCTCAAAAAATTAAAACTAGACCTACCCTATGACCCAGCAGTAGCACTGCTAGGAATTTACCCAAGGGATACAGGAGTACTGATGCATAGGGGCACTTGTACCCCAATGTTTATAGCAGCACTCTAAACAATAGCCAATTTATGGAAAGAGCCTAAATGTCCATCAACTGATGAATGGATAAAGAAATTGTGGTTTATATACACAATGGAGTACTACGTGGCAATGAGAAAGAATGAAATATGGCCCGTTGTAGCAATGTGGATGGAACTGGAGAGTGTGATGCTAAGTGAAATAAGCCATACAGAGAAAGACAGATACCATATGTTTTCACTCTTATGTGGATCCTGAGAAACTTAACAGAAACCCATGGAGGAGGGGAAGGAAAAGAAAAAGAGATTAGAGTGGGAGAGAGCCAAAGCATAAGAGACTCTTAAAAACTGAGAACTGAGGGTTGATGGGGGGTGGGAGGGAGGGGAGGGTGGGTGATGGGTATCGAGGAGGGCACATTTTGGGATGAGCACTGGGTGTTGTATGGAAACCAATTTGACAATAAATTTCATATATTGAAAAAAAAAATGAAATCCCCTTCTCTAAAAAAAAAAAAACAAAACACTGTCAGGAGATGGTATTATAAAAGTTGGGACATTGATGGTATGATTGTGTGAGTTCTAACTTGAAAGGCAAATTGAGTTGCAACTGAGGTGATTCTTTGTTATCATATAAGGTTTTAATCTCTTAAATTTGAATACTGTAGTGAGTGATTGTGTTTAAATAGTGAATCTATTTGCACATAGAAGCTCGCATTTTTTTTAAAAAAGCTGATTTTCCAATGTTAAGCCAGATTTTATAGAGTGACACCTTTATTATAATATTTTGAGATTAGTTCCTTAATAGGATTATTAAATATAATTTTTGGGAAATAATTTTTAAAAATTGTCATAAATATTTAGCAAGCAAATATATGTTATAAGAGAATATTCTTTTACATATATACATATATATATGTAAAATATATTTATATAAATCTCCTAGGAAAGGCTCTTAGAATCTGTGTGTTTAACCACTGATTTAGTGAACACTATCAACGTGGCACTAATCTTCGATAGATGGCATTTGTTATTATACACCAACATCTCCAGATATATATATCTGTATATATATATGGTGTATATATATATATACACCAACATCTCCAGAACTTCCATCTTCCCAAACTGAAACTGCACATCCATTAAATAATTCCCCATTCTGCCTTCCTCAGCCCCTAAAGACCACCTTTCTACTCTCTGCCTCGGTGAATCTGACTATTCAAAGCACCTTATATAAGTAAAACCATATAGCATTTGTACTTTGGTGACTGGCTTATATCACTTAACATAATGACTTTAAGGCCCACCCATGTTATACCATGTGTCAGTATTTCCTTCCTTTTAAGGATAATATTCCACTGTATGTATATATCACATTTTGTTTATCTGTTAATCTGTCAACAGACACCTGGGTTGCTTCAGCTTATTGAAGTTGTTGTAAATTCAACTTCAATACCTAGGGCTGTTGTAAATAATGCTGCTGTGAACATGTGTACAAATACCTGTTGGAGTCCTTTTTTTTCAATTATTTTGGGTATACGTACACAAGTGAAATTGCCAATTCATATGGTTGTTCTATATTTACTTTTTTGAGGAAACACCGTAGTGTTTTCTACACAAATTGCAGTACTTCCCCATGCTTTTTAAAAGGGGTTTCAGATGTCATTGAACACATAATTAAAATGTTGATGGATTCTGGAATGAAGTGGCAATCTTGCAACTTACCAACAAATCTCCTTTAGAGCAAGGGTGTGAGCAGTGCAGAAAACAGCACATATAAACAGCACATACGTGTTCCCTTTTTACTTATGGTTTACATGAGCTCTTATTTTAAAGACAGCAAAACCATAACTTACTCCACAAATTTTTGATCTACCAAAGGTAAGCCTGGTTACTTGATTTCACATGAATAGTGTACATTTGTTATCGTTCTGTCAATTCAATGGCTCAGAAGTAATATTTACACTTAATAAATTCCTGGTTTCAGAGTAACATATATCTCATTGGTTCATTTTGATACTGTTTTTTGAAAAAGTGTGCTATTACTATGAGGTAACAATGCTGCACATAAATAGAAATATTTATTTGTAACATAAAGAAGAGTAACATTCATAAATTTACTTTTTATAAATTTATGTAAATTTCCATATTTTGACATTTTTAATAATTCATAAATTTATTTTTATTATTATTGATCTAGAATTATGGGACCTTAATATGAAATTTTAATTGAAATTTTTAGTGATTTTTTTGGGGGACAGGAGAAATGATCAATGTTTAACATCTATAAATTTAACAAACCCAGTAAAATCTCTGAACCTTTATTTAAATTGAAACAATGAGTTACTTCAGTGCCAAAAGAATATTAAATTTACAAAGTACACACAATAGCTATTTTTACATCAGTATTCTTCCTATAGGCACAAAATAATGGTAGACATAAAATATGCACAGGAGAAAAATATGAAATAAGTTCCCTGAAGAAAGATATATTCTAAAAGTCTGTAAATCTACATTTTTTTCCTTTATTTTTTTAAGTTGAATATATCTCATTTATAATCTAAGAGTACCACGGCCCCTGGTTGGCTCACTCAGTTAAGCATCCGACTTGGGCTCAGGTCATGATCTCACAGCTCATGATCTCACAGCTCATGAGTACTAGCCCATGAAAGGGTCTGTGCTGACAGCTCAGAGCCTGGAGCCTGCTTCGGATTCTGTGTCTCCCTCTCTGCTCCTCCCCACTCGTGCTCTCTCTCTCTCTCTCTTTCTTTCTCTCTCAAAATAAACATTGATTTTTTTTAATTTAATTCTATAATCTAAAAGAGTAATAATAAAAAATATACATAAGTGTCTCTGCCCTATTGAAAATTAAGTAATTTTTTCTGGCATTGGAGATCATCCGCTGTATTAATAGTGAAATAGAGGATCAATAAAACTCGAACCAAACTTTGTCTTTACTGGTACAAGACAGACAAACTTTCATGAATTAGTCCTTCAACTCAACTAAATTCCTGAAGACAAAGTTAGAAAGCACTGTGTTCAATATCACCTGAAAATTCATTTAACATGCTTTTAAACTTCCATTTTGTTCTCAGTTCAGATCGTATGGTACACCAAAATGTAGTTACAGATTACTTTCCAGGGCCTCTGGGTCATCAAAGGACAACCTTAGGCTTAACATGTCAGTCTTGTTAAGAAGATAAAAACTATAAAAGATATTGTAATATTGTTATAACATTCCCAATCCCATCATGGTGATGGGTGAAAAAAAATTGTTTCCAATTTCTTTCAGGGCTTTTTGTAGCTACTAATAATTTATTTTCCCTCCAGGTCAACTATTGGTATAGGAAAAAATGTGATCAATAGTTAGGATAATACCACAGTAGATTTAACAAGTCATTTCATGTTGGTGTTATTTTTTCTAAGATAAAGAGAAAAATATTTCTTTGTGGCATATTAATCTTATAACTATGTAACTGAATCAAGTATTTAGTTTTAAATTTAAAGGGTAGCCATTCACCATGCAAAACAAAACAAAAAAAAAATTAAACTGCCCCAATAATTAATGATGTGAAAGGTATGGAAACTATGTTAAATCAAAAATCACAAAATTTCTGTCTTTAATATCAGCCAGCTGCTTCCCATCATATTCTCTGACATTATCAATGTTCTGAAAGTAAAGTTTCATTCATTTTAAAAATGCTTTCTAGGGGCGCCTGGGTGGCGCAGTCGGTTAAGCGTCCGACTTCAGCCAGGTCACGATCTCGCGGTCCGTGAGTTCGAGCCCCGCGTCAGGCTCTGGGCTCATGGCTCAGAGCCTGGAGCCTGTTTCCGATTCTGTGTCTCCCTCTCTCTCTGCCCCTCCCCCGTTCATGCTCTGTCTTTCTCTGTCCCAAAAATAAATAAAAACGTTGAAAAAAAATAAAAAAAAATGCTTTCTAATTTGTTCTTATTCCAATTAAATGATAAAGCATGTGTGCTCAATTCAATGTAATACAGTAATTTCAAGTTGTTTTTTTAATGATGAGTATATTTCTCATGAAATATGTGAATTTCAAATGGAAAAATAGGAAGAAAACAGAGATTACTTCTCTAGCTTTCCTATGTTATCCCATTATGAGTGGGTGATCAAGCATGGGATTATTTTCATAGTTATTTATAATGACATAGAAATAATGCACTTAGGACAAAAAGTGTATAAAAATATAATTCTGTGAATCTCACTAGTCTAATATTGATTTTTGGCATTTATACTCTTAACTTAGTCCTTGACATTATTCAATCAGGTTATGATGCAAAAAAAAAAAAAAAATTCGAATATACATTGTTTTACTAAAACAGGAATAATGTTTAAATTTCCTTCTGGAAAGTGACAGAATTTAGCTTAGAAGACACTAGAGTTTATAGTTTAATGTAAACATAATAGACTGGTTTCTAAATGACAAAAATGTTTAACATTGAAATTATTATAAATTCACTGATATTTAGTTTTTATTGCTTATTTTATCAAATTTTTGGAGTTACACAGCACAAAGAAATGTTAAAATGGTAACTTAGACTGTAGAGATTATGGGACCTCAAAAAAAATGTTCATTTTAAAAAGGAGATAGGAACACAGGAATCACTTTATTTACTTAAGGTAAGACATTTAGATTATGAAAGAGATGGGGTCATGATCCCATTTTGTGTATTTTAGTTTATTTTCTACTTTATGGTGTGGCTGTTTCTTTAAACTTAAGATGCCAATGCTTGACACTTTAGAACTTTGCTAATTTCTTGACATCTCACTTAAAAAGGATTACAACTGGGGCGCCTGGGTGGCGCAGTCGGTTAAGCATCCGACTTCAGCCAGGTCACGATCTCGCGGTCAGTGAGTTCGAGCCCCGCGTCGGGCTCTGGGCTGATGGCTCAGAGCCTGGAGCCTGTTTCCGATTCTGTGTCTCCCTCTCTATCTGCCCCTCCCTCGTTCATGCTCTGTGTCTCTCTGTCTCAAAAATAAATAAACGTTAAAAAAAAAAATTAAAAAAAAAAAGGATTACAACTACATTCAGTTTAATAAAGAGTAATGAACTACTAGTAAAAAGTACAACATAGAATTTTTTAGGGCATGTAGATAAAAATTGGCCACCATCCTAATTGTGCAGAAAACCCAAAAGTGCAACATGAGTTTTCAATCATCTCATACAGATTAAAAATAAAACCAAATGAATGCAAAAACTCCTTCCAGTGAAATTATAACTGGTATGGACTAATGAAACACATTGAAAATATAAATAAAAAGAATTAATATAAAAACACAGCACACTTTGGGGCACCTAGATGGCTCAGTTGTTTAAGTGTCACTCTTGATTTCAGTTCAGGTCATGATCTCATGGTCATGAGATCAAGCCCTGCATCAGGCTTGGCACTGGGCATGGAACCTGCTTAAGATTCTCTCTCTCCCTCTGCCCCTCACCTGCTCATGCTCACTCAATCTCTCTCTCTCTCTCTCAAGAAAAAAAAAAAAGTCACCAAAACGACAAACACAGCACACTTTAAAAATCTTTTCTTCTACCTTAGTTTTGTTAGAAAAAGATAAAAATAAAAATATTAATCATGTAATTGACCAAGCTATGTTATGTCTTGTCTTAAGCTTAGTATAACATATTTAAACCCAATAACTATAAAATACTTTGACTTTAATAATAATCATTATTGGGGCGCCTGGGTGGCGCAGTCGGTTAAGCGTCCGACTTCAGCCAGGTCACGATCTCGCAGTCCGTGAGTTCGAGCCCCGTGTCAGGCTCTGGGCTGATGGCTCAGAGCCTGGAGCCTGTTTCCGATTCTGTGTCTCCCTCTCTCTCTGCCCCTCCCCCGTTCATGCTCTGTCTCTCTCTGTCCCAAAAATAAATAAACGTTGAAAAAAAATTAAAAAAAAATAATAATCATTATTAAATTAAATAATAATATTTGGAACAGTTTCTCTAGACCAGAAGAAATTTGAAAGATCACTGGGTCCCATTACACCTATAATGCCTGAATCCACCTACATCATTCATACTAGTCACATAAAAATTTCAATGATAGGAAGACTCCTATATCCATTGACTATTATAAACTCATCTTTTTTTAAAAAAATTTCTTTTATGTTTATTTATTTTTGAGAGAGACAGAATGCGAGTGGGCAGAGAGAGAGGGAGACACAGACTCCAAAGCAGGCTTCAGGCTCTGAGCTGACAGCACAGAGCCCAATGCAGGGCTCTAACTCACAAGCTGTGACATCATGGCCTGAACTGAAGTCAGACACTGAACCGACTGAGCCAGCCAAGCACCCCTAAAACCCATCCTTTTACCATAATCATCTTTATACATATCTTCCTTTTACTGTATTCATCTTTATGCATATCTTCCTTGTAGGCCCTTCATTATCCCTTTCAGATCCAGGCAGGACTATTAACAAGACCTTATTTCTGGTCCAAATTACAGAGAAAATACTAAGCTGACTTCTGTAAAAAAGTAAAAATCATTCAGTAACTAAATTTTTAAAAGAGTATCTAAGTATGTAAATTCTTTTAATAATCTTGTGATGTGTTATATTATGATATCTCTTAAAGCATGTGATGTTTTAACTGGAGACATTGGGGGGAAATCCCTTGTTTTATTTCACCATCTTATATTCTCTCTCTAAATCTGTATGTTACTCTTTATTCTTTGACAAAATGTGTAATCCTAACTTTATTGATATGATCTTAATAAAAGTTATTTTCCAAAGAAATGAAAAAAGAAAGAAGCTAACAAAAAAAGTGTTAACAAGTAGCTAGTAAGGTTAAGTACACTTAGTAGGACAAAAACATTAAAAAGTTTTCTTTCCTTCTTGGTTCATTTGAGGAGAAATGTATGCACAGACGAAGAGGCACTGATTAATTGTGATAATCAACAGTGACAAATTTTGTTACTTTAGTTCTGTTTATTCTGATTTGCAAATGCTAATCATCTTTCCCATTATTGGTTTATTATGGCATCCATATTTTTTAGGTTGTAAATGTCTATCTATACAAAGAATATGAGGTTAAAAAAAATGACTGCCTAGTGTGTCAGGTTCAACATTTAGTAATGAAAGTAACTGAAAAGAAAGTATAATTTATTTCTTTTTAAAAGGGTCATCTTGGGTAAGTTACTTTATCTTTGTGTGCCCTAGTTTTGACAGTTGTAACCTGAAGATAATAATAGCACATAAAGGGAGAATTCAATGAGTTAATATTTGTAAAGCTAATAACACTACACGACTCTTAAAATGAACTGTATTAAGTACTATTGAATTGACAAATACATTATTTTAAACAATATATTTACAGATTCAACAAATGATAATTCAACGCCTACAACGTATAAAACTTTGCTGAATCCTGCTAAGTACAGGATTTAACGAACAAAACCAAAACCAGAAAAGATTTGTGGAAAATATCTACCTTCAAAGAATATCAGTCTTCAATGTCTGGTGAGCACACAAAATATAGGCAATTATATTTTGGGGGAGTAAGTAAACATGAGAGGTGTGCAAATATTATAGAAGTGCATGGGAGTTCATTATTCCACAAATACCTTGATTTTCCTATCACATTGATCCTATAATTCAGAGATTTGAGAATATTCATGAATGTGAATATAGATTCCTCTAAAAAGCAAAGAAGAAAAGTGGGCTCTTTCACATTTTACAACCTGCTTTCTCATAGTTTAACTCCTCAAAATTCTCTGTGAAATTTGTTATTGCCAATGTTTGTTTTAAAGATAACTATAGTTTAGAAACACAACCTTGCCCTGTTCCAGACATGGGAGTCAAGTTTCCAGACTCATAGTTCAGAGATCTTTCTTTTCAATATGTATGATAAAATTACTGTTTGAATTCCATGTGACATGTTCAAAAATTACTCCTATTCAAATATTTACTATGTTAATATTAACAATGGTTATTCATTAATCAAATTTAACTCTATTTTCAACTTGATAATTTCAGACAACTATAATGGTTGGCTCTACATTCTAAATCAAAGACAATGTATTTTATTTCAAAAACGAATAAAAAATCAAATTTTCCACTATTTTTGAATACCTATTATTAATATCCTACATATTACAGAAGATTTTTAAAAGGCAGTATTTTTATAAAAGATATTATCAAATCCAGATGAAAAACTATATCACTTATTTTAAAAATAAGCAGATAATCACATGTAATGATTAAGTGAACTTTAGGAAATATCTAAAATCATAAATTCCATATAATATCATATATTTTTATAGGTCCCCATCCTCTACTCTCATCCCCAACTTTTTCACACAAGATATATTAAATCAGTTACTTTTTATTGTTTTTCTTCTTTGTGCCCAGAATTATTACACTGAAATACTGAATAATTAACACAACCTTACAAAGCAGGTGCTATTGTGCTTATGTTTTCCATGAGGGTCCTTGAATTCGATAAAATTAGTATTGAATATAAATACATTAGATTTCCAAGCTTTTCATTTTTCTACTAGTCTATCTTCCCTGGAAGGGGAAAAATAGTAAATTAATATTGAATAATATAGCATTTGTTTATAGTGTTATTAAATAAGTTATGCTAATATCTACATTATAGGATAAATTCAAATGAAATATTTCATTTATCTGAAAACAGAATTCTTCCATGGGATGATGTTAGCAGGGGTAGTTGGAAGTTGGCACCTTGCTTTTTACCCCTGCATAAGAGCTACTTTCACAACAATGGTGATGCCCCTGTAGTCTTTTTCAGCGATCTGATAAATTGTATTTACATTGCACTATGAAGAGTACAATGGTACTGTATTGCACTGGTGAACTGAAACACCTCAGTCATCTTATCAGGCTGTCCCAATTTATCTGAATAATAGCAATTGTGTGTTCAATGTATAAAGATAGATTGTCAAACCAGATGCAAATGTTACAATACAATTTCATGGCTTGACAAATTGTCTGCACAAGAGACCAGATATTATGACTCACTAAGGAGCAATAAACTGCAGAAAAATGAAATAACAACACTCAATCAAGGGGAATAGTTTCTCTGGAGATTTTTATTTATTTATTTGGTAAAATCCACTGGTTCTTGACTAACACATGAAGTCTGAAAAGAATCACCTTCCTTGAGTATTTTTTGCTGTTGTTGTTATTTAATAAACCAGTGAAACTAGTGACTGATGTGGCCACATCTTCCAATAAGGTGAATAAAGACCATAAAAAATAGAAGGATCCTCTCACAAGTAATATCAATTGATAGAGCTTAATTCATCATACACCTAGCCTGCCCCTCTTTCCTTCTGACCCTGGGCTTCTTCCCACATATTCAGTCTCACAGGCCAGAGAGAGAATGTCCCAGCCACTCTTCTAAGCTCTGTCCACCTCTGCCAGAGATCAGATGCTCCTCTGAAGCCTTGTGGGCCATGGGTATTACACCCTGGAGGGGAGGACACATGGCTCTTTGAACAAGGAATCCTAGCATGGTGGCTGGTGGATACACAGGCCCCTAGTGAGTGGGAATCCTTGGCTCTTTGAAATTCATGCCTTGCAGAAAGAGGCAGAGTCAGAGAAGGGACATAACTCAATTCTCTCAAGTGCAGAACCCAAGGCAAATATTCTGCCTGCCTAGATCTAAGAGCAGTGGTACTAAAGGACACATCCAGGTTTTGTGAGGCCTAGAGTTTATACAATCTGGTGGAGTCTATTTAAAAAATAACAGGGGACACCTGGGTGGCTCAGTCGGCTGAGTGTCTGACTTTGGCTCAGGTCACGATCTCAGAGCTCATGAGTTCAAGCCCCTTTGTGATGACAGCTCAGAGCCTGGAGCCTGCTTTGGATTCTGTGTGTGTGTCTCTCTCTCTCTCTGTCCCTCCTATGATGATGCTCTGTATCTCTCTGTCTCAAAAATAAAACATTAATTTTTTTTTTAAATAACACATAAGTAAGAAGAAGAAAAGTTTGAGGATCCCTTCTAGGGCCTTGTAGAAGGCTCCAGTGTAAGTGAAGGCCCTAAAACTTAAGCTTCCTCAGCTGCACAGTCAATGTACTCCTGCCACCAAGTGAGAGGTGGAGGAGAAGGGTACTCAGATGGCCAGAAGAGTTTTATTTATTTTTTTTTAATTTTTTTTTCAACGTTTATTTATTTTTCGGACAGAGACAGACAGAGCATGAACGGGGGAGAGGCAGAGAGAGAGGGAGACACAGAATCGGAAACAGGCTCCAGGCTCTGAGCCATCAGCCCAGAGCCCGACGCGGGGCTCGAACTCACTGACCGCGAGATCGTGACCTGGCTGAAGTCGGACGCTTAACCGACTGCGCCACCCAGGCGCCCCAGAAGAGTTTTAAAGAGATTTTGCTTGGGTCCAGAGCCTCGCAATGGGCACACAAGTGGTCTCTTCAGAGGTATTCTGGGCCACTCTCCCACAGTTCCCTTACCAAGGATCGATGGGTGTCCTCTGTCTCTATTTCCTAGGTTTCCTGACCCTCCAGATAAGTAACAAAAACCTGAGCTCCATGACCAGCTCTGGGAGTTCAAGAAGGCACTGCTTTCCCAGGTGGCCAGCCCATCTTAACCCTCTAGCTTTTCTGGTCAGATGTCAGATTCCAGTTCACAGTCTGTTTCAGTTTTCTCAGGCATAAATCAGCCAACTGTCCTTTGTGTTTCCAACTGCAAAGAACACATGTGAAACACTCTGAATGATTCTTCTGAAGACCCTTCATTAGGCTTGTGGTTAGGAGGTTACTCCTCCCAACTCCAAGTCCCCCAAAAGCTATGGGGGAGACTCCTAGGCTCTCTCCATGAGAAATCTCTTTACTTATCTCTTCTAACAGATGTTTCCACCCTGGAACCGGTCAAAATCACAAAATTGGTGCCATTTGTTTTGAAAACCTACATGGGAAAAGGGCTGTCTTATATTCAGAGTAGTAACTTGATAGTTATCATGTTCATGCTGCAGTTTCAGGGCTTTTTCCAAATAAAAATTATTTATTAAAAGTCACAACTTAAAAAGACGGCCCACAAACTGGAAGGAAGATTTGCAATGCACAGGGCAATTCAACTTTGGAAATCATAACACACAAAGAACTTCCCTACATAAACACAAAAAATATACAAATCTCCCAATAGAGAAATCGACAAAAAATGGGCAATTTGTGGAATAGGAAACATAAATGCCCAATAAAAACTTGCTAAGATGCTCAACATCACAAAACATAAGCCAATGTATATCAAAGCCACATGAGATGCCAGTTCACACTCATAAGCCTTGTAAGGCTTTATACTTTTGCCTATCTAAGTGTGGGCACTGTCTGTTGAAGTAAAAGATATGTGTGCCTTACAACTCTGCCATCATATTTGCAGAGAAACTTCACAACAACTCTAAGAGCCCATGAATGTTCATAGCAGAACTGTTTATAAAGCAAACATCGCAAGCCATGTACACATCCTTTAACAGAAGATTGGATACATTTTGATACATTTATATAATGTAATATTATATACTACCAAAAAATAGCTAATCTATCCCTATAAGTTAAAGATTATCAATACATTGCCCAGTAGAGGTTTCGACTTCTGGATCCCTAAGGCCTGTGGTGGGGAGGAGGGAGCTGGACCTTGAATGGCCTCAGAATGAGAACTGGGTCCTCTGTGGGAATAATTAGAAGGTAGATTTGAAAATGAAGAAGAGTTTTCTAACAGGCCAGGATGGCCAAAGATAGAAAAAGCTGCCCTGTAAAGTAATGAGCTACCTATCATTAGAGATGTGTAAGCAGGGGTTGGGCAACTTCTTCATGGGCAGTGAACCAAGCATTGGATATGAATAGTATAAGGGTGGGTTTGGATAAGGTGGCCATTATGACTTCTCCATGCAAACCCAGAGGTCCTGTAGTTTTGTGATTTAGTGGGTTTGAAAGTGTGGTCAAAGGAGAACAGGGCAGAATGAATAATCAAACTGTGACACATTCACCCCATGCAACACAGCTCACTAATAAAAGGGCATGACCATGGCACCTATAACAATGTGGATGAACCTCAAAAACATGATGAGTGACAGAGGCCTTACACAAGAGACCACATACTATGTGATTCCATTTACACCATGCCTCAATTTCTGATTTCTTTAAAAGAAATTTTTTTAATGTTTATTTATTTTTGAGAGAGAGAGAAACAGATCACGAGTGGGGGAGGGGCAGAGAGAGAGGGAGACACAGAATCTGAAGCAGGCTCCAGGCTCTGAGCTGTCAGCACAGAGCCCGATGCAGGGCTCGAGCCGAGTAGCTGTGAGATCATGACTTGAGCTGAAGTCGACGCTTAACTGACTGAGCCACACAGGCACCCCTCTGATTTCTTTTTTAAATGGGAGAGATTTAAGACACTAAGAGGGTAATAAAAGGTAGAGACCAAATATAAGAGGGAAATTACTAGTAAGGAATCATAATATTTATACAAGGACCTAAGTGGAATTTATTTGTATTTACATGAATTTCCAGTGAGAATCAATGAAAAAGATTCAGAAAGGAATTTTGTGCAAAGCACATTTACGTATATATACATGTTTCCCATTTAGTTTCATTAATAACAATATAAATTAAAAGAATATAAAAACTCTTCCTTGACTAAAAACTATTACTAATTCACAATAATATGGTAAGATTGTCACACTATTACATTACTTTTTTTTATCAGAATTATAATTAGCAGTATAGATATTTCTTCTTTATCCTTGCTGTGAGTGCTTGATAATATACTGTAAATTTTAGCTTTAATAACCTTAGTGAATTTGCCTAGGTTCTGGAATATAAATTGACTCAGTTCTCTTTTCACATTTCACCATCCCAGTGCCAGCACCCTAGTCCAAGCTACTGTCAGCCATCACCCAACTGGTCTTACTAACAGACACTCAACCTGTCCTTCATCAGGGGTGTGTTACTAAATAGCTAGCCAGCTCTCTTGGGGAAGGGAAAAGCCCTTATTTGTAGACTTTGGCAATAAATAAAAACATTCCAGCTGATTTCAGGTTTCCAATGTGAGATACCTGAGTCTGGAGCTGGGAAGAAATAATAACAAACCTGCTCTCCCAAGCGGGCTCTATGACACCACTGTCCCCATGTGTCACCTGGGCTCTGCTTAAAACAACATGTTTTTGGCTTCCTTTATCCCCACCAACCTTCTTTCAATATCCCCCCCCCCTGCTCCCAGCCATCACAGAGCATTTGCTCAAGCTTTTCTCTCTGATGGCAAAGTCCTCCTTTGCTTTTTCATTTAGTTAACTAATATCCTTCAGATCTTAGCTTGTGTCACCTCCTCAGGGAAGTTTTCTCTTCACCTTCTTGGCTAAGTTAAAGCTCCTTATTATAAGCCCTTATTACAGGATATACCTCTACATTATAGCCATTGTCATATCCACAATCTTGCATTTCTTGTTGCAATTAATCAATTAGCATGTGTCTCCCTGACTACACTCTAAATTTCCATAAGAGACCGCACCTGCCTTTTAATTAAGATCCAAGCCTGGAACAGAGTGCAGGCTCAACAAATACTCAAGAATTACCTATTTTTGATCGATTAATGAATAAATGTCTATGTGAAATCATAAATAAATATATCCCCCTGAAATTTGTAAAAAAAAGCTGGAGATTAGCTTTTAAAAGGATTCTTTGATGTGTCTCCAGTACAACTACAGAGTTTGTGCAACAACTCTGACATTAGAGAGTACTTAAACTTTTCCAAATTTAGCATACATACATTATTCATTCAGATAAAAATAAATAAAGAGCTGACAGAACTTTAAACTTATGTCAAGTATCCTCTAAGAATAAAATAGGTTAGTTTTAGCCATTTTTAAAAAATAAGATCTTCTGTACTGAATGATAGCATCTGTGTCCCTTCAGAAGTAGCTCAAAGAACCTTCTTCATGTCAAGACCATGAAGCATCATTACAGGAAGACCTTGAAACTTGGAGTGAATGACAGCATGTTGACATAATGCCTCATTTGCACAAATTGAAACAATTAATCAAGTATCTTAGGAAGTTTAGATTTGTCTATATAAAATAAAATAAAAACATGGAGATGACCAAAAAAATAGAATTATTTCTCTCTTCCTTTACCTCTTTATTTCTAAATTTACAACGGCTATAAAATCCCTTCATTTCAGGTATCAAGCCATGTTACATACAAAGTGCACGATTTGCAACAAACACATTTCTAATGAAAGCGCAACAAAAAATCCATAATCTATCATGGAAGCAGTACGCTTCAGAGTTTGAATTTTATACACAGTTCTTGAAGCACTCATTTGCACATAACTGTGATTTAAGAAATGCATAAATTTGAGTAACAAATTTATGAGTTTCTGGATATGTGGACATATTTTTTCTTATTATTTTTTAATGTTTATTTACTTTTGAGGGAGAGAGAGACAGAGAGGAGGGGAAGGGAAGAGAGAATCTCTAAATCTGAAGCAGGCTCCAGGCTCTGAGCTGTCAGCACAGAGCCCAAAGCGGGGCTTGACCTCATGAACTGTGAGATCATGACCTGAGCCGAAGTTGGACACTCAACTGACTGAGCCACCAGGTGCCTCTATGTACACATATTTTTAATACTATGATGTTGATGATCAAATTATTTGAAAATTGTATAGCCTCTTTTTGGATCATAAATATTTTTCTATTTTTCTACAGAGTATTCTTTCCATGATATTTAGTGACCTATCAGACTAAAATAAAAAATAAAGTAAAATCATTTACTTTACTATTTTCAGAATTAAGATGACCTTTAGGTACATCAACAAGAGAAAAGCTCTAATTCTTTCCCACTATAGTGCTCAGAATATAGCTTTCTTTCTTAAAAGACTGGATGTTTTCTCCCTATTATTTGCTATGCTGACAAATTTATACTTTATCCCTTATAGGAATTCCTAACTCTTATATTTTCCTAGTTGAATGTGTCTAAAAACTGATAAACACATGAAAATTTTTAAAATGTAAATATTTCAGTCATAAGATTTTTCTTACATTCTAAAGTGATGTATCGACACAATGCCATAGTTATGACCAATATTCTGGCTTTATTTCCTAAGTTTATACTGATATATCAATATGTCTTACATAACTTTAAGTAATCATACACCTAACCTAAACCTGTATCTTACATTGATAAATAGCATCTGTTGCCTGAGGTTTATCTTTTTTAGGTTTGTGTTTTTCACCTAGACTTCATTCTTCACCTGGACTATAACATCCTCAAAAATAAACTGTCATACATATTCTGTCTCCTGTACAATCTTATGTATTCTGAAGCCCATACACTGAGAGGATATGTTCTTCTTAACAATTGTTCTTAGCAAGTTCTTCTTAGCAAGAGATTTGCTGAGTTCTGAATTACATGACTCTAAAGGGTCCTATGTTTCAAAGACTCAGTGGTTTATGAATTTATCATATGAAGTCTGTATAGAGGGGAAAATTATTTCAAGAAATAATTTCTTCCTGAATTTAAAGAAAACACTAAGTATCTAAACACAATGCCTCAACTTACAACATTCCAATATGTCAGTATTATATTAGTGAATTATATTTCTTAATGAGAAGGCCCAAAACACAAAAGTAATATCATAAAGGGTTTTGGTAACTTCATTTATAAAAATGTGATGTGGTTATTTCCCTAACATATTTGCTGTAAAAAAATACAAAATTTTTTAATATTATTTCCTTTTTATTGTGCTTCAGGACTTTCACTATAAGGTAGATAAAGTAACTTCCACACTGAAAAGGAATAAATTGTGGTTAAGAAAGTTACCAAAAACCCGCCCAAGGCCTCAATTCCTAATGGCCTCAATAGCACAGCTAGGTGATATGAAATAAAATATGTGATAAACACCTAAAACAAGTAACAAAGGTATTCATAATTGTATTTTAATGTCTTTCAACGTCTTTGGTTTGAAAAATATAAAGAATTCTGACTTGTAAAACTAATGGTGATAATATTATTAGTTATGTGAACATCCATCATTTTGTCTTCCTAGCATCTATCCCTGCCTTGTTTTATCAACATCATGCGTATTTCAAGGATGGAATCACCCGTCCCCTCTCACCTTCACACTTTGCCTCAGAGTCTGTCATGTAACCTGGTTCTAGTCAATCACATCATCAAATACTCTGGAACACAGCAATTGTTTCAGCAAAATCATGCCAAATAAGCTAAGCTAGTCAAAGCCAGTGACATTCAAATCTTGGTTTTTGTTTTGTTTTGATTAAAGGGAAGGAGAAGCTCTTTCCACTGGATTTACTGAAAAGATAAAAATCTGCACCACTAGCTGCTGAAGGCAGTAATGTCACCTTTAGAGGACCCTCCTTGAAAATGAAAACTGCAGAGGAAAGCAAAGCAAAGAGATGCAGATGGAAAGAATGGACTTTCATGACACTATTTGAGTACCAGACCCAAACATACTGGAGGAAGTTTCTACCTCTATACTTTTTTAATTACATGAGCCAAAACGAATCACTACCCTTGATCTTTCTAAAACCAATTTACAATGCAGCCGCTCTCATTAGCAAATGAGAGTTTTGAATTAATTACTATGCCTCTGCATTTATGTTGTCTTTTTGTCATATATTCATATGTATCAATTAATTCTCAAAATAGCAGTTTGAAGTATGAAGGGCATATGTAATCTCCATTTGATACAATGGCCACTATTTGAATGTCTTCATTAGGATCACAATTGAATATACAATATTAGAAAAAATTTTGTGGTATATCTGCCTTCCTGGTCAGCAAAAAGGGTATTAATATAATGGAGACATTAATCAAGAAACCAATAAGTAATTGAATGTGAGATGTGAGAGAGAAAACATAATGAGATTTTTCAGAAAAGGAAAAAAATGGTTGTACATAAATATAGAAGTCAGAAAGAATCAATGTTTAAGGGCTTATAGATGTCATTAATTTGGTTTTAGGTATACTTACTCTAAGATTCAGTAGAATACCTACTCGGGTCAACAACTTTAAATATTACACCTGCATTCAGAAAAGCCTTCAGAAGAAGAATACGCATTTGTAAGTCATTGATAATGTTGACAATTGAAGCTATGGAAGGGATAACATGACTAATACTTTTGTGGATTTTTAGATTTTGAGTCCTTTACCAATATGACTTCACATAATACAATGACTGCAAAAGGATGGTGATATCACCCCAATTAACAGATGCAGAAAGGAAAGCACAGAGAGTTTAAGTAAAATGTCCCCAATTTCCATCTAATATATATCGTAGCAGAATTAAGATTTTAACAAAGGACTCTCTGACTCAGGAAAACAAAAACAGTAACAAAGCTATGTGAATGAATGAATGAATGAATGAATGATATTGTTAAGTGAGAATGTTTAATAAGAAAGTAGATTCAGATAATACAAAGGAGCATCAGAGTGAATGCAGGGTAACAGAAAAGGACAAAAAAAAAAAAAAAGAGAGAGCCAGTTAATAGTCTGCTTTATGTCAGAATAAAGAAGAATGAATATTTATGAAGTAGCTGAAGACTGGAAAAAAGGGTATTTTATGTAAGCAAATAACACTATTCCCAGCTTTAAGCAAAATCACTAAAAGATAATTAAAAGAATTTAAGATCCTACTTATAAATATATAGGTAACTTATGTAAACTCATTCAGATATTGCAGAAAATGAACTTGAGTTTTCTAATATAATTCCACTGGCATACATGAGATGTAATTTTCCTCCTATTAGACAAAAAATTGGAACCTAAAAATTAGACTATATTAAGAGCAGTTGTTTTCACTTTTAGATTGTATTAAAACTGAATTACAATCATTACTTCCTGAATTGGTTAGTATTTCTTTATAATGAGAATATTAATACTGCCTATCTTCATGCTATCAAATATATACATTGCTCCATTTGAATTCAACATTATTGAATGTAACATTAAAGGATTTTCTAATTGATTTCACAAAGAGTATCAGGCACTATCATGTTCCGGGAAACTCTGTCCTCAGGAACTCATCCAGTAGAAACGCATCAGAAACAAAACAAGTGTGATACAGTGTAAACCAATGGGGAAAACAGTAGGTGCTTCAAGGTACTACCTGGCTCATGTGGTGGTCAGCCAGATTACATGGCAACACCATCCATCACCTAGTCCCCAGTCTGAGACCTTAAAGTGGTAATGGCACTAGTTTCATTGGAAAATATCAGTCAGCTTTCCCTTTTCATTTATATAATGCATACCTGGAAATATCCTAGCTTATTTGATATGTCAAGTGCATGTAGTTTACATTTCTTACTATGAATTTAATTCTCTCTGTAAGAAAAAAAATGTATCATTTATTCAATATAAGACCAAATCTAAATTTAAGTGAAACTTACACAGTAAAAATGTAGAAGCATTAGTGTAAATTTTCATTTAATTTATTTAAAATACTTAATAACTTTCATTCCTTATAAAAATGCAAGCCAACTTTAAGCTAGTAAGTTTATATTAAGAATTGATCACATTTTACACAACCAAAACCTACAACTATAAAATAAGCCATCCAAGAACAGTGTATCCACCATCACCTGTGTTAAAGAAATAAAATGCTTCATGTCCCTAAGGTAACAAAACGAAACTTGAATGGAATATAGCTCAAACAGATGAAGGCAGAAGATGCAGAAGTTATTCACTGACACAATAAAGGATAGATTGACTTTTTAAATATCATACAAAATTATTTCTGTCCTTTCGATATACTAGCATTAACACATTCATTATAAATCATAATTTCTGAGCAATCCAATTCTGATCTGTCATCTAATTTGTTTACAAAGTTCTAAAGCATTAAACAAATAACTTACTGTTTGGAAGGTTCAGGAAATTTTAGTTCTTCTCTTTTCTTCATTTCTATGGTTGGTTCCATAGGAGTAAGGACCACAGCAGCACATGAGACTACAGAGTGGTATGAATCCTCCCGGCAAACTGTTTTATTAAAAAAATTAATTGTAAATGTCAAAATTATTTATTGACTATTCCACGTTCCCTTTTTCTGTTTTTTTTTAAATTTTCAGTCAAATGAAAGATATAATTTAACTAAAACATTAATTACCATTAAATGATCTCTCATTATCATTTTCTACTCTGAGTCTTTCCACTCACTAGCTGAATGACCTTAGGTAATTTTTTTTTTTTAAGCCACACAGGAGAAAAGGTGCTGCCAATACTTTATAGCCCTTTTTTAAAAAAAACTTTTCATTGAAGAATAAGAAGTGCATAAATCATATACAGTTAAATGAATCTTTCCAAAATGAACACAACTGTTTAATCAGCATTATGATCAATAAGTAAAGCATTGCCAGAACCCTAAAACTCCCTGTGGTACCTCTTCCCAATCACTATTGCAGCCCCCAAACTTAACCATTATTATTACTTAAATAACCATAGATTAGGTTGGTCTATTTCTGACCTTAGCATGAAGGAAATCATCCTCTTCTGTGTGTGTACTATTTTACATGTGGCTTATTTCACTCAATATACATCTATAAAACCCATTCATGTGTAGCAGTATTTGTTCATTCTCATAGCTGTGTAGCATTGCACTGAATGAATTTACAAAATATATTTATGCATTTTATTGGTGATGGACATTTAGAACTGCTCTGCTCTGAGGCTATTTTGAAATGTCTATAAACATACCTCTATGTTTTTTTTTTTCTTTTTTCTTCTTTTATTTTATTGCAAAAATAAAATTGTGTTGAAAAATATCTAGCAACTCTTCTTGGGATATGTTCATATGTCCCACCTTCACCTCTAGTAGATATTGCCAAACGTTTTTCTGAACTGATTGGACTAATTTGCATTCCCCAAAACAGAAGAGTTTCAGTTGTTCCACATCTGTATCAACACTTAACTTTTGCCAGTTTTTAAAAATTTTACTACTGTACGAATTTTTTATTGCTGCATGAAAAATTAACACAAATTTAGCAGCTTAAAACAGCACCCATTTATTATCTCATAATTCTGTAAGTAAGAAGTCCAGTGAACTCAGTTGAGTTCTCTGATTAGGTATACAGATTACAAAGAAAGACCTAAACTTTGTTACATAATTCCCACTCAAGAGTTAAGTTCCCACAAGGCCAATGTCAGGTTCACAGCCAGGCTGTGCTCTTAGGTTTCTGGGGAAGAATCCATTTTTGAGATTAATTACATTGTTAGCAAAATTTACTTTATTGAGGTA